>NC_068442.1:7084392-7433024 GCF_023373465.1 Oncorhynchus keta
AAGACTCTCAGACCATGAGAAACAAGATTCTCTGGTCTGATGAAACCAAGATTCAACTCTTTGGCCTGAATGCTAAGCATCACGTCTGGAGGAAACCTGGCACCATCCCTACGGTGAAGCATGGTGGTGGCTGTGAGGATGTTTTTCAGTGGCAGGGACTGGGAGACTCGTCAGGATCAAGGGAAAGACGAACGGAGCAAAGTAAAAAGAGACCCTTGATGAAAACCTGCTCCAGAGCGCTCAGGACCTCAGACTGGGGCAAAGGTTCACCTTCCAACCAGGACAACGACCCTAAGCACACAGCCAAGACAACGTAGGAGTGGCTTCGGGACAAGTCTCTGAATGTCCTTGAGTGTCCCAGCCAGAGCCCGGACTTGAACTCGTTCTAAACATCTCTGGAGAGACCTGAAAATAGCTGTGCAGCGATGCTCCCCATCCAACCTGACAGAGCTTGAGATGATCTGCAGAGAAGAATGGGAGAAACTCCTCAAATACAGGTGTTCCAAACTTGTAGCGTCATACCCAAGAAGACTCAAGGCTGTAATCGCTGTCAAAGGTGCTTCAACAAAGTACTGAGTAAAGGGTCGGAATACTTATGTAAATGTGATATTAAAGTTTTTTTTTTATACATTTCCAAACATTTCTAAAAAACTGTTTTTGCTTTGTCATTCTGGGATATTGTGTGTAGATTGACTAGGGGGGAAACAATTTAATCAATTTAAAACTAGGCTGTATTGTAACAAAATGTGGGAAAAGTCCAGGGTTCTGAATACTTTCCGAATGCACTGTACATTACAGAAAATACACACAGCAATATAAATGCAAAACACAAGCGGAAAGAAAAAGTATTATTACATTATTGTGAGGTGTAGGCCTATATCATTGTTCAGGCCTAGCCTACATCTATGTGGACCGACAGTACAGGAGGGCATAATCTGGCCATTATAATATTATTGTATGTGAAATTCACATACTATTGGTCTAAATTGGGTGCCATTTTATTGATTATGGCATGATGCTGCCTATTAATTGCTGTGATGCCATAATGAGGTATGTACATAGAATTATAATGAACATTCTAATTCTAAGGGGGATGCGTTTTCATTAAAACTATCGCTTTCAAAACCCCGTATTCAGCATCATAATAAAAATGATGTCATAATTGCATTCCAATTCTCGTCGTATGTTCTAACCTTTGTGTTGGAGTGCAAACCGATAAGGCTACTCATAAAGAAAGGACTTGAAGCATACGGATGATCCCAAATGAACTGTGAAATGTGTGAATTATTGGCCATTTCATCTCTCAAATAAGTATGTACCGTCTCTCGAATAAGATATATACCAATTTAATATGTCTAATAATTGTCAAGTCTAAGCTAAGAAAATATCCTGAATGATTCAGGCTATATTGCATTGATTGCTTTGTTTTGTTCCATCAAGTTGTCCACATACAAGACAGTCATCATGGACTGTTTCTGTTTGCCTGGTCCAAAGAGAGTACAACTCCTTACTGTAAGTGGGAGCTTCCTTTTTCATGTAACTTATTTGATGTTCAATGAATTGCTATTTCTCAATTTTCTAAGTTTAAACTTCGTCATTGCTATGTCATTTTATGTTAAAATATTTGGTACTAAAACATGTTTTTTGTCTTTTATTTTTGAACATGGTCATCTACTTTCATACATTCGTCTTGTTCAGAGGCAGCCCACCAAGTCTCAGAAAGTGGGTCTCCTCAGAGAGAAGGTGACTCTGATTGGGGAGGCCATCAAAGTCATGAAGAGTGACCGGGAAGCCATGATGGCTCAGCTGAAAAAGATCCAGAAGAAACAGCAGAAGCATGAGGAGATGCTTCAGTATAGCAAATGGAAGCAGGCTAAGGACAACCAGGAACTCTGTGTGGTCGTCAGAGGGCTGGAGGAGAAGGTAGACGTGGAGACCAAGGCACTCTGGGCAGAGATGAGGAGACTGGGAGAGCTGCTTGAGGAGGTGAGAGGACATGACTTCAGACATAAGAGCGCCCCATTTGAGCACCTAGTGGCCTGGTATGAGGGTCTAAATTAAGTTTAACATTGAGAAAGTTCAATGGAGCCGGAAGAAAAGCCCTGCAGATATTTGTCTTAATTCCACGATATTATAGCTGCAGTATATATCCTGTCTTGTTTAATTGGTTGAATGTATGTAATGTAGCTTGAACAAGTATACGGTTAATTCTATGCCATTTAACAAAGATGCACATGCTATAACTACCTAATATCGCTCTGTTTCTTATGCGACAGAAAATGAATGGTGTGGGTGACTCCTCAACCTACATGAAACCTTCTTGGGAATTCCCCATTCCAGTGCCCCCCGCTGGCCAGCCTACGTCAGGACGGCATCAGTACTACCAGAGTGTGTCTCTGACAGGCAGCTCAGGTGTCCTCCCAGCTGAACAGAGACTCCACGGACGCTCTCCTGTCCTACCCCCACTGGTTGATCCTCCCATGCCTATAACACATTGGTTTCCTGATCTCTCTCCTCCCAAACGCCCTCTGCCGTTGCCACCTGCTATTCTCGAGGGGCTATACACAGACGCATCCTCAGACCCAGCTTTGAGACAGGAGAAGGAGATTGAGGAGATGATGAAGACAATGGAAGAGGAGAGGGAGAAGGATCGGGCGGAGATACTTGTGGTGGTGGAAAAAGAGATGGAGAGAAAATGGAAGAAGTTGCAGAGGAAGTCTCCAGCAAATATAATACAGAAGACGGAGCAGGACATGATAGAGATGATGAAGGCAATAGAAAATGAGAGGGAGTTGGATCGGATTGAGATACTTGAAGCTGTGGAAAAAGAGATGGAGAGAAAATGGATGAAGATGCAGAATGTAGGTCAGAAAGAGAAAGCAGGTAACGGTGAGGAGCAATTGACGAAGAAGGAACAGTGTATTGGGGATCAGGAAAAGAGGGCAGAACAGGAGGAGAACAAGCTGATAGGACAGATGAAAGAGAGCCAGAAATGTCTAGATGAAATTAAAAAAGAAAAGGCTGAGAGGGACTTAAGATTGGCAGAGACATTTGATGAAGAGCTAAAGAAAGGAAAAGAGAGGATGAAGACCCTGGAGAAGTTGAGGAAGGAAAAAGACAAGGAGGATAAACTCTGGTTGGAGGAAGAAAAAAAGAAAGAGAAAGAGAGGATTAAGAACCTGGAGAAGGAGATGAAAGAAAAAGAAAAGGAAGAAAAAGTCAGGTTGGAAGAAGAAAAAAAGAAAGAGAAAGAGAGGATTAAGAACCTGGAGAAGGAGATGAAAGAAAAAGAAAAGGAAGAAAAAGTCAGGTTGGAAGAAGAAAAAAAGAAAGAGAAAGAGAGGATTAAGAACCTGGAGAAGGAGATGAAAGAAAAAGAAAAGGAAGAAAAAGTCAGGTTGGAAGAAGAAAAAAAGAAAGAGAAAGAGAGGATTAAGAACCTGGAGAAGGAGAGGAAAGAAAAAGAAAAGGAGGAGAAATTTAAATGGGAAGAAGAGAAACAGAAAGAAAAAGAGAGGCTGAAGATCCTTGCGAAAGAGATGAAGGCACAAGAACTGGAAGAGAATCTTAGGTTTGAGGAAGAAAAGAAGAGAATAAAGAACAAGAAGAAGGAGGACGAAACAGAGGAGAAACTGAGATTGGAAGCAGAGAAAAAGAAAGAAAAAGAGATGGCAAGAATTTGGGAGAAGGAAAGGAAGGAAAAAGAAAAGGTGGAGAAATCTAGACTTGAGGAAGAGAAAAAGAAAGAACAGGAGAGGATAAATAACCTGGAGATGGAGAAGAAGGAAGAAGAAAAGGGGGAAAAGAGGTTGGCTGAAGCTGAGAAAAAAAGAGAACAAGATGAGAAGAAGCGCCTGAAAAAAGAGGAGAAGGATAACAAAAAAGTGGAGAAAAAGTTAGCTGAAGCTGAGAAAAAAAGAGAACAAGATGAGAAGAAGCGCCTGAAAAAAGAGGAGAAGGATAACGAAAAAGTGGAGAAAAGGTTAGCTGAAGCTGAGAAAAAAAGAGAACAAGATGAGAAGAAGCGCCTGAAAAAAGAGGAGAAGGATAACGAAAAAGTGGAGAAAAAGTTAGCTGAAGCTGAGAAAAAAAGAGAACAAGATGAGAAGAATCGCCTGAAAAAAGAGGAGAAGGATAACGAAAAAGCGGAGAAAAGGTTAGCTGCAGCTGAGAAAAAGAAAGAAAAAGTTGAGAAAAAGGTACAAAAGCAGGAGGAGAAAAATAGAGAGCTTAAACTAAAACTGAAGGAAAAAGAAGAGAATATAAAAAATAAGCAGGAGAGGAAAGAAAAAGAGAAGCAAGAAAAAATGAGAAAGGAGCAAGAGAAGAAAGAAAGAGAGAGGCGAGAGCAAATGAAACGGACAGAGAAGAGAATAGGAGAGAGTGAGGCAATGAGGAGGGCGAGACAACAGACATCAGAGGATTCAGACTCCGAGGAGTGGGCAGATACAGAGAGTACTGATGAGTCTGTCTCTGATTGGTGAGTGTTGAATCAGGCTTCATGGAGTCATTTCACCACGAACCTGATCTGTTGAATATCTCTTAAGTTTGATAGATATGATATAGCCTCACTAACCAGGCTCATAGCATTAGATTGGCTTAGATTGTGTCCTAGACCTGATCCCGTGCAACTCAGTAGGTAGCGCATGGCCCTTGCAACGCCAGGGTTGTGGGTTTGAGTCCCACGGGGGCCCAGTATGAACATTTATGCACTCACTACTATACATAGCTCTGTATTAGAGCATCTGCTTAATTACTCAAATGTAACTCAAGTGAACTGCTGTGTTTGTGTTACAGGGATCGTGGGAGCAAACGGTACATATAGGGACAAACATAATACTGTCAAGCAAAGATGTACATCAGACCACAGGAGAAGAGAGAGAGACACATAGTCTACTAGACACAGTTTACTAGCCCTAAAAAGGACAGACATACCAAAGAACACACCAGGCTAAACATAAGGGGCCCATAGCATAAGATAGGCATGTATTATTTTTGGGACATGAAGACGTCCTGCCACTATTATAACTTAACTGAAAGCAGATATGGGTGTTATTGGGCGTGAACAAGCAGGATGCACAGATTGGGATATAATGGTGGCAGATGGACTGAGGGAAGTAACTTCATTTGCATGTGGGATGAACTCATATGTTGTATGTGTATAAATACAGAGCCAGAGCTTAGGGAAGGGAGTTGTTCCGCGGACCAGCTCGGCTTCTGATATTTTGTATTAAAAGCCTTTATTGAATTCACAAGTTCTTGTAAGTGTTCAATTTTGTTACAATTCTCCACGACAGGATTTGAACCGAATTGCCCAGATATTTTGGAAGAAAACACAACACATTAGAGATGACACGCAAGAGTATCAGGAAAGGAGAGGAGAAATTAAAGGAATATGGTAAAGCTGGAATAAGCTTCAAGATCTACAAGTAAGATCCACTAAAAGAGATCTACGAGGGATACAAGATCTAGAAGACAGATATTCTAGCAGCCTACCAAGGGAAGCCATTTAAAAAAAATGTAACAATGAAAAAAATAAAAAGTCTTTCATCTCTCTGTGTTTTCTTAATAATTGTACTTCAAATCGCAAGAGGCTGAATGTATCTCACCTCTGTATGTGTAGGCCATTTATCTGATGCTGTCTGGTCATAAAGAGTATGACATTGTTGCCGCTCTTAGGATTGAATGCAAGGGAAACCAGCGAGCATTTAGCCTCCCTTGATAAAAAAAGAAAGTATAAAATAATAGCCAAATTATAGCTAAACTGAGTGAGCTCAACTGTGAATGGTCCTGGCGCACCAAAACAAAAGTGTCAAGGGAAGGCACTGTGGATTTGGCACATCGCATCAAGAGATGACAGAAACAACTTGAATATTTGCATCTCGTGTTGTTTGTGTCATCCGGTGGCTAGCTAGCTAGCTAGATACAATTTCCCCTTTCTTAAATTAGCCTTGGATGCCTTGCCGTACTGGCCAATGATTATCATGGCAATTCTGATCCAACCATAAATCCATACATTGTGCCACTGGACTGAGAGGATGGAAGTGAAATATGTAGCTAGATGTAGAAGGCTAATGTTAACTAGCAAACTTTGCCCATGAAAGGAAGTTAGGCTAGCGAGCAGCTATTTTAGCCTAGGACAACAATACAAATAAAAGTGTGTACTGTATGACTGTCATAGACCGTTTTGTCAACATGAAAGAGGTGGATCGCATTGGTGTTTCTCTACAAGTATGGTGAGTTAAAATGTTTTTTTTTCTACTTGCACACACACACACACACACGAATCAGAACCATGAACAGCCACATCATTTTAGCTTACTTTGATTGGACTAAATAGTTTTTGGTATTGTCACTGTATTAGACTAAGCATAGATTATTTAATGATTTTGGAATAGTGGAGGGAGTTTCTGTTGTCTTTGCGACTTGTGGTAAATAAATCCATAGTTGTTTAGTAGCCCGAAAATGTCAGGAAACATTAACTTGCTTGTCCATGCTGTAGGTCATGTAACTGTTTGTTACATGTAATATTCTTAATGAACTTCACCGGACAGGTTGCGCTCAGGTTTTGTGATGGAACAAAGTTGTGGCTGAATTTATATAGGCCTCATATTCCATTGTATATTATTTTCATTTAGAGCTGGAATCCTTAATGGTGAAACACACGTCTGTTTGCGATAGTACAATAAAGAGCAGCTCCACGAGCTCTTTTCGCGATTGGTGAAAACATCATCTTTGAAGGAAGTTTTAAGGTTTAGCATCGGGTTTAGGTTTCCTGAACAACTTTCGTGAAAGTTGAGTCACTGTGTAAGTTAACGTCAGACATTTGGCTCCATTAACAGACAGTTAATCAGATAAGAGAGATCGGTTCCCAATTCAGCCTAACATTATGTTTACATATGTGCTAGTAATACACGCATATACAGTGCAGTGTCGTAAGTTACAGTATACACATGTTTAGCTAATGTGGGGTAACTAGTAGGCTACAGCTGTCAGTGTTCAGCAAGTTAACATTCAGCAAAAAAAATCCATTAATTCAGTTAGATTACCGTACTTGAACTCAAAACGAACAATTGTTATTATCAATCTGTTAACGTTACTCAACATTACCACAATTTGCAGATAGCCTGTTTGCAATCGTAAAGGTGTAAGAAATTATAGCTAGCTAAATTACTTACTGCAGAGTAGGGGTAGCTATGATCTAACTAGTAACTTAGACTGGTAGTTGATTTAAGGCACAGTTATGATAATGGGGATTTGTAATTAAGATTGAGATTGGACTAAAATGTGGGTAATTGGATGCTTGTATGTAACACTAGACGGTCTTAATTTTGCATAGGGTCAATTAAACATGAAAAGAAAGGGAGAGATATCAGACTTCTGTTCCAAAAGGACACAATGGGAGGCCAGGCCAATACTTTAAACTACACATTTTAGTTAGCTTAATTACTACACATTTTAGTTAGCTTAATTATACTTAATTATACATTTCCATAGAGATATGACACATTCTTTTATGTGTATTTCAGACATTTCAAGATCCAGAGAAGATGGTCCTGTACAGCCATGTTTGAAAACATTTCCCAGAACTCAGCATGGTTCTAGGAAAAGGGCTTTCAACAGTTCCTGGTATAAGGACAATTCATGCCTTGGATATTCTGTAATTCAAGATTCGATTTATTGTTTCACCTGTAGGCATTTTCCTCTGCCCAATACACCTTAATCTGCCTTCACATCACAGTCAGGGTTTTGTAACTGGAAAATGGCGGCGTTTAAAGATTCTGGTTTGAACCTCCATTCAAAGGCAGAGCATCATATTAATGCTATGTATGCTTGGAATCAGCATCAAAGGGCTATTGACAGCAACTCATCAATGTTAGATGTCAAAAATGAGAGTGGAGGAAAAGTGTACTTACATTAAAACAATGGCACATGTGCTCCTATTTACTGGCACTCAAAATATAGCGCAGAGAGGTCATCGAGAGTCGGATGACTCTCACGAGGGTAATATTTTGACAATCTTAGAAAAAATAGCAAAGCTCATAGAGAAAAGGATGAATGCATGTGGCAATGGTAAGTACACAAGCCACCAAATCCAAAATGAAGTTCTTGAGATGGTACAAAGTGAAATAATGAGAGAAGTAAAAGAAAGTTAAGTTTTTAGTGTAATTTACATTTACATTTACATTTAAGTCATTTAGCAGACGCTCTTATCCAGAGCGACTTACAAATTGGTGCATTCACCTTATGACATCCAGTGGAACAGCCACTTTACAATAGTGCATCTAAATCTTTTAAGGGGGGGGGGGTGAGAAGGATTACTTTATCCTATCCTAGGTATTCCTTAAAGAGGTGGGGTTTCAGGTGTCTCCGGAAGGTGGTGATTGACTCCGCTGTCCTGGCGTCGTGAGGGAGTGTGTTCCACCATTGGGGAGCCAGAGCAGCGAACAGTTTTGACTGGGCTGAGCGGGAACTGTACTTCCTCAGTGGTAGGGAGGCGAGCAGGCCAGAGGTGGATGAACGCAGTGCCCTTGTTTGGGTGTAGGGCCTGATCAGAGCCTGGAGGTACTGAGGTGCCGTTCCCCTCACAGCTCCGTAGGCAAGCACCATGGTCTTGTAGCGGATGCGAGCTTCAACTGGAAGCCAGTGGAGAGAGCGGAGGAGCGGGGTGACGTGAGAGAACTTGGGAAGGTTGAACACCAGACGGGCTGCGGCGTTCTGGATGAGTTGTAGTTGCAGATGAAACGAAAGATTTAAAGAAAAAATAACAAATGTCTTTAGTTGTGAGGTACTATTACAACGGGGCCATCCACGAAAGCTTTTTACACTTTCAGTCAGCTGAAAGCTTAGATGCAGCAGGTCTCACAAAAATGATAATTGATTGCCTTGAAAAACATAGTCTGGACTACAGAAATAATTGTGTGGGGCAAGGCTATGACAGTGCATCCGTCATGAGCGGAAAGCATTCTGGTGTGTCTACACAGATTAAAAACAGTGTAAGATTTGCATTTTATGTGCACTGTAATGCACATTGTTTGAATTTGGTTCTTGTCGATGCTGTAAAATCAGTGCCTGAGGCAGTTAACTTTTTTGCTCTCCTGCAGAAGCTTTATGACTTTGTATCTGGCTCGTATGTTCATCTCAAGTAGCTGGCAGTTCAGAAAGAGCTGTTTCCACAGCAACAGCCCAGGGAACTACAGAGACTGTTCTGCCTGCGGCTAAGGAACCCTGACCTGTTCACCGGACGTGCTGCCTTGTCACGGACCTGCTGTTTTCGGCACTCTCTCTCTACCGCACCCGTTGTCTCAAACTCTGAATGATCGACTATGAAAAGCAAGTAACATTTACTCCTGAGGTGCTGACCTGTTGCCCAACCACTGTGATTATTATTATTTGACCATGCTGGTCATCTATGAACATTTGAACATCTTGGCCATGTACTGTTATAATCTCCACCCGGCACGGCCAGAAGAGGACTGGCCACCTCTCAGAGCCTGGTTCCTCTCTAGGTTTCTTCCTAGTTTTCTGCCTTTCTAGGGAGTTGTTCCTAGCCACCGTGCTTCTACATCCTCATTTCTTGCCGTTTGAGGTTTTAGGCTGAGTTTCTGTATAGCACTTTGTGACATCGGCTGATGTAAAAAGGGCTTTATAAATGCATTTGATTGATTGATTGAGAAGGCACTACAAAAACTCTGTTTTTTCCCCTCGGACGCACAATAGAAGAGCACAATATGTACTGCATATTTTACCATGCTGCGCGACGCTCTTCAACTCAGCAACAATAACAACGGTGGTGGGGTGGCCAGTGGGGCTGTTTCCCCCGCCATCTTTGAATGAAAACGTTCTCAGATTTAAGATAGCTGGGATTCAACCGTACAAAATACTGTAGACCCCAATCCTTTTCCCTCCATGAAGGGAAGTCTTTGAAAGGAAATCCTTGACATGTTTGTTGCATAGTCGGATATCCTGGAAATTCCAGGAAAATTCCTGTCACATCAGATAAGAGCTAAGAAAGTTCTGAATAATATCCTGGCAATCCCCGAAATAGAAGACATTATCTGACATTATTTTGCATAAACTAGTACAGGTGTTTGTCACACAAAGACAGTTAAAACTGTGAGCGCTTTTATCGGAATTCATATCCATGTGTGCTAGCTAAACATTATCTTCTAATTGATCTATTTTAACATTATACATTTAAAGTAGGCTACATCTTTCAGTGATCATAGTGTTGTCTACCTGTTCTTCCCTCTGCCACGCTCTGTCTGGAGGCTTGTCCGGCCCTGGCAGTGGTGACCACCACCCTGTAGAGGGCTCCAGGCTTCAGCGCCAGGAAGCTGTAGGCCGTGGTGTGGGCCGGGGTGCTCTCGTTCTTGATCACACTGCTGTCGTGGATAAGCAGCACACGGTACGAGTCCAGCTCGCCGGCCGCCCGCTCCCACTGGGTTTGGAGGCTGTCTGTGCTGCCACCGTTGGTCACACGCAGACTGGTCACCTGCGCCGGGGCTGAGAGGAGACACAGAGAGAGAGGAACTTCAAAGGTGTGAGACATTAACAGAGACCATAGAGAGAAATGTAGACCATAGTTGAGACCATAGAGCAGAGATCATCAACTACACTGAACAAAAATATAAACAGTTACAGGTCATATAAGGAAATCAGTCAATTGAAGTACATTCACTAGGCCCTAATCAGTTGGTCACGGATACCTTAAAACAAAACATAGGTAGGGGCGTTGATCAGAAAACCAGTCAGTATCTGGTGTGATCATTTACCTCATGTAGCATGAAACATCTCCTTTGCATAGAGTTGATCAGGCTGTTGATTGTGGCCTTTTGAATGTTGTCCCATTCCTCTTCAATGGCTATGCAAAGTTTCTGGATATTTGAAGGAGCTGGAACATGCTGTTGTACACGTCGATCCAGAGCATCCCAAACATGAGGTGATGGCGGCGGCTGAATGGCACAACAATGGCCCTGAGGATCTCGTCCGGGTATCTCTGTCCATTCAAATTGCCATCGATAAAATGCAATTGTGTTAGTTTGCCTGCCCATACCATAACCCCACCATGGGGCACTTTGTTCTCAACGTTGACATCAGCAAACCGCTCGCCTACATAATGCCATACACGCTGTCTGCCATCTGCCCGGTACAGTTGAAACTGGGATTCACGTAGGTGAGCTTCCCTGAGACGGTATCTGGCAATTTGCGGAGAAATTCTTCGGTTGTGCAAACCCAGAGTTTCATCAGCTGTCCGGGTGGCTGGTCTCAGACGATCCCACAGGTGAAGGAGCCGGATGTCTTGGCCTGACATGGCTACATGTGGTCTGCAGTTGTAAGGCTTGTTGGACGTACTGCCTAATTCTCTAAAACAATGTTGGAGGCGGCTTATGGTCAAAAAACAAACATGCAATTATCTGGCAACAGCTCTTTGCACGCTCCCTCAAAACATGAGACATCTGTGGCATCGTGTGACAAAACTGCAGATTTTAGAGTGGTCTTTTATTGTCCCCAGCACAAGGTGTACCTGTGTAATGATCATGCCGTTTAATCAGCTTCTTGAAATGCCACACCTGTCAGGTGGATGGATTATCTTGGCAAAGGAGAAATGCTCACTAAAGGAGATAGAACATTGCGTTTATATTTTTGATCAGTGTTGATTCAGCAGCGGGACAATTGTTTTTCTTGGGCGGTACTCAGGGGGCCAGAACATTTACCTTTATTTATTTAGGCAAGTCAGTTAAGAACAAATTCTTAATTTCAATGACGGCCTAGGAACAGTGGGTTAACTGCCTGTTCAGGGGCAGAACGACAGATTTGTACCTTGTCAGCTCGGCAATTTGAACTTGCAACCTTTCGGTTACTAGTCCAACGCTCTTCCCACTAGGCTACCCTGCCGCCCCAAACATAACATAACATAATAACTTAACATAATTACAAAGAATTTGTAGACTGCAAATTGACCGCAAGAAGCCCAAACAGATATAATATTAGACCAAAACAGAATCACTTCAAACCTTGCTGACATTTGTATACAATCACATTAACAGTATCTCTCTCTTATGCGTGGGAATACTTTGGAAAATATTTTCAAAATTAAAATCACTTGGAGCTGATTTGCTTTTGTTTTTAGTATTTTATGTCCAAAAAATGTAAATGTTTTTTTTTTCTCAGAAAACTTGGGGGGCCCAAATCAAATCACCAGGCCGCCAGGTGTTGAACCCTGTCATAGAAAGACTTTGAAATCATAGTGAGATCATAAAGAAGCAGTTCTGCCAATGGAGAGAAGCTCATTATTATATGACAACAACAACAATTCTGTTATATGACTGCAAAACCTGTAAGGAACAATGTTCTAGTGTCGTGTCTAGAACAAACACATTGGGAAAAGAAAGGTGAAATCCATCTCCCTTTGGAACCTTGACTCACTGGTTCGTCCAATCACTGAAGCCGAGCTGTTTAGGCCCCCACTGTTGGTCGTGACGGCGATGGCGTACTGGCGTCCGGGCATGAGGACGTTGAATGTACACTCCCTGGCGTCACGGGACAGTGTCCTCTGTGACACAACAGTGTCCCCCTGTCTCAAGACTACGGTGTACCCGTCCCACACCCCCGCGGGGCGAGACCACAGCACGCTCAGAGACGTCTCATCACCGTGACGGACCATCAGCTGCTGGACAGGCTGAGGGGCTGAGAGAAAGGGGGAGAAGGAGTAATTGAGTAAAGAGAGGGGGGGCAGAGGAATATTATGTGAATGAGTAAAGAGAGAGGGGGGCAGAGGAATATTATATGAATGAGTAAAGAGAGAGGGGGGCAGAGGAATATTATGTGAATGAGTAAAGAGAGAGAGGGCAAAGGAGGAGGGGTAATCAAAACAAAAATGAAAAATTCAGAAGCCATGGCAATTTAAATAGACATCTTAAATGCTCTTGACAACATACAACCCATAACAACATTGGGTTAACACCCAGCAGGGGAACCAGCAAGATTGGCGCTGCTTTGGAAAGCGGACGGTTTAAGGGCTCCTGACCAATTGTGCTTTTTTGTGTATTTTTTGGTGCTAATCTTAACTTTCCGCCATTGTTTCCTATGTCCAAAAATAGCTTCTGGACATTAGAACAGCGTCACTACATGATCAAAAGTATGTGGACACCTGCTCGTCGAACAACTCATTCTAACATCATGAGCATTAATGTGGAGTTGGTCCACCCTTTGCTCCTATAACAGCCTGCACTCTTCTCGGAAGGCCATCCACTAGATGTCCTGGGAAGGCTTTCAACTTCTACTTCAATGAGTCGAAGGCGAAAGACATTGATTATCCCGGACCAGGCCCAAATCCCCGACACTCCCCGAAACATGAGAAAACGACGCTATAGAGGCCGGCGCGCGGGTGCCTTGATGAGACTACGGCAGTGAGTGAATAAATTGCCTTTACCCTCTGTTCTATTGGTGAATGTGCAATCCCTGGAGAATAAACTGGATGAGCTCCGTTCAAGACTATCCTATCAATGGGACATTAAGAACTGTTATCTATGCTTCTCGTGGTGATGGCTGAACAAGGACATGGATAACATACATCTAGCTGTTTTTATATGCATCGGCAGGACAGAACGGCAGAGTCCGGTAAGATCCGGGGGGCGGTGTGTGTGTCTCTTTGTCAATCTCTAATGTTAAAGAAGTCTTGAGGTTCTGCTCGCCTGAGTTAGAATCATGATAAGCTGTAGACTATACTAGTTACCAAAAATCTGTATTTTTCATAGCGGTCTATTTATCACCACAAACCGATGCTGGCAGTAAGACCACATTCAACGAGCTGTATAAGGCCATAAACAAACAAGAAAATGCTCATCCAGAGGTGGCGCTTTTAGTGGCTGGTGATTTTAATGCAGGAAAACTGACATCTGTTTTACCTAATTTCTACCAGCATGTCAATGTGCAACTAGAGGGGAAAAAAACTGTAGATCCTTTACTCCACACACAGGAATGCATACAAAGCTCTCCCTCTCAAAGGGAAACCCGGCCAAGAGCTTCCCAGTGACGCGAGCCAACCAGACGAGCTAAATGCCTTACATGCTCGCTTCGAGGGAAGCAACACTGAACCATGCGTGAGAGCACCACTGCCCTTTCCCACCTGGACAAAAGGAACACGTACGTGAGAATACTGTTCATTGACTACAGCTCAGAGTTCAACACCATAGTGCCCTCCAAGCTCATCACTAAGCCAAGGACCCTGGGACTGAACACCTCCCTCTGCAACTGGATCCTGGACTTCCTGATAGGCCGCCCCCAGGTGGTGAGGGTAGGCAACAACACATCCGCCACGAGGGTAGACAGATTCAAGTTCCTCAGTGTTCACATCACTAAGGACCTATCATGGTCCAAACACACCAACACAGTCGGGAAGAGGGCACAATAATTCGTCTTCACCCTCAAGAGGCTGAAAAGATTTGAGATGGGCCCTCAGATCCTCACAAAGTTCTACAGCTCCAACACTGAGAGAATCTTGACTGGCTGCATCACTGCTTGGTATGGCGCTACAAAGGGCGCTACAAAGGGTAGTGAGTACCACCCAGTACCCCTGCACATTGACTTGTTACTGGCACCTCGTTATTACTTTTATTGTGTTACTATAAACATTTTATGTAGCTAATATTTTTATTTCTTTTTTTAATGGGCTGGTCAGTAAGCATTTCACTGTGAAGTCTACATGTGTTGTTTTTTGGCACATGTGAGCAATACAATTTGATTTGATTTGAAATACAGTGTAGTAAAAATGTTTAATGTAACGTACCTAGCCTCCCCTGACATTGAGCGGTGTTGCCAAACAGACCGCTCTCCACCATGACCTGAGCTGTGTAGAGCCTGCCAGGCACCAGCCCCAAGGAAGCTACAGAGAAGGAGTACTGTCTAACCAGCCTGCTCACTGTCTCATTGACTAGAGCCACCGTGCCGTTCAGTAGCAGGACACGATAGTTCTCCCAGTCCCCTCTTGGGGGCAACCATGTACTCTTCAGAGTGCTGCCATCAATGACGCCCACCATGGACAGCTGGGACACCTTGGCTGGCACTGCGGGATGGCGAGAGAGAGAAAGTGAGAGATTCACATGGTCCTTTCCAGCACGGTTCCAGCAACCATGGTGGATCCGTGACCAGGCAGTACAGCTCGGCTCAACTTGGCTTAACTCTGCTCAATCATGTGAAAAGGCTAGTTGATTGACACTCCAGAATGACTTACCTGTTCTGCCTGTGGCCACTGCCTCAGTTGTCTGCTCTCTGACCTTTGACCTCACAGTCACCTGATAGGGCCGTCCAGGGGTCAGGCCGCTGAAGACCACTTCAGTGGCGTTGGGGGGAAGCTTCCTATCCTGGTTGGCTGAGCCTAGGGTTGCCAGGGAGACCAGGTATGCATCCACGCCGCCCCTAGCATTGACCCAGGAGGCCCTCAGGGTGTCCAGACTGCCGTGGTTCTCCAAGAAGAGCTCTGTTACCGCCACAGGAACTGTGAGAAGGAGAAAATATCAGTATTGATTTAAACATGTGGGGAGAAGGATTTAGATCAAGGAAAACAACACAATAACTAAAGATAAGAAAGGATCATCATGTCACGCCCTGACCATAGAGAGCCTTTTATTCTCTATGTTGGTTTGGTCGGGGTGTGACTAGGGTGGGTACTCTAGTTTTTGTATTTCTATGTTGGCCTGGTATGGTTCTCAATCATCTATCGTTGTCTCTGATTGGGGATCATATTTAGGCAGCCTTTTCCCACTGGATTTTTGTGGGATCTTGTTTGTGCGTAGTGGCCTGTGAGCACTCCATGACTTCACGTTTCGTTTAGCTCTTTATTGTTTTTGTGAGTTTCATTTCAACTAAACATGTGGAACTCTACGTACACCGTGCCTTGGTCCATTTATTCCAACGATCGTGACACATCAGTGTCCTTGAGACAGAGAGGAAGCAAATGAGGTAAAAGAGGAGACTCCATTCCTGAACAAACCAGAAATGGACCCTAAAAAATAAAACATCGGGCTGAAGGGAGTTGTAGTTTCATTTAAAAAAAAATATCCAACCTAGTTCAGCACAGAAATTAGGTCATTAACTCCAATGACCATCATTCATTGTGCCTATTCTTTCCGGCTCGGACAGAGATGGATACACTTTTATGCTTGCTACTATAGATTAGATACACACCGACCGCATAGAATGCATGAGAGAGGAATGTACACACAATGATGAGAGAGCGGGATAGAGACCGTTAGTGAAAGTATGCCTTATCTATAACCTCTTTAAGAACTAATCAAATTATTTTGTCAGACAGCACCGCAGCATACGTAGGCAGGCTAGCCTATAGCTAAATAGGGTGACTAAAGACAGCACAGTATGGGGAGCACAGAGATAACATTGTCTGGCTGGCTTGCTGCTACTGTCTGAGCAGAGATGAGATGATCAATTTAATCAAATAAAAACTAAGCAATACACAGAACTGAAATATTTTATTATTTCATAGTAATTTCCTATTTTTCTATTGATATCTAGGCGGGTTGGGAGGGGAAGGGAGCGCTCTGGGAGGCCTTGATGGGCCAGCCAGCTGCAGAAAGAGGAAGGGGAGGGTGGGATCGAGAAGCCTAAAATATCCTGGAAACAACGACAGAGAGAAAGCATGGTCGTGATGGTGGTAGGGTGCAGTGTTGGATAGTAAAACAAAGCTCTACAAACTAAGTTAGATAAATATGTGAGAAACATTTCATCATATCTTGCACCTGTATTGAAGCCACCGAGACATTGAAGCCCTAGATCGCTCTGTTGGCAAACAATGGGACTAAGTGATTTGATGGCAGACGACTTGAAAAATAAGAGACAATGCAAAAATAACCTTCAACAAACAACTTTTTTATCAGACACATTGAATAGGGCTAGGGTTAAAGACTTGAACTTGAGTTTTGCTTGTCAGTCTTACTATTTTACCATGTAAACTTAGATTCATCACTGCTACACCAATGAGGACTGTCACCACCCAAACAGAGTTACCAGGTGTTTTACTTGCCATACCTGTGACTGCTTGTTTGGAGATGGCGTTCTGGAGGCCTTCAGCCTCAGTCACCACGGTGACAGTGTACAGGGTCCCAGGCAACAGGTTGTCAAGGGTGTGGGAGGTGACACTACTCTTAAGGGTGACGTTCTTGACTAGGGCGCCCTGCTGCTCCCTCAGTAGCACCCTGAAACCCTCTCTCCTGCCTGGACCGGGCTGCCAGGAAACACCCAGGCTGCTGGAGGAGGGTGAGAGCTGGAGGCCGCTGACAGCTGAGGGAGCTGGGTAACCAAGACAAAGTAGTCAGTGTCAGTGAGTAATGATGTCTAACAAGACAAGGTAGATCAGGGATTTCTATGCTATCTACAGTATCATAAATAGATGGTGTGCAGCACAGTAGTTGTGGAAGACCAGGCAAATCATGTGTGATCAGAGGACCAGTCAAACCATACTAGAGCAGCAAGATGACCCCTCACCTGTGGCTGCAGTGGCCAGCACTGGCAGGGCTGTTTTATTCCCAGCCGTTGCCACCAGGCTGACGGCATAGAGGGTTCCAGGGGTGAGGGCGGTGAAGCGAGACTGAGTTGCGGCAGTTCCCCTGACGCGGGTACTGCGGCTCGTCCCTGTTTTGGTGTCCTGTAGTGTGACCTCATACCAGTCGACCTGCCCACGAGATCGAGACCAGGATATGTGCAGGCCATGGGAGCCACCCTGACCCTGAATAGGACTCTTATACTGGGTTGCTTGGATCTGGTCTGGTAGTACGTCCAACCTGGATGGACCCACTGGGTCTGAGAGAGAGAGAGAGAGAGAGAGAAATAAAAGAGAGGACAGAGAGAAAAGAGGAAGGAGAGCGAGAAAGATGGAGATAATGTGTTGGCAATTTTGCTATAGAAAACAAAGATATCCCATAAACCAGTAACCAAGGGGAAGCACCTTGGCAATATTATCTACACCTCAATTAAACTTCTATGATATTACATAACTAGGAGAAAAGTGCATGAAGAGTCTCTGCATCCTGCCTTTGTACTTCAGCTGAAGGCCAGTGGTGACTGCCTGCGATGGAGGGGAGAGATAATATTGTTTTGGTTCTTTAAAGAATGTCGTGTTGGATTCACTGGGAAACCTGCATGTGTCTTAGAGTGAGAGCGAGACGTTACAGGAAACAACAAAAACAAAGAGAGAGAGAGGAGCAGGACGGGGCATTGGCCAATCAGCAGAACCCTAAGGACATTGTCCGTCCAATCCTAAAACCAAACTGGCAAGACCACTACTGTATTACACAATAACTACATTGTATCTGTGATTTCTACCGTATTCAAAACATATTGGATAATGTCAAGTCCACGTGATTTGGCAATTCCTGAACTGTTATTCTTGAGGATTTCATCCTTCGTAAGCTATCAAAAATGGAAACGTTGTGGTCCACTCACAAGGACCAAAGAAAAAACTTGGGCACACTTTCAACGCAAAGATGTGAAGTGTACTCTCAGTGTAATCTATCTGTGCCATGAAAAGAAAACATGGAGGCCTCCTGTATCCGTTAGTACAAAGAAACAATGCTTGACGGGATGTGGCTCTGGGGAGAAGGAGATATGTCTGGAAACAAACACGATGCTCTGCATTGTTACTGACCTCTGCCTCAACAACTTTAGATGATTGGAGCTGTGTTCCAGTATTTACAGGGTTCTAATCTAGAGCATTGAGACCACTGACCAGAGTGGTTCTTGACAGGACATTCTAAGGTTGTGGCCTTGACAATGTTTGGATTGTACTAAGGTACAGTGGGATAAAGTGTACCTACTGGACTTCAGGAGGTGTCGGCACAAAAGTTATCTATTCTCCATGTTCTTCAAAGTGGTGCACAGAATCTATTCACAATCAGTGCCATGCTGTGCACAAAAAAATAATCAATACTGTAACCATAAATCGAATAATGAAAAAGGATATGATATCCTGAATAAACATATACTATTTCAAGCCCTTTCCCTATAGGTCAAATATTACTGCAAAAGTGTCAAATGATACATATGCAAAATTCCAAATGTTTTAACAAGATTAAGTATCAACTTTTGTGCTTTTATCCTTTGTGGAATAAAACGCCAACAGAGAGAGAGAGAGCCTTCATGAGCCCTCAGAGATTCAAAGATATATTCAATAAATGATAGAACTCTTTCTGTCATAATGGGTCATGAGTCATTCACCTAATCTTCTGAAGGGGTTATGATGTTTTTTACGAAAAATAATCAATCGAATGTCATGGTTCAAAATATAAATGTAATAAACAGAAAAACATATATTGTCTGATACTGGAAAATATTTTTACATCAGATATCGGTAGCACGTTTGATATGAATTAAAGTCAATATAACAGTCTAATATACTTTTGGAATATAGTATTATTGATTAGGTTAAAAATAGATTAGAATAGAAACGAATTTAGGTTTGAAACGCTTACCTGTGCGCACTGATACGGTGCCCCTCTCTCCATCATTCTTCGATATAACTTCGAATTGGTGTAATGTTCCTGGTTCCAAATCCCTTATATCGCAGATATACACATTAGTGTACTCCCCATGTTGATAACAATCCGTTATGTCGGACCGACTAGTCTCATAAAACACGGTGAAGTTACACGCTTCTCCTGTTGTTATCAATTCCAGTACAATAGAATCCGTATTGGCGCTGGTTTTTGTCAGGTTAAATGAACACCTTACTGCCTTTGTGGTCTCGACCTGAAAGGAACAAAAAGAGGCAACGGGTATGCTACAGGTGGAAACGAATGAACCATTTTAAATGTACTTTAACCATGACTCACCTTGACACAACTCCACCGTAAACAAAGTATCAAAATAACAGTCGAACATCTAAACATTGCGGACGCTGATTTAGATATGTTAGGTCAATAAATAACAGAAGAAATATAAAATATATTTCAACATTGGTTGTCATAATCGGTCCATAAAATAACAATGTATAATTATATTCAGAATTTCACAATGGCATGTTGGAGGCGTTACAGTAGTGGTACGCGCCTAACAAAGCATGGCATCTCTTTCGACGACGCAGTCTCTTCCCGTGCTACCACCTCGTCCCTTTCAATCTCTAGGCTGACTCTAGGTTGACTTGCCTAGTTAAATAAAGGTTAAATAAATGAAATAAATCTCTAGGCTAAATACTTTTCCTACACCATTCCTCAAGGCTCAGGTTGCACCATAACTGGCGTGAGGTAGACAGAGTGCTCAGGAAATGTATTCCATATCAAAGCATCCACTTCAGCCCTCTGTCTATAAACTGTCTATAAATTCATACAAGTTCTAATCAAATAGCCTACTGTATTTCTCACAGCCCTAACTTTCACTTATCTGGACAACAGCACCTTGAGCAGTCTCCCCTCCTCTTGCCCCACCACACCCTTCTTTCCTTCCTGCTGGCCTTGGACTTTCTCTTTCTGAAGACCTTAATGGCCCACCTAAACTAACAGGCTAAAAGTTGGCATGGCACGGTTGTATTTCATAGCCTACTTTTGTGTTTGTTGAATGTTCTCTCTTTAAATACTTTTTGAATGTGTCTATATTCTATATTACTGTTATCCATTACCATAGCCATTCTTTCAGGTTTGTGCAAAGCTTCACAGCCTTTTAATGTCCTCCGTCCAAATCTGTATGCAAATATGATCTTGAACATTCTTTATGGAATTTCACAAATGCTAAATCAATTTAAATGTTCATTTCAAGTGACTGTCATCATCACTCACCTGTGGGGTGGTGGTCAACTCTGTGGTCGTAGTCAGTACTGTAGTTGTTGTTGGAGCTGTAGCTGTTGTGGGTGGGGCTGTGGTAGTTGTGGTAGTAGTGGGTGTGGTTGTGGTAGAAGTGGGTGTGGTAGTTGTGGTTGTAGTAGTTGTGGGTGTGGCTGTGGTAGTTGGGGGTGTGGTTGTGGTGAGAGGGGGTGTGGTTGTGGTAGTTGTGAGTGGAGCTATGGTTGTAGTGGGTGTGGTTGTGGTAGAAGTTGGTGTGGTTTTGGTAGTTGTGGGTGTGGTTGTAGTAGTTGTGGGTGTGGTAGTTGTGGTTGTGGTAGTAGTGGGTGTGGTTGTTGTTGTGGTAGAAGTAGGTGTGGTAGTTGTGGGTGTGGTTGTGGTAGTTGTGAGTGGAGCTATGGTTGTAGTGGGAGTGGTTGTGGTAGTAGGTGTGGTTGTGGTAGAAGTGGTAGTTGTGGGTGTGGTTTTGGTAGTCGTGGGTGTGGTTTTGGTTTTGGTAGTTGGGGGTGTGGTTGTAGTAGTTGTGACTGGAGCTATGGTTGTGGTGGGTGTGGTTGTGGTGGTAGTAGTAGGTGTGGTTGTAGTAGAAGTGGGTGTGATTTTGGTTGTGGGTGTGGTTTTGGTTTTGGTAGTTGGGGGTGTGGTTGTAGTAGTTGTGACTGGAGCTATGGTTGTGGTGGGTGTGGTTGTGGTGGTAGTAGTAGGTGTGGTTGTAGTAGAAGTGGGTGTGATTTTGGTAGTTGTGGGTGTGGCTGTGGTAGTTGGGTGTGTGGTTGTGGTAGGTGCAGTTGTGGTGAGTGGGGGTGTGGTTGTGGTAGTTGTGAGTGGAGCTATGGTTGTTGTGGTTGTGGTAGAAGTGGGTGTGGTTTTGGTAGTTGTGGGTGTGGTTGTAGTAGTTGTGGGTGTGGTTGCGGGTGTGGTTGTGGTAGTAGTGGGTGTGGTTGTTGTTGTGGTAGAAGTGGGTGTGGTAGTTGTGGGTGTGGTTTTGGTAGAAGTGGGTGTGGTTGTGGTAGCTGTGAGTGGAGCTATGGTTGTAGTGGGAGTGGTTGTGGTAGTAGGTGTGGTTGTGGTAGAAGTGGTAGTTGGGGGTGTGGTTGTAGTAGTTGTGAGGGGAGCTATGGTTGTGGTGGGTGTGGTTGTGGTGGTAGTAGTAGGTGTGGTTTTGGTAGTTGTGGGTGTGGTTTTGGTAGTTGTGGGTGTGGTTTTGGTAGTTTTGAGTGGAGCTATGGTTGTGGTGGGAGTGGTTGTGGTTGAAGTGGATGTGGTAGTTGTGGTTTTGGTAGTTGTGGGTGTGGTTGTAGTAGCTGTGGGTATGGTAGTTAGGGGTGTAGTTGTAGTAGTTGTGGGTGTGGTTGTAGTAGTTGTGGGTGTGTAGTAGTTGTGGGTGTGGTTGCAGTAGTTGTGTGTGTGGTTGCAGTAGTTGTGGTTACGGTAGTTGTGGGTGTGGTTGTAGTAGTTGTGGGTGTGGTAGTTGTGGGTGTGGTTGTAGTAGTTGTGGGTGTGGTAGTTGTGTGTGTGGTTGGTGTGGTTGCTGGAGTTGTGGGTGTGGTTGCGGTAGTTGTGGGTGTGGTTGCGGTAGTTGTGGATGTGGTTGCAGTAGTTGTGGTTACGGTAGTTGTGGCCAAAGTCTTGGTAGTTGTGGGCAGGTTTGTTGTAGTTGTGGGAGGCATTGTAGTGGTCATGGGTGGGGCATTTGTAGATGTTATTGGAGGGGTTGTGGGTGAAGTTGAAGAGATTATGGGCAAAGTTGAAGATGTTGTTGGTGGAGCTGAGGAGGTTGTGGGCAGAGTGGAAGTTATTGTGGGTGAGGCTATGGCGGTTGTGGGTGAGGCTACTTTTATAATGGGATTTGATGTAGTCATAGTGGTTTGGCCGACAGCAGAAGTAGTAGGAGTAGGAGGGGCAGCGGTTGTTGTAATCTGCATTGTTGTGGTTTTGGTTGTAGATGGAACGACAGTCTTTCTGGGGGGTACTTTCCTAGTTGTGGACAATGTTGTGGTATCGGTAGGTGTGGTGGTAGCAGAAGAATTAGAGATGGAATCAGGGGTAGGGGTAGTTAAAGCAACAGAAGTTGGGACTTTAGCATCAGAGGTAACGACTACGGATGCAGAAGTGGATGGTGAATCAGTCATAGCACTTGAGTTGGGCACTGAGGAAATTGTAGAGGAAACCACAGTAGTGGTAGAGGCAGTTGACACCAGCTCATCTACATTAGGGGGTGTGGAACTGGAAGTTGCTCGGTTTACTGATGGAATCTTGGCTCCGTTCCTCGAGTCGAGGAGGGCATTTTCGGTGGCAGCGTTCACCGTTTCGTCCATGGCAGAGTCAGTTGTGGACAAAGCAGGACTGGACCAGATAAAATCATGGCTGTCGTTGAGAGCTGTCTCAGATGCCGTGATGACCGTTGAGACGGACCCGGGAATGATACCCATCGTCTGAGTCTTGACGAGGTCATAAGTGTGCGTTGCCACCATAGACTCATAGGTCACCGCATTGTTGGGCGTTGTGATGGGAACTCTTAACGTAGAGATCTGACGGGTGGTCCTCCTATGGGTGCTCATAGCGTTTGATGAAGAGTGAGTGTTTATGGCTGTTACAGGGGCCGTTCGGATGGCGTGGACAGTGCTGGTGTATGCCACCGGTTTGTGCGTGGATGAATACATTCTGGTGGTTGAGATGGTGGTGGACCCTAGAAGAAAGAGGGGTTATTGTGACTAGAGGTAGACACAGATGGTTGTAGTAATATCAGAAAATAGCATTGAAATAAATTCAAGATACTGTATGCATTGCATACGTAATAACTGTCACCCAGCCCAGGTGTTCTTGAAAGGGAAATTAAAGAATTTCCCCCTCAGTTCCTGACACCTCTGTGCTTTGATGTGGGTGTTGCTTCCTGAGTGAAATGCTAAATGCTCTTTAAATAACGTGGTAATAGATGGTTTATTATCATGTTATTCATCTTTTAACGTAACAAAGGTACTTGAAATAAATAGATGGGTAGGAGAGAGTGTGATAAGTTGAGTTACCCTTGTTTCTAGGAAACCATATACAAAATTAATAATTTGACCAATATTTTGGATCAGGTCATCATTTCATGGAGTCTGTGAAGGTAGAAACCACATGGAAAAAGTGGTAATTTAGTCAACAACAAAAAAGGATTTTCACCAAGTCAAATGAATATATTGTGTTATAGGTTTCATGATGCTTGTATCTAAACCAAAGTAGATAATTTTAAGATTGTTCTATACATTAGTTGGGGTCTCTATAAGCTTCAAAATGAGGTGGAGCATGAAAGTGCATCCTTGTAGCTGTGTTAGCTAATATAGTGAAAATGTTTACCTTGCGGCAAGTTGAGCAAATGTAAGTGTTTTCTTCCCAGGCGTTTATCGCTGGGATATGAGGTAACAACAGGGCCTGGCCTATTTTAAAAGTGTAAAACAAAAGTACAAAGTGTTTGTTAGGTTTTAAGACTGTTAAATTATGCTTAAATTATTAAAATACAAGAAAGTGATTGTGATTGTGTTGACTTGTGTTTGGGAAATAAAGATAGACATCATTTTAAAAAGGTAGTGGTAAATCAATTGACTGGCTTTCTTGATGTCTATAGTATTCTCTCTGGTATGCAATCTGGTTTCCTCTCAGGTTATAGATGTGTCAATGCAACCTTAAAGGTCCTCAATGATGTCACACATATTATTATATTATTATTATTATATTATGTCACCATTGCCCTTGAGTCGAAGCAATGTTGTGCTGCTATTTTTATTGACTTGGCCAAAGCATTTGATATGGTAGACCATTACATTCTTGTGGGCCGGCTAAGCAGTACCCTGTTCTATGCTGCTACCATGTTGTGCTGCTGCCATGTTGTGCTGCTGCCATGTTGTGTTGCTACCATGTTGTTGTCATGTTGTACAACCACGTTGTGCTGTCATGTGTTGCTGCCATGCTATGTTTGTTGTTTTACGTCTCTCTTTATGTAGTGTTGTGTTGTCTCTCTTGTCATGATGTGTGTTATGTCCTATATTTATTTATTTTTGAATCCCCGTCCCCGCAGGAGGCCTTTTGCCTTTTGGTAGGCCGTCATTGTAAATAAGAATTTGTTCTTAAACTGACTTGCCTATTTAGATAAAGGTTAAATCAAATAAAAATGTTTCATTCAGTGCAGACACTTGTAGGTGGCTTAATTTACCCTGTCCCGTGGCTCAACTTACCTGATACCGACCCTAAATATCACAGGCCTGTTTGTTAAATGTAACATGCACCTTGTATCATTGCCTGGTTTTGGAGCTCAGTACTGCGTTATAACTCTGAGATTACCTCTACCCCAATACCAGTGATCCCAACATTTTGAAATAAAGAAAAACCCAGGAATGGTTGAAAAACAGCCAAACAGCCAAGCCCTACTTGGAACTAATAAATAAGTGTTTAAAAAAATTACCCAGGCTAAGTTGTGCCAAGAGACCACTTTTTTTTGTTTTCCAAACCGTAATATTTACATAAATTCTGATTTATTTCCAGGCATACACAACATCCTGAAATATATGTAGATATATTTGTGAGAGAGAATATTACACCCCACTCTCCCCTATTGGTTTCATGCATGGTTGTAATAACAGGTGGCCTGAATAAACATTGTGTAAATAAACATTAAACAATACCAGTTACATTGTGACATGTATTTTTCATCAAATGTGACTTAGAGAAACACTCATATTTCCCCGAATGGCCATATTGTCACAGGAAGAACATTTACGTTCTTTCCTGACTGAGTGGGCTGATAGAACTGGACAACCATGTGCAGGGGAAGTCAGTATCACGAGTGTCATCCTCTGCCTTTCCTCATGCACTCACACCAGACCAATGTCAGACGAGTCCAAAATTGACATGGTGTGGAGTAATTTGGAGTAATTTAGCGACAGATTTGGTCTGTGTGATTATTCTCTTTTCCCTGGTTTAAAAAGAAAAACGAGGTCATTTAAGTCATAATGGGTTTGTTGGGCCCATAGAGATAGGATACTATTCTGTGGTCGGGCCTTATCATTTTACATGATTATGTTTTCTTATCAAACATTAAATAGCCATAAAGTTCAAGGCTACTATTACTGATAATGTATGTGAGGTAGTTGAATACACATAAATACATGTGACTATGAGGCTATAAACATTTCAAATAGCCGAAATAAATACATAAATCATTCGCTGAATGCAAACGAAGGGATAGCCCAAAGCAATATACACAAATATATTTAAACAGCCTATATGACTGGTACACCTAATTTAATCAGTGGATCGGTAAGGTAAACACAGAGGGCCTAGCCCGGTAATTCCTCAATAGACCACTCACCTTTACGCGAGCATAAATGTGTCATCACCTGTCCTCCTCCAGAGTCGACTTCTTCGTGCTTTGTCCAGTTGGAATACCTCGGATCTCCTCTAATCACAACGCGTGTACCTTGTTTCTTCAGGTACATGGGCTCCTCCGCTAAGCCGAAAGTCCCCTGTTTGTCGTAACATTTCCAGGCATGTGCGCTGTCACAGTTGATGATTGAGGCCAGGCGAGCGTGCAGAGGTATCGCACTGCTCGTGTTGGCCCAGAGACACTTCGACGACTGCGTGTGATGCAACTTCATATCGTTCGTCCATTCCCATTGTTGATAGGGACTGGCGACATTGCATTTTCCAAGGATAACGGTCGATTTGTGGGTAGACAGGCACAGTTTCTTTGGGGTGTGCACAATAAGGAAACTGTCTAAATGGAAGATGCAAATTGAAGGTGAATTAATGGTGTGGAGACTAACAATCATTGAAAGACTGAAGGTCTAATGTTCCAAAAACGAATTAAGACCCACATTATTATTATTATTTTGAAAGCAGGTTAGTAATGTAGTTTTTTTTATGCATAAATCCAAACATTTCTCACATAGCTACGGCCTAGAAAAGGCTACATGTTTACGCTCGGAATTTTCTTTAGGTGTTGCTAAATAAATCAGGTGAAAGTAATTTGTGATTGACATAATTTATTATTCATTAATTATCCACATCTCAAACCTACAGGGTGAATTTCAATTGTATTTATTTTATTAGGCTACCTGTAAAATAGTATACGATGGTCAATATAAAATGAAATACGTATTTTCTTTGCCAAAAAATGAACTATTTATTGTTACAGTGAGAGACTACTTTGATCATAATATTTGAAATAACCTCAAACATTCTTTCACTGCCTGGCTTCCCTGTATAGATAAGGATTAACTAAAGTTTCCGTTGTTAATATATCTTCAGGCCTACGCACAATAAAGTTATTACTCTAATAATAAGCAAGTAAATTAACCGACATCTTCACACTTTAAAAGTTAGTCTACTTACTTGACGAAGTACATCGAAAAAGTATAA
Organism: Oncorhynchus keta; assembly: GCF_023373465.1. Taxonomy (NCBI): domain Eukaryota; kingdom Metazoa; phylum Chordata; class Actinopteri; order Salmoniformes; family Salmonidae; genus Oncorhynchus; species Oncorhynchus keta. The sequence goes on from NC_068442.1 coordinate 7,111,575, forward strand.
ATATAAGGAAAAACAAAGTATCCATTTTTGTCTACAACTCGTAATGGTTTGACTCGTCCGGTAGATTCAGATGAGCTGAGGCGTCAAAGGGAAGTGTCCTTCTGGGGAGGAAAAAGTCAGTGACTTGTGTTTCCTTCTATTCAATTGTTTCATAGTAAAGTAACCGTCAGCACTGGACATTGACAGGGAAATGCTGTTTTATCGGAAATTCCAAAGAACATCACAGATGTTCAAGTGTTCAGATAGAAGGCAAAACAAACGCAATGAGGGGACACCGGTTTATCAAATCAATTCACATTTTATTGGCTGCATAGAGATACAGGGCTTTCAGAAAGTATTTACATGCTTGGACTTTTTACATATTCTTTTGTGTTACAAAGTAGGATTCAAATTTATTTAATTCGCACCTTTGGTCAACAATCTACACAAAATACTGTACATTGTCAAAGGGGAGGAAAAATTCAAATGTTTGTAATTTTTTTAAATTAACACTAATATATCTTGATGAGATAAGTATTCAAACCAGAGTCAATATACAGTGTGGAGAACAAGTATTTGATACAATGCCGATTTAGCAGGTTTTCCTACTTACAAAGCATGTAGAGGTCTGGCATTTTTCTTATCATAGGTACACTTCAACTGTGAGAGACGGAATCTAATACAAAAATCCAGAAAATCACATTGTATGATTTTTAAGTAATTAATTTGCATTTTATTTCATGACATAAGTATTTGATACATCAGAAAAGCAGAACTTAATATTTGGTACAGAAACCTTTGTTTGCAATTACAGAGATCATATGTTTCCTGTAGTTCTTGACCAGGTTTGCACACACTGCAGCAGGGATTTTGGCCCACTCCTCCATACAGACCTTCTCCAGATCCTTCAGGTTTCGGGGCTGTCGCATGGAAATACGGACTTTCAGCTCCCTCCAATGATTTTCCATTGGGTTCAGGTCTGGAGACTGGCTAGGCCACTCCAGGACATTGAGATGCTTCTTACGGAGCCACTCCTTAGGTGCCCTGGCTGTGTGTTTCTGGTCGTTGTCATGCTGGAAGACCCAGCCACGACCCATATTCAATGCTCTTACTGAGGGAATGAGGTTGTTGGCCAAGATTTCACGATACATGGCCCCATCCATCCTCCCCTCAATACGGTGCAGCCGTCCTGTCCCCTTTGCAGAAAAGCATCCCCAGAGAATGATGTTTCCACCTCCATGCTTCATGGTTGGGATGGTGTTCTTGGGGTTGTACTTATCATTCTTCTTCCTCCAAACACGGCAAGTGGAGTTTAGACCAGAAAGCTCTATTTTTGTCTCGTCAGACCAGATGACCTTCTCCCTTTCCTCCTCTGGATCATCCAGATGGTCATTGGCAAACTTCAGACGGGCCTGGACATGCGCTGGCTTGAGCAAGGGGACCTTGCGTGCGCTGCAGGATTTTAATCCATGACGGCGTAGTGTGTTACTAATAGTTTCCTTTGAGACTGTGGTCCCAGCTCTCTTCAGGTCATTGACCAGGTCCTGCCGTGTAGTACTGGGCTGATCCCTCACCTTCCTCATGATCATTGATGCCCCACGAGGTGAGATCTTTCTTGGAGCCCCAGACCGAGGATGATTGACCGTCATCTTGAACTTCTTCCATTTTCTAATAATTGCGCCAACAGTTGTTGCCTTCTCAGCAAGCTGCTTGCCTATTGTCCTGTAGCCCATCCCAGCCTTGTGCAGGTCTACAATTTTATCCCTGATGTCCTTACACAGCTCTCTGGTCTTGGTCATTGTGCGGCAGCGTAGCCTAGTGGTTAGAGCGTTGGACTAGTAACCGGAAGGTTGCGAGTTCAAACCCCCGAGCTGACAAGGTACAAATCTGTCGTTCTGCCCCTGAACTGTTCCCAGGCCGTCATTGAAAATAAGAATGTGTTCTTAACTGACTTGCCTGGTTAAATAAAGGTAAAATTTGAAATTGTGGAGAGGTTGGAGTCTGTTTGATTGATTGTGTGGACAGGTGTCTTTTATACAGGTAACGAGTTCAAACAGGTGCAGTTAATATAGGTAATGAGTGGAGAACAGGACGGCTTCTTAAAGAAAAACTAACAGGTCTGTGAGAGCCGGAATTCTTACTGGTTGGTAGGTGATCAAATACTTGTGTCATGCAATAAAATGCAAATTAATTACTTAAAAATAATACAATGTGATTTTCTGAATTTTTGTTTTAGATTCCATCTCTCACAGTTGAAGTGTACCTATGATGAAACTTACTGACCTCTACATGCTTTGTAAGTAGGAAAACCTGCAAAATTGGCAGTGTATCAAATACTTGTTCTCCCCACTGTATGTTAGAATCACTTTTGGTAGCGATTACAGCTGCAAGTCTTCCTGAGTAAATCTCTAAGAGCTTTCCGAACCTGGATTGTGAAACATTTGCCCACTTTTCAGAATTGTTCAAGCTCTGTCAAATTGGTTGTTGATCATTCCTAGACAACCATTTTCAGGTCTTGCCATAGACTTTCAAGCAGATTTAAGTCAAAACTGTACTGCTACTACTGGCCGCTAAGGAACATTCACTGTCATCTTGGTAAGCAACTTGAATGTAGATTTGGCCTTGTGTTTTAGGTTATTGTCTTGCTGAAAGGTTAATTCATCTCCCAGTGTCTGGTGGAAAGCACTGAACCAGGTTTAAAGATAGGATTTTGCCTGAGCTTAGCTCCATCCCGTTTATTTCTATCCTGAAAAACTCCCCAGTCTTTAACGATTACAAGCATAGCATACCCATAAATGTCACGCCCTGATCTGTTTCACCTGTCTTTATGATTGTCTCCACCCCCTCCAGGTGTCGCTTATTTTCCCTGGTGTATTTGTCCCTGTGTTTCCTGTCTCTCTGTGCCAGTTCGTCTTGTCAAGTCAATCAGTGTGTTTTTTCCCGTGCTCCTGCTTTTTCTTATCTCTCTTTTCCTAGTCCTCCTGGTTTTGACCCTTGCTTCCCCTGACTCTGAACCCTTCTGCCTGACCATACTGCCTGCCCTTACCTCAAGCCTGCCTGCCTGCCTGCCACTCTGTACCTCCCGGACTCTGACCGTGTTATGATCTTTTGTCTGTCCACGACCGTTCTCTTGACTGCCCCTTGGATACTCAAACCATCTGCATCTGGGTCTCGCCCTGTGCCCTTATAATAACATGATGCAGCCACCACTATGCTTGAAAATATGGAGAGTGGTACAGTAATGTGTTTTATTGGGTTTGCCAACATAACACTTTGTATTCAGGACCAAAAGTACATTTCTTTGCATTTTAAATATTTGTATTTTGAACAGGCTTCCTTCTTTTCACTCTGTCAGTTAGTTTTGTGGAGTAACTACAATGTTGTTGATCCATCCTCAGTTTTCTCCTATCACCGCCATTAATCTATGTAACTATTTTAAAGTCACCATTGGCCTCATGGTGAAGTCCCTGAGCGGTTTCCTTCCTCTCCGGCAACTGAGTTAAGAAATACGTCTGTATCTTTATGTAATGTCAGGAGAGTGATGGGTGTGGAGTCAGGTGCAGAGAGCAGAAGTTTCACGGGGGAAATAACGCTTTAATGTCCACAGTAAACAGAAACAGGTACAAAAATGGGTGAAGCCAAAACACATCCGCAACACAACCAAAAGACCACTGTTACATAAACCGGACAGCGAAAACCCAAAATGAACAATACACCTCCAACGTACAATGACAACAAGCCCGCACAAACACAAGCGGGCTAAACAAACTTAAACCCCAAAACCCCAACAAGGAACAGGTGAAAACAATTAGACCAAAACAAACGAAAAGGAAAAAGGGATCGGTGGCAGCTAGTAGACCGGCGACGATGACCCCAAGGGCCACCCGAACAGGAAGGGGAGCCACCTTCGGTGATATTCGTGACACTTTGTAGTGACTAAATCCAAAGTGTAATAACTTCACCATGCTCAAAGGGATATTCAGTGTCTGCTTTTTACTTTATTTTTTTACCCATCTACCAATAGGTGCCATTGTGAGGCATTGGAAAACTTCCCTGGTCTCTGTGGTTGAGTCTGTGTTTAAAAGAGATCAGAGATGAGGTGGTAATTCAATAATCATGTTAAACACTATTGCACACAGAGTGAGTTCCTACAACATATTTTTACTCCTGAACTTATTTAGGCTTGCCATAAAAGGGGTTGAATACTTATTGACTTAAGACACTTTGAAAAACATAATTCTACTTTGACATTGTGTATAGACCATTTACAAAAAAATGTTGCTGTAAACAATTTTAAATTCAGTCTAACACAACAAAATGTGGAAAACGTCAAGGAGTGTGCAGGTGCAGCGAATTGCTTATGTTTTTAGCTCCAACGGTGCATTAATACCTAAATATCAGTGGCAATTTTAGCATGTAAATCTTGGTGGGGCAAACTAAAAAAATAATTAAAAAATGGGATGCATGTCAGCAAAGCCACTACACTAAACAATCCATTAATTGCACTATAATGGTGACAAACGGTGACCACAAATTGCTAGGGCCTACATGAAGCTGTCCCAACAGCAGTTCCAACACCTGACTAATGCTACACCTGGCTATCAGCGGAGCCTTGTCTGGCAGCGGAACAGTTCATTCAGCCTCATTTACTGCCTTTAAAAAAAGCATAGCTGATATGGCTGACTTGCTTAAAAAATGTAGTTTCTAATGACAATTTGAGATGTACAAACTATGGCATAAGGGGACGACGAGTGGATAAGAGGCAAACCATAATTTCGATTAAGACCGTAATGAGCGAGCTAGAATGGATGTAGTCAATAATTATTTGTTCAGCGACAGAATTCAGAACGTGGGCCGTTCTTACAGTATGCTCCCTGTACACCAAGTCAGAACTGTAGGATAAATAAAGTGGGCATATAAGCAGATAATGAAAGCTCTTACAATATTCAACTATTACATTTCTCTAAAACAGACTATAGGCTACATGTGCACCACCAAGTCAGAACAGTAGGCGAAATTAGGAGGGGTAAATTGACCAAATTATTAGGGTGCGGCACATGGGTTTCTAATAGCTTACTACACAACATACACTTAGTATTACTTTCTTAGGTACAGTATACATGTAACGAGTGCACTGAGAGTCAGGAATTGAGTTCAGGGAGTTAGTGTTTTAATAAATAAATTAAACAATAAACACGTAACACAAACAACGCACAGACGTGAAAACAGAGTCAATAACACCTGAGGAAAGAACCAAGGGAGTGACAGATATAGGGAAGATAATCAAGGAGGTGATGGAGTCCCGGTGAGTGTCATGAGGCGCAGGTGCGCAAGACGATGGTGACAGGTGTGTGGGACAATCAGCAGCCTGATGACCTAGAGGCCGGAGAGGGAGTATACGTGACAATACATATCTCCCTGGCATATTACATCATTTATGCAGCAGCATACAATACATGTTTGGACTCACCTTGTTGTGCTGTGCTGACTTGAACAGGAAGGTGGCGTGGCGGTCCTTTGTGGATTCTCTGGATTTATGGAGCTTTCAAGACAACCGAGAACTCTGAAAAAAAGAAGGTTTAATCATCAGAGTCCGGAATATAAACATAATGAACAAAAAAATAAACGCAACATGTAAAGTGTTGGTCCCATGTTTCAAGAGCTGAAATTAAAGATCCCAGAAAGCTTCCATATGCACAAAAAGCTTATTTCTCTAAAATGTTGTGCGCAAATTTGTTTACATCACAGTTAGTGAGCATTTCTCCTTTACCAAGATAACCCATCCACCTGATAGGTGTGGCATTTTAAGAAGCTGTTTTAACAGCATGATCATTACATAGGGGCACCTTGAGCTAGGGACAATAAAATAACACTCTAAAATGTGCAGTTTTGTCACACAACACAATGCCACAGATGTCTGAAGTTTTGAGGGAGTGTGTAATTGACATGCTGACTGTAGGAATGTCCACCAGTGCTGCTGCCAGAGAATTGAATTGAATCATAAATCGCCACTGATATTTTAGAGAATTTGGCAGTACACCCAACTGGCATCATAACCGCAGACCACGTGTAACCACACCAGCCCAGGACCTCCATGTAACTTATACGCAGGGAGTCAGGAAACAGGTGCAGTAGGTGAGTTTAATCATCATCATCATCATCATCATCATCATGAAGTTAATACAAGACAGGAGAAGCGTACTTAATGTAACCAAACCCAAAACTGCCTGATGACTGAGGCTTACTGAGGGATATATGAAGGGAGAGTAATCAGGGTGGTGATGAAGTCCAGGTGTGCTTAACGATGGGGAGCAGGTGTGCCCATATGATGGCAGCCAAGTGTAATGTGGGTTAGTAGACCGACGAAGTCGAGCGCCGGAGTGGGTGCACACTTGACACTCCACAGCTGGCTTCTTCACTTGCGGGATCGTCTGAAACCAGCCACCCAGACATCTGATACATTTCACCTGCTCTTTCCACATTTAAATGCCTTTGAACAGTGTATGGTAGAAAGTGCCAGGCGCACTGGTTTGTGTCAAGAACTGTAACGCTGCTGGGTATGGTCCAAGGATTGTAGGCCAGCATCCCTGACGAATTGAGGCTGTTCTGAGGTCAAAAAAGGGAGCTGCAACTCAATATTAGGAATGTGATCCTAAGGTTTGGTATACTCAGTGTATAAACTCAGCAAAAAAAGAAACATACTCTCACTGTCAACTGCGTTTATTTTCAGCAAACTTAACGTGTGTAAATATTTGTATGAACATAACAAGATTCAACAACTGAGACATAAACTGAACAAGTTCCACAGACATGTGACTAACATAAATTGAATAATTTGTCCCTGAACAAAGGGGCTGTCAAAATCAAAAGCAACAGTCAGTATCTGGTGCAGCATGCCTAAGGCACGTTCACGCAGTTGAGCAGGGACCCTGGACATGTTTCTTTTGGAGTTTTTCAGAGTCAGTAGAAAGGCCTTTTTTAGTGTCCTAAGTTTTCATAACCGTGACCTTAATTACCTCCCTTCTGTAAGCTGTTAGTGTCTTAACAACCGCTCCACAGGTGCATGTTCATTAATTGTTAAAGGGTCATTGAACAAGCATGGGAAACAGTGTTTAAACCCTTTACAATGAAGATCTGTCTTTTGATTTTTACGAATTATCTTTGAAAGACAGGGTCCTGAAAAAGGGACGTTTCTTTTTTTTCTGAGTTTATTCTCCAAACACCGGCTTCGAGGGCATTATCACTTTTATACAAACGGTTACCAACATATTCAAATAATGATTGACATATTTTCATTAAAAACATTATTTAGATTACTATATTCATACTATTTCATCCTTGTGTTACACAAGGATGTGAAACGGCTAGCTTAGTTAGCGGTGCGCGCTAAATAGCGTTTCACGGTTACGTCACTTGCTCTAAGACCTTGAAGCTCTGCAAGGGCTGCGGCTTTTGTGGAGCGATGGGTAACGATGCTTCGAGGGTGACTGTTGACGATGTGTGCAGAGGGTCCCTGGTTCGCGCCCGGGTATGGGCGAGGGGACGGTTTAAAATTATACTGTTACATTGATGCTGTTGACCCGGATTACTGGTTGCTGCGGAAAAAGGAGGAAGGTCAAAAGGGTGTAACGGATGTGAAACGGCTAGCTTAGTTAGCGGTGCGCGCTAAATAGCGTTTCAATCGGTTACGTCACTTCATTTCAATGAGCTAATTAGGCAAGATTTCGCCTGGCATAGAAAATGTGCTCACTCGTCAGGATCCTGTTGTTCAGAGGATCTAGTTAACAACACAGCTACAGTAACACAATCACTTCAAAATGAAGCTGGAAAGACTGCAAATTAGCTGCGTTTCATCAATGCGTCACATTTTTTAAATATATATTTGTTTGTATGTATCCATAAAAATGATGCCGGCTGATTCATGATTTCGACTCACTGAGAAATCATGCCTATCTGTCTAGTCCCGACTCTCGAACACGTTCATTACTGTGGGACAGCAGGAGATCGAATTTCCATATTGAGACAATGTTGCAAACGTCAGAGAGACAGATGAGGTTCATACAAATCTCAGCTGTTGAAAATGAAATGTTAGTCTAAAAGAAATGTGAGATATTTATTTTATTTTATTTTACCTTTATTTAACCAGGCAAGTCAGTTAAGAACACATTCTTATTTTCAATGACGGCCTAGGAACAGTGGGTTAACTGCCTGTTCAGGGGCAGAACGACAGATTTGTACCTTGTCAGCTCGGGGGTTTGAACCTTCCGGTTACTAGTCCAACACTCTAACCACTAGGCTACGCTGCCGCCCCTAATGTCTAGAATCTAGATGCTTTTTATAGTGGAGATCAAGTTTATAAATTGTCTGGCTGTGCTAATGAGACAGTGGATTGCTCAAATGGAACAGATTAAATACGTTTTTTAATGTCATAGATTTAACCGATGGTAACTTGTGGAATAGGCACTGGAATGCGGTGTTAACCAATCAGCATTCATGATTCGACCCACCCGTTGTATATTTTTAGTTAAACCCTGGGTTGAATTGAAATAATACCTGTTAATGACTTCACAAATGCTATATAAGCCTAAATAGTATCATTAATGATATACTGTATGACTTACATTTCATTTGCTCTGTTAAACCTACCCTTTGGAATGACTTTGATAGCAACAGTGAATCTATTTGCTTATTAAGTGGAGATCTTTCAATAATCATTCTCACATTAACACATTGGTAGTAGTCAGTGACAAATGTCAAAGCTAACTAGGGCTAGGCTTGGTTTAAACCCTGGATGGGAGACCAAAGGGATAGCTGTAGCTGGATCAACTCTCCAGTAGGAGGTGCTGCCCAACCTATAGTTTTTTTCTGCTAGTGGATATAACATTGAAAATCTCACGTTGTTTCAAAGGTGCAAATTCAACATATTTTATACAAGGTTTGACTAGGTTGAAAATTGGTTACCATGACATAATCCTGTGGTTGAACGTTCACCCTCAAAACAACACTTGATGACCTTTTTCAAACCAGTTTGTGCCCAGTGAGTCATGGCTTCACAGACTTGAATCATGCCAGCCCTCCACACAAACACATATTACCATTGGCCTTGAGCCTCAACATACAAGGCAGTTGCAAAATTGGCAAGGTATCTGTATGAGTGAGAACACCAATCTGCATAAAGATGATGGCACCCATGATTTTAGGGCCATCGGAAGGCATAAGTTAGTAAGTCAAATGCTGCCATATTTTGTTGACATGCATGTCATGACATAATTGATGGTGAAAAGGTAATAGACGACGGAATGGATTGGCGAGTGGTAGAGAAAGAAAGAGAGAGAGAGAGAAGCTCAGAATAAGGGCTACAACACTCCAGGGTCAACAGATCCCACGAAGGACCCTATCTCCAGCAGGAGTGGGTCCTTTGTGGGATAGGGGCCCTACACTAACCCTGTCTCTCCTGACCTCCCGTCTCATCCCTTCCCCCTGTGGAACACTCTACCCCCTCCCTAACATCCTGTGCTAGTCTGGGGATAGTGGAGGGGAGGAGGAGAAGGATGAGGAGCGGGTTGAGCTCTCGCTCTCTGAGCAGGACATCTCCTCCACCCTTCTTCCACATCCTCCTGTCAGCCTCCACCCACAGTACTTTCAACCTTCATATGTCGTTGACACACGAAGCCCTAACCTGTCCTGGACCTTCGCTCATTGACACAGCAACAAATGTTGTTAGAAAGCCCACAGTTGTTGAGTTTTTTGTATGTAATATGAAGAGAACTTATAAGTGAACAGTTAGTTTGTTGCCAATGCTAAATGAATATAGGAGAAACACTGACACTGCTCTATCTGAACTAAACAACAACAACCCACAGACACCCAGCACTGCGCAAGGTGAGCTGTGTCTCATCTGCTTTTACACTCTTTAAAAATACAAATAAAACTACGGCTGTCACTCCACTACAAAAATCTCCACAAACCAACCACACAATAAAAACAGCATACAAAGAGACCCTCTGGGTATTGTACACAAAGACAGCTTCTAGAACTATGGTCGGCCATCATTTCAAACTGAAAATCTTTACCATTACCATCTCACTCACATTCTGGACCCGCATTGCATTTTCTGTCTGTCTGTCTCTGATTTTGTCATCTCCTCCCGTTTCAGGTATGTCCTGTTTGGGTCCTTAAAGTTCCCTTATGGTTTCATGCTCATCCCTGTGTCTCATCTCTGCGTCCAGCCAGACACCACATCACCCCCCTGGCATGTGTGCAGCTCAGTTTAGTCCAGTGTTCCCAACCTGGTCCTCAAGTACCCCCAACATTATACATTTTAGTTTTTGCCCTGGACAAACATGTTGAAAAACATAATTCCACTTTGACATTATGGGGTATTGTGTGTAGACCAGTGACAACAACAAAAAACTCAATTTAATCCATTTGATATTCAATCTGTAACTCAACAAAATGTGGAACAAGTCAAGGGGTGTGAATCAGGGCATAAAATGTACTTTTTGGTACACGATCCACTGCTAGTTAGGAGACAGGGGAGGAGGAGGAGAGGGAGAGCTCTCTCTCGCTCTCTCTCTCTGAGTAGGACATCTCTTCCTTCCTTCTTCCACATCCTCCCGTCAGCCTCAACCCACCGTACTTTCAACCTTCACATGTAATTGACAGATGAAGGACTGACCTGTCCTGGACCTTCAATTGTTGACACAGTAACAGCAGCAACAACCCACAGACACCCAATGCTGCGGTGATGACTTCGGCATTAATATCGTCTTCTAGCCTGGCTGACGCGACCCACACGACCCTCCTGTCTCAGCCTCCAGTATTTATGCTGCAGTAGTTTATGTGTCGGGGGGCTAGGGTCAGTTTGTTATATCTGGAGTACTTCTCCTGTCCTATTCGGTGTCCTGTGTGAATCGAAGTGTGCGTTCTCTAATTCTCTCCTTCTCTCTTTCTTTCTCTCTCGCGGAGGACCTGAGCCCTAGGATCATGCCCCAGGACTACCTGACATGATGACTCCTTTCTGTCCCCAGTCCACCTGACCGTGCTGCTACTCCAGTTTCAACTGTTCTGCCTTATTATTATACGACCATGCTGGTAATTTATGAACATTTGAACATCTTGGCCATGTTCTGTTATAATCTCCACCCGGCACAGCCAGAAGAGGACTGGCCACCCCACATATGCTCTCTCTAATTCTCTCTTTCTCTCTCTCGGAGGACCTGAGCCCCAGGACCATGCCCCAGGACTACCTGACATGATGACTCCTTGCTGTCCCCAGTCCACCTGACCGTGCTGCTACTCCAGTTTCAACTGTTGTGCCTCATTATTATACGACCATGCTGGTCATTTATGAACATTTGAACATCTTGGCCATGTTCTGTTATAATCTCCACCCGGCACAGCCAGAAAGAGGACTGGCCACCCCACATTCGCCTTTCAAGGGAGTTTTTCCTAGCCACCGTGCTTCTACACCTGCATTGCTTGCTGTTTGGGGTTTTAGGCTGGGTTTCTGTACAGCACTTTGAGATATCAGCTGATGTACGAAGGGCTATATAAATACATTCGAATTTAAATTTGAATTTGACTCACAGCACAGGGAGAGCTGTGACACACTGTTCTGGGAAGGAGGCTGTTTGTTAATGCAATATTCACTCAGAAATGTGAGAGACGGGTTTGATTGGTTCTCTCAAGTGAGACCTCTCATTGTTTGGATTTGAAAATCCAACCATTGTAATGGAAGGGGTCAGCGCTCAGGGACTGTGTGTGGGTTGAGTGTGAAAGACACAGAGGAGAGCCAACCAGTAAAAGCACAGCCCCCTTCGTTATCAACGTTTTGTGCCAACAATATCAAAAGAGCCATTTCAGACTCTGAAGTCAGGGGGACTTCAAGAATTAGGTGTTAGCCAGACTAACTGTCCTCTGCTTTACAAACGGAAATCATCTGCTTTTGACACCATTTTTCTTTTAAAGAAACTGAGGCTGTCACTCCACTACAACAACCTCCACAAACCAACCACACAACAAAAACAGCATACAATGAGACCTTCTGGCTGTTGTACACAAAGACAGCTTCTATTGTTTCAGAGAACTATGGTTGGTCATAATTTCAAACTGAAAATCTTTACCGTTACCATCTCACTCACACTCTGGACCTGCATTGCATTGCCCGTCTATTTGTTTGTCTGTGATTTTGTTTCCACATTTTGTTACGTTACAGCCTCATTCTATAATGGATTAAATAATAACACAATACACCATGATGACAAGCAAAAACGGGTTTTTAGAAATGTTCTAAAAAAAAAATGAAATATCACATTTACATAAGTATTCAGACCCTTTACTCAGTACTTTGTTGAAGCACCTTTGGCAGCGATTACAGCCTTGAGTCTTCTTGGGTATGACGCTACAATCTTGGCACACCTGTATTTGGGTAGTTTCTCCCATTCTTCTCTGCAGATCCTCTCAAGCTTTGTCAGTTTGGATGGGGGTGGTTACTGCACAGCTATTTTTAGGTCTCTCCAGAGATGTTCAAGTCCGGGTTCTGGCTGGGCCACTCAAGGACAATTAGAGATTTGTTCCGAAGCCACTCATGTGTTGTCTTGAGGTCCTGAGCCCTCTGCAGCAGGTTTTCATCAAGGATCTCTTTGTACTTCGCTCCGTTCATCTTTCCCTCGATCCTGAATAGTTTCCCAATTCCTACCGTTGAAAAACATACCCACAGCATAAGGATGGTGCCAGGTTTCCTCCAGATGTGATGTCTGGCATTCAGACCAAAGAGTTCAATCTTGGTTTCATCAGACCAGAGAATCTTGTTTCTCATGGTCTGAGTCTTTAGGTGTCTTCTGTTGGCAAACACCAAGCAGGCTGTCATGTGCCTTTTACTGTGGAGTGGTTTCCGTCTGACCACTCTACCAAAAAGGCCTGATAGGTGTAGTGCTGCAGAGATGGTTGTCCTTCTGGAAGGTTCTCCCATCTCCACGGAGGAACTCTGGAGCTCTGTCAGTGTGACCATTGGGTCACTTCCCTGACCAAGGCCCTTCTCCACCGATTGCTTAGATTGTCCAAACTTCTTCCATTTAAGAATGATGGAGGCCACTGTATTCTTGGGGACCTTCAATGCTGCAGACATTTTTTAGTACCCTTCCCCAGACCTGTGCCTCGACACAATCATGTCTCTACGGACAATTACTTCGACCTCATGGCTTGGTTTTTTCCCTGACATGCACTGTCAACTGTGGGACCTTATATAGACAGGTGTGTGCCTTTCCAAATCATGTCCAATCAATTGAATTTACCACAGGTGGACTCCAATCAAGGTGTAGAAACATCTCAACGATGATCAATGGAAACAGGATGCACCTGAGCTCAATTTCAAGACTGAATATCTATGTAAATAATGTATTTCTGTTTTTTTTATTCGTTAGAAATTTGCCAAGTTAAAAATAAAATATTTTTTTGCTTTGTCATTACCTGGTGTTGTGTGTAGAAAAAAAACATTGAATCCATTTTAGAATAAGGCTGTAATGTAACAAAATGTGGAAAAAGTCAAGGGGTCTGAATACTTTGCGAATGCACTGTAAATGTGTGTCCTCTCCTCCCCTTTCCAGTATGTCCTGGTTGGGTCCCTAAAGTCCCCTTATGGTTTCTTGCTCATCCCTGTGTCTCATCTCTTTGTCCAGACCGACACCACAACACTACCCCGGCAGGTATTCAGCTCAGTTTAGTCCAGTGTTTCCCAACCCTGGTCCTCCAGCACCCCCCAACAGAACACATTTTCATTGTAGCCCTGGACAAACGCACCTCATTCAACCTATTTGAGGGCTTGATGATTAGTTCACAAGTTGAATCAGGTGTGCTTGTCCAGGGTGCCAATAAAAATGTGTACCGTTGGGGGTACTCGAGGACCAGGGTTGGAAAGCACAGGTTTAGTCGACCACGACGTACTGTTAATGGACAGTGATTTAGGCTGCAGTACAAGTTTCAATAGACGGATGACAGGACAGAAACAGAGAGAATGCTGTATGATAGCAAACCTTGCCTCACGATGGTGATGTGTCTGTAAGATCCTCTATCCACTTAATCAGTGCAACATACTGCAAAGGGAGAAGCCCCCCACACCCCCAGAAACAAATCAGACTTACAGACTCAATTCCTTTGTAAAATATATTTTCAAATGATTTACAAAAGTCAGATAAAGCAACATACCTACTTTTTGAAGTGTGTCTTGATACAGTGGCGAGGGTGAGATATATGCTGGTCTCTCCAGATCTTCTCCCTGTTGACCCATTGTGTTCCATCTGGGAGCTGAGAGGTCAGAGAGAGACTGTGGCAGACCCGGTCCCACAGGGCCAGATAAATGGAGGGAGGGGGTGGAGGGTGTTGGTGCACTCCCATGCTTAGCCAGGGAGTTCCCTGGATGCCCCCCTCCTCTCTCTCTCTCTCTCTCTCTCTCTCTCTCTCTCTCTCTCTCTCTCTCTCTCTCTCTCTCTCTCTCTCTCTCTTCTCTCTCTCTCTCTCTCTCTCTCTCTCTCTCAGCCCCCTTCTCCTTCCCTCTCGCTTTCTCTTTTTCCTACCCCCCCTTTCCCTCTATCTTTTGTACCCAGCCTTGCCAGTCTGTTCCTGCCCCTCTAGTGCCAAGGTCTAGAGATAAGGCTGGACAATAGAATGCCGTTCCAGTGCCCAGAATGGTGCAAAATATTTGTAAAATCATTTGGATTAATATGGTGTTCTTAGGCTTTTATACTGGTCAGGGTTGAAGCGTGAGTAAAACTACTACTCGTCTTACCTCGTGCCCTTCACGACACACTCTCTGCACAAAATGGATGGATGGGAAGATTTAGTACCATTTCGTGCAGAGTGAGCTTGTATACTTAACCCCACTAAAAACAAGCCTGCTGCTAATTGGTGAAGAGGAAGTTCCACCCTCTACAGGAAGATATGCTGTGTAACCCTGGTCTGTCTACATAGACCCCAGAGCTCTGGTCTCTGGACACATGAACCCCCTGATCTCTAGCCCCAAGCACAGAGAAAAAAAGAGACCCCAGACCGACAGAGAACCCAGACTACACTGTTCAAGTTGTGTCTACAGTTTCCCAACAAGGTCCTCGTGCCCCATGTGTTGCACGTGTCAGGTACCAGCACTGGGCTAGTGAGGGAAGCTTTAATACTCAGTGGACTCGTTAAACAAGGTTTCACCAGGTGTGCTAGTATCATTTTGTTCTATTCACCCAGTGATACCTGGTGATATACACAAAGTGGATGTCCCTAAGGATTGGGATGGGAAACAATGGAACCACCATCCACATACAATGTTATGGCAGTCCAATAAGAAAACTGTCTGCAGCCGCCTAATTACATACGTTTTTCAGGCCAAACAGGGCCCTGTGGTTGGACAAACCGTCTCTTATCACTCCATGTTATTTCAACGAGTCCTCCTGAACTTGTGGAAAAGACAACTCATCATGTACCTTGCATTAACCTTGACTTCTACCGTGACCCCCACACACATACACACACACACACACACACTTGCTTTAATGGGAGAGTCATAGAGCATTTCCTACTTTCAGTCTTTCAGTCCGGTCCAGGCAGGGTTTGGCTGCTAACGCTAGCAGCTCAGGAAGTCTCCAGTTCCTCTGCAATTTGCCATTTCCTGGTTCAATCAGAGCCTGGCGACCTTGAGCACATGCCCACACCCTGACCTGCGACCCCTTAGAAGGGTTGGAGAGAGACGGATGAGCCAAACAAATTGTGCCTTAGTTCTAATGATATTTTGTTTACATTGTGAAGTACTTAACATGTTGTCACTGCTGAGGAGCCGTTGAGGTGTACTGCATTAGTAGGGATCTGGGAATATAACTTAATTACTTGTCGATAAAACATTCCAGGCATTCTCTGGTGGTAGAAGGAAGAGCGAGGGGACTAGGAAAGAGGAGGTGACGTAGCTCCTCTGACCATCTAGAGTGCTGACTGAGTCTTAAGCACACCTTATATCCTGGTCAGGAAACAAGCTGACACGAACTCCTTTCACAGCCTTTCTCCTCCAGCCTTTTATAATCAGGCAGAGTTGCCCTATCATGTCTAGGGGTCCTGATAACATCTTTGCTAGTCTGCAGGACATCCCTGGGTCCATCCCAACAGGCCAAAGTGGCTTTCACATCGTCACCTTGTGCAGATGAAGGAAAAGAGGGGGCCGAGGGGAAGGAATTCAGTTTAAATAATTGATGGGCCCATCATATCAGTAGGACCTGGTCTCTCATTTCAGCGATAAGGCTCAAAAATCTTTGAGTTTGAGGTTCAGTTCAAGGGGCTCTTAGCATGCAAAGACAGAGAGGTGAACCACAGACAATTTATTTGAAAGAAATGTTATTGCATGCAACAATAATCAGGAAGACAATAGTTATACTGTAACTCGGTAAACATTCTTTTTACTCTACTCTCAGATTGTTAACATCTCTAATGATATAACCTGTTATAAGGCGTTACACCAGCTTAGGGCCGTACAGGAAAATGGGCCTGCCGTACAGGAAAATGGGCCTGCCCAGCTTTAGCGTTTGCTCAAAAGTCATCCCTGACTGGACACAGAGTTACAAGGACATACAACCATTTATGGACATCACTCGTCCAACTATTCAGGAAACTCATCACCCTCTGAGGTAGGGAAGGAATGTAATTGGCAAACTCCCTTTACAGTAAATGGGCAACAACCGTTCCTCCCAACATTCAGGTATTACACAATACCACCCCATCGACAGCTTTCGTGGAATACAACTGCAGTGACAGAAATTACCACAAGGTGTCCCATTTTTACAATGTACAGTAAAAATGTGTCCGTTATTTGTTCATGGCAATTTGAGAGGACATCCAGAGAAACTGTGAGGTTTATGTGTGGTTGGTGGCATTAGCTGCTGTAACCTCACTTGACCATGAAACAGACGAAGACTAGCTTCTGAAGCCACCAACAGGATGTTGCTCTGTCCTCATTAATGTTACAGAAAACTGACCACAGACAGTGTTTTTTCCCTCTTTCCGTCTAATGTCTACTTCCCATGCTCTTAGGTTTAGATTTGACTTAGGACTGTTTCACGAGCTTGCTTGGAGGGAGCTTCACACATTAAGCCTCTTGTCAAACATTTTACCTGGCACTCAGCCTTCTATAGTGTGAAGTCAAGGAGGAAACTGCATCAACAACTGGAATGAATGATATGTATAGCCATGGGAGCATGGTGCATTAAGGGTGTTGCTTTGCTAGTGCACTACTTGCCCCGTCGATATACTGGACCTTGGTAAGAACTACCCTAGGTGCTGAAGAGTATGCAATCTCACCTCCAAGTAGCTCTGCCTCTATCAGTATTAGAGATGTCTCTCGCCATCCACTTCTTTGAGAAAAAAGGCCTGCAATAAGAGTGGAGGGTTTTAATACACCACAAGATGGCAGTAATCTGCATGACACAGTAGCCCACAATTACACATAGTGATATTTTGGTAATAACAATACAACGTGCGCTCGTCCCCCCGGTACTCTTCTTTTTGGCCACATCTGTCTATTGAATGGACTACGTCATGACGCGTAGTGGTACGAATGTCGCTCTATTCTAGCCAGCCATGACATCGCGAAGTAACCAAACGAGGATACGTCAAAAACTAGTTTTACAACTGCAAGGTGCTTTTTGAAGAAGATTTCTGGTTATGGATATTGTGTTTTTTTCTTGTAGTTATGTTGACCTTTCTGCTTGGAATGCCCGTCTCTTTGTATTTGTGAAGATGATGGCGTGCTTCTATGGGTGTACTGTGTTGATCTCGGTCTTGCGGAGTTGCCCTCAAATCTGAGTGTACTTACTGCCTACCTGTAAATGTTATTTATATTCATTATAGAACTTGTTTGGGTGCTGGCAACTGTTGCGAGTGTACATGTACTGTGTTATGGAAGCCCTCCATACAAGTTTGCACTTGTCTTTTCAGCAAGGGATAAAACACTGAATAAAAAAAGCAAAAACAAACGTTATACAGTACATTTACAATTTTGTATTCCTTATCCTCAACCTTATTTCTTCAGTTTACCCCATTTGCCAATATGCCTCTCTCTCAATTCAATGGGCTTTATTGGCATGGGAAACATATGTTTACAATGCCAAAGCCAGTGTCGACCAGTCATTCAGGGCAGGTGGGGAAGAGCCATATTTTTAGCAAAAAAATAAATACATGAAAAATGTTTTTTTTTTTGGGGGGGGATTGCCTGTTTTGCATGTTATTTTTGTATTAATACGTGTCACATATCAGTTTGTGTAACAGTATAATTTTAAACCGTCCCCTCGCCCATACCCGGGCGCGAACCAGGGACCCTCTGCACACATCGACAACAGTGACCCTCGAAGCATCGTTACCCATCGCTCCACAAAAGCCGCGGCCCTTGCAGAGCAAGGGGAACTACTACTTCAAGGTCTCAGAGCAAGTGACGTAACCGATTGAAACGCTATTTAGCGCGCACCGCTAACTAAGCTAGCCGTTTCACATCGTTACATTTGCAAACCATATATATGTATATATCATTGAGTTAATAAAGCCGCATACAAACATGGTCTTATTGAGTAAGGCAGCTCCAAAATGCAGGTGTTTCAGCCTAGCTCAGTGCTTTCTGTGGTGGTGGGACAAGGCAGCAGAAAATATGGAGCATTGCACAGTTATTGGCTCAGTGTTCTGTCAATCATGGGGACACTATGTCACCCACCGCCAAGTATAAGGGTAGACATCGAAAATTCTAGCCCCTTGGGTGCTGCTGTAGAGTTACATTAGATGTGCCCATCCATGAAGGTCATTGGCCACAGATAAAATGACATCAAATCATGTTATATGTACAGAAGCATTGATTGGATAAATCATATCAACATCATACTTTCAAAATTGTGGCTAGCAGACATCATCATGAATCAAGTAGACAATCTACTGGCAAATCCTTTATAATCCTTGTCATATGAAGAGAAATTATAGATAAAACATATCCGTGCTCATCGGCCATTGGTCAGAAACATTACACAACAAGTTGGAAATCGCAAATTCAACAATGAGTGGTTTGGAAGGAATCAGTGGCAGTGGCTGTGCGGTACCAAATCTGGGATTAAGGGGCTCTTTTCCAAGTTTAAAATGATAAATATTCATAATTGGCCATGCTGTCAATGAAGCATGATTTGTGCTGCGCTCAAAACAACTGTTAATTCGTAACTGCGAAAACCTGACTTCAGTGAGTTCAAGACAACTGGGAATTCCGGGAAAAATTGCTTTGACTGGGAAATACGTTTTGGACGGTTATGCTATGACATGAAGATCAATGACGTCATCATGATTCGACTTTGTTTTTTCAGAGTTCCCAATTGTCTTGAAAGCACCATAAATTCAGAGAATGCAAGACTTTGATGATAACATTTGCCCACGAAGGACCGCCGTGCCACCTTTCTGTTCAAGTGAGCACAGCACAATAAGGTGAGTCCAAAAATGTATTGTATGCTGCTGTATAAATGATGTAATATGCCAGGGAGATATGTATACTGTAGCTAAGAAAGTGATACTAAGTGTATGTTGTGTAGTAAGCTATTAGCCTCCCATGTGCCTCACACTAATATTTTGGTCTATTTACCCCTCTTAATTTTGCCTACTGTTCTGACTTAGTGGTGCACATATAGCCTATAACCTGTTTTAGAGAAATGTAATCATCGAATTTTGTAAGAACTTTCGTTGTCTGCTTATATGCTTCCATTATTTATCCTACAGTTCTGACTTGGTGTACAGGGAGAACACTGTACGAACGGCCCATGTTCTGAATTCTGTCGCTGTACATTTCATAAGTACGTCTGTCCTAGCTCTCTCATTAATGTCTTAATTGAAATTACGGTTTGCCTCTTATCCACTTGTCTCCTTATGTCATAGTTTGTACATCTCAATTGTCATTAGAAACCACATTTGATTAAGGAAGTCAGCCTTATCAACTATGTTTTTTTTAAAGGCAGTAAATTCACTGCCAGACAAGGCTCCGCTGATAGTCAGGTGTAGTGGTAAGATGTTGGGACATCTTTATCTAGGCCCTAACAGTTTGTGTTGAGTTGAGGATGCCTGGTCATTCTTTAAAAGTAACTTCCTCACCATTTTAGATAAGCATGCTCCGTACAAAAAATGCAGAACTAAGAACAGATATAGCCCTTGGTTCACTCCAGACCTGACTGCCCTCGACCAGCACAAAAACATCCTGTGGCGGACTGCAATAGCATCGAATAGTCCCCACGATATGCAACTGTTCAGGGAAGTCAGGAACCAATACACGCAGTCAGTCAGGAAAGCTAAGGCCAGCTTCTTCAGGCAGAAATTTGCATCCTGTAGCTCCAACTCCAAAAGTTCTGGGACACTGTGAAGTCCATGGAGAACAAGAGCACTTCCTCCCAGCTGCCCACTGCACTGAGGCTAGGTAACACGGTCACCACCGATAAATCCATGATTATCGACAAGCATTTCTCAACGGCTGGCCATGCCTTCCGCCTGGCTACTCCAACCTCGGCCAACTGCTCCGCCCCCCCCCGCAGCTACTCGCCCAAGCCTCTCCAGGTTCTCCTTTACCCAAATCCAGATAGCAGATGTTCTGAAAGAGCTGCAAAACCTGGACCCGTACAAATCAGCTGGGCTTGACAATCTGGACCCTCTATTTCTGAAACTATCTGCCGCCATTGTCACAACCCCTATTACCAGCCTGTTCAACCTCGCTTTCACATCGTCTGAGATCCCCAAGGATTGGAAAGCTGCCGGAGGCATCCCCCTCTTCAAAAGGGGGAGACACCCTGGACCCAAACTGTTACAGACCTATATCCATCCTGTCCTGCCTATCTAAGGTCTTTTGAAAGCCAAGTCAACAAACAGGTCACTAACCATCTCGAATCCCACCGTACCTTCTCCGCTGTGCAATCTGGTTTCCGAGCCGGTCACGGGTGCACCTCAGCCACGCTCAAGGTACTAAACGATATCATAACCGCCATCGATAAAAGACAGTACTGTGCAGCCGTCTTCATTGACCTTGCCAAGGCTTTCGACTCTGTCAATCACCATATTCTTATCGGCAGACTCAGTAGCCTCGGTTTTTCGGATGACTGCCTTGCCTGGTTCACCAATTACTTTGCAGACAGAGTTCAGTGTGTCAAATCGGAGGGCATGCTGTCCGGTCCTCTGGCAGTCTCTATGGGGGTGCCACAGGGTTCAATCCTCGGGCCGACTCTTTTCTCTGTATATATCAATGATGTTGCTCTTGCTGCGGGCGATTCCCTGATCCACCTCTACGCAGATGACACCATTCTATATACTTCCGGCCCGTCCTTGGACACTGTGCTATCTAACCTTCAAACGAGCTTCAATGCCATACAACACTCCTTCCGTGGCCTCCAACTGCTCTTAAACGCTAGTAAAACCAAATGCATGCTTTTCAACCGTTCGCTGTCTGCACCCGCACGCCTGACCAGCATCACCACCCTGGATGGTTCCGACCATGAATATGTGGACATCTATAAGCACCTAGGTGTCTGGCTCGACTGTAAACTCTCCTTCCAGACTCATATCAAACATCTCCAATGGAAAATCAAATCAAGAGTCGGCAGCGTAGCCTAGTGGTTAGAGCGTTGGACTAGTAACCGGAAGGTTGCGAGTTCAAACCCCCGAGCTGACAAGGTACAAATCTGTCGTTCTGCCCCTGAACAGGCAGTTAACCCACTGTTCCCAGGCCGTCATTGAAAATAAGAATATGTTCTTAACTGACTTGCCTGGTTAAATAAAGGTAAAATTAAATTAAATTTCTATTCCGCAACAAAGCCTCCTTCACTCACACCGCCAAACTTACCCTAGTAAAACTGACTATCCTACCGATCCTCGACTTCGGCGATGTCATCTACAAAATTGCTTCCAACACTCTACTCAGCAAACTGGATGCAGTTTATCACATCCGTTTTGTCACTAAAGCACCTTATACCACCCACCACTGCGACTTGTATGCTCTAGTCGGCTGGCCCTCGCTACATATTCGTCGCCAGACCCACTGGCTCCAGGTCATCTATAAGTCTTTGCTAGATAAAGCCCTGCCTTATCTCAGATCACTGGTCACCATAGCAACACCCACCCCTAGCACGCACTCTAGAAGGTATATTTCACTGGTCATTCCCAAAGCCTCTCTGCTGACAATGCCTGGAACGAATTGCAAAAATCACAGAAGCTGGAGTCTTATATCTCCCTCTCTAACTTTAAGCATCAGCTGTCAGAGCAGCTTACCGATCACTGTACACAGCCCATCTGTAAATAGAATACCCAACTACCGCATCCCCACATTGTTACTTATCCTCTTGCTCTTCTGCACCCCAGTATCTCTACTTGCACATCATCATCTGCACATCTATCACTCCAGTGTTAATTTTAAATTGTAATTATTTCGCCTCTATGGCCCATTTTCTATTGTGCGCTGACCCTGGTGACAGAGGGGGTACACGCAGCTGGAGGTTGAATGTTTTAAGGGGTACGGGACTCATCAACATCTGGGAGACCGAGAACATCAGTAAAGACCTTGTCACTGGAAAGGAAATACACATCGTAGTCAACCAAGGTGGAAACATTACTTGAAAAAAACATCCCTAAAATATGATTCTGTTTGGGTTTGTGTATTAAGTGAAAATAATGATTACTTACCATTTGCTTATAGGAGGCGATAGAGACCAGGAGAACTTCCTTGTGGAGAGTGAGGCAGATGCCAGACCCCAGCACTCTGTCCCATGTTCCCCAGCTACAGGTAAACAAATAAATACAATTAAATGGGAAGATTGATTGGTTGAATAAGCCAGAAACAAAAGCCTGCAAACTCTGTACCTCTATAGGATCAAGGTAGATGCCTTGCCCATACAGAACTCATTTGACACTGTTTAAATCTAATACTCTGGTTGTTGACCAACATTTCTGTTTGTCCCCAGGTCCCTTCCCGCCATGTCAAAGCCTTTTTTGGGAGCTGCCCGGTACGACTAGGTGTGTGTATCATCGTCATCCTCTCCTTTGCCTGTAACTCATTGGTCTTAGTCTCCCATCCTCAGCGACCCACTACTCCTCTACCCAGCACTTACTGGCCGTCCTGGCATGGGTCAACCTCACTGGCCTCTCTAGCACCACCCAGGCTGTACTGGACGCCATTACTTTTGACCACCTTTCTGATTATGGTGCGTGGTGTGAGGGTGGACCAGGTTGCAGGGTCTTTGACTTCCTGTCTGTCTTCTTCTCGGAGTCCAGTGTCTTCCTGTTGACGGCAGTTGTCGTAGAGCATGGATGTACTCACCGTGGTGCAGAATGATCCCCTGCTCGACATTCTCCATTTGTTTTTTGTATGCTATTTTCATGAGATTTAACCAATGATATCAGGCCACACCTGGCCATGATTACAGACACCTGTCTTTTCACTATATGAGTCATCACACAGTGTTTGTCATTGTACCCTGATGAAGACAGCTTCTGTCGAAACATTGGACATAAATATTTTTGCATCTGAGCTCCTAGAGTGCTGCTCTCCTTTATTTTAAGTGTTCCGCTCCGCTAGCCAGCACATCACCTAAATAGCTGTGCTTTTCTTTCACCTCTAGGCCTTGAAATACATCCACAGGTACACCTCCAATTCACTCAAATGATGTCAATTAGCATATCAGAAGCTTCTAAAGCCATGACATCATATTCTGGAATTTTCCAAGCTGTTTAAAGGCAGTCAACTTAGTGTATGTAAACTTCTGACCCACTGGAACTGTGATTCAGTGAATTATAAGTGAAATAATCTACCTAAACAATTGTTGGAAAAATGACTTGTGTCATGCACAAAGTAGATGTCCTAACCGACTTGCCAAAACTATAGTTTAACAAAAAATGTGTGGAGTGGTTGAAAAACGAGTTAATGACTCCAACCTAAGTGTAAGTAAACTTCAACTGTTTTCACCCCACTTGACAAGCTACCTCTGACCAAACCCAATAAAAGTTGACATAGTAAATAAAAGACAGGACATAATTTCATTAGATAATAATTTAATATAAACATTCAAATTCAACATACAAAAACTGTTGAAACACTCATCCTTGGCTCCTCTCAAAGAGTCTAATCATTGTAATATATTTTTGACAAAAACAAAATTGCACATGAGAACATTTAAACTAGATGTTTGACTATCCTCGCCTGGTGATGTGTTTAAAGGGTCTTCCCCGCTGATCGACTTGTCTGGCAGAGAGGATATCACAGCATTCAGCAGTCTCAAAAATACATGGGACAATGATGAGGGGCCAAATAAATACTTTTGCAGGCAGCCATTTTGACGTCACCATGGCCCTTTCATTTTCATGCGATTGTTAATGTGTTTTTTTTAATCACTTCTTAAAACAAATAGTGAAATAAACAGGTAATTTGATCTCTTCCCTTGGGAGACACTGGAACAAAAAGTTACATACTGTAGAAGGCAGCAGCGAGCGTCACTATTTGGGGAAAACCTCCTTTAAAAACACTCAAGACAGACGCACATCAACAGTTAGGATGCCATAGTCAGTCAAAAGTCTTCAACCCCGTACGTAAAGGTAAAAGGTCAAAAATAAAATTAAGTGACATGAGGGAAAAAAAGGAACATGTAAATTAAAAAGGGAAAAACAAAGACTTGTCACTTAATTAGCAGGTCTATACTTACGTACATGATGTAAGGTGATATAACCCTGAGTGCGTGGCCCAGAGTTTGGACAGGGAGGGAGTTCATTCATTGGCTTCGGTGATGAGCGAGCAACCGTCCTGCCCACAGACGTCTCCCGGCTGGAGACAGTCCTACTGCGGGAGTGTCTGCCTCTAGAGTCTGCCCCCCTCTCTCTGGCTAACCTAGGCAGTGGTCTGGTCTGATTGGACTTAGACTTAACTTTTTTTTTCTTTTTTTTTTTTGAGGGGGTGGGGGTGGTTATCCTCAGTGATCCTCTCCCTCCATTTTGCTCCAGACTAAATTTAGGGGCTCACTTAGACTCACTCCCACCTCTTGACATTTGTCAACAAGTTTCCTCAGTTTATCAGTTTTACCTCCCTCCGCAGCTTCAAACAGCAGGCGCTGGAAAGGGAGAGAGGAGGGGGTAGGGGGGTAGGTGAACATGCGTGCATTATCTCCCAGGTGGAACAAAAAAACTAACTTTTTTTTGTTGAGAAGTGTGTGTGTGTGTGTGTTTCAGAGAGATAGTAACTGAGAGGGAAATTACATCTTTCCATAGGGTGGCACACAGTGGAAGCTTTTGCAGGGCTTGCTGATAAAGAAGCCGGACCTACAAAAAAAAAAAAAAAAAATACCAAACGCAGGATCCACATGTCAGTTTAGCGGAGGACAAGGACAAAACAGGAGAAGGGGCGCGGAATGAGGTCAGTGGTTTTAGCAACTAGTTTAGTTTGTCTCTAATAGACCAAACTGTTACCGAGCAACAAAATCCAAACATTCCATTTTGTCCCCAACGTCAGTTGTAAGCCTTTTAACTGTCATACATTACATTGTGGCGAACACTGACAATAGCCTGTAGGGAAGAAATAGATTACAACAAAATGAAGGGAAGATTATGGGACAGCTGGGTCAAGGTAAATATGCAAAGCGAAACAGTGACAAGAGGTTGGGACAGCAGCAGAGTCATCAACATGTTAACAGAGCAACATACATGATATACTGTACATCCAAACCACCCCCTGCTAACTTACTGTCTCATCTCCCTCCGTGTCTTATCCCTCTCCCTAAACTTTAACCTTCACCCATCCACTCCTTTACCGCAGGGCTCTACAGTGAATCCATTTTACTCGCATATGCACCAAAATATTTTGCTGTGCGACGAGCACCAGTTGTTGCAATGATTATTTCACTGTACCGCAGCCCATGGAGAATACACTGAGTGCAGATTCATGACCATCATGCTTGCACCATTACTACAAAGAAAACAGCTTGTTACATCAAATGTTTTTCATTGTGGTCCTACATTTGTGTGCTCCTACATTTTTCAACTTTAGTGCTCCTTTAAAAAAAAAAAAAAGGTCAGCATAGAGCCTTGACCAATCTTTCGCGCTTCTATTTTTGCCCAACTAGTCTTTTCCTTGTTTCACTGCCCCTACCCACTTCGCTCATTGCACCCTGCCCACCCAACCCTACCCCACCTCTAACTCACCTCAGAGCGCTCCTTGAGTTCCCTCTCCACAGCGATCGCTCTGCCGAGAAACACAGCACAAGAGCCTGTCAGCTATTCCCGCAATTCAAGTGCAGCGGCTTTTCAAAGCTGCGATTGAAGCAGGACAGAGGCGGCATTTTGTATGTGAAAAAGGGCATTTCAAAAGGGCATCAGAACAGTGAGAAACCATCTAGAAAGAGAGTCACCTTATAATAAATCATTCACAGCGCAGGAGAAAGTTTGGACTTACATTTTCCAGTTGGCCAGATAGTTTGGAATGCTACTGCTCAACATTCTGGCCTGGAATTTCAGATGTTCTATATTTCCATCTTGCCACTCTTGATGCAGCAACCTATACAACAACAACAGCAATAACAAAAATCTAACCTAAACGTCTGGAGAGTACAGCCTAGACAACAAAATAAGACCGGAGCCGCAGTTATAACACTAACCTAGATAATAATAGATTCCACAACCAGTAACTAACAGAGATTAAACAACAATAACAAGGCTCTAAAACAGTTCCAACTTGAATATATTCCAACTTCTATCACCCTCTGTCCATGTCAAAATGACTAGTTTTACAACAGGTTTAGGCCGGTAGTGTCGTGAGGTGGTGTCGGGTGCTTTGGGTACCTCAGGGCCAGTTCAGCGTTGGTGGGCATGGTGTACTTTAGTCTCTCCAGGATATGGGGGTGCTGGGACTGGGGCAGACAGCACAAGTAGTGGAACATAACCTGAGTGTGGAAAAGTTTGCAATTGCACATTTCAAATACCACAAATGCTAACAGAAGGATTCAACTTCATAGACCCTTTCTGATCAACACTGGCTCTTTGGATGTTTTTGTTGTCACTGGGGCTCATCTGATCACTCGTCAGAGTGAAGACAAGTCCAGTCGCGGTTCCATTACCTTGTTGTGAAATCTGAAGCAGCTCCAGTACTGGGCCGAGCTGAACGGAACTTCCAGCCTGGAAGGGACAGTTACTAGGCAACGCTGGACCAGGTCTGATAACATCCGGAGCTCTCTGCCGTTGGAGGGGCTCCCAGCTAGCTTACTGCTGGTAAAAAGGAGATAACTGGAGAGAACAGTAAAAAGGTTAGTTAGGTTATGTCTCTGGGCCCACCCCCACCTGGATGTTTGCCAATGCTAAGGCAGCCCCTGTCAGAAACAGAGTGGAGGATAGCCGCCAACCACACTGTGGTTGGTTAGTTGGTAAGGCCTTCTGATTGGATGCAAAGTCATCCCGATGAAAGCCTGTGCTCCCAATTGAGAACCCTTTTATTGTATGTGTCTGTTTATCATCGCTATAAAAAGGAGCATTAGATCTGGCTCGACTCATCAGATGTGGCCCCTTCATCCCATGGGAGGAGTTGCCGTAAGACATTGTAAGACTTGACTCACTCCATCCATAGCTTTTGAAGGACATTCAGCTGCATTACGGCTCCCAGGGCTCTTTCGAAAGCATCCATCGCCTCCCCAACACTACCGTGCACCCACTGCCACAGACTGCAAGACAAGACACCAGAAAACACCGTCTCGGACTGTATGAAATGACTTATCAGGAAGCCCAACTGTCATGTTTTATTGTATTGATGAATGAATGAATAACCCAATTCTAAAAACCTTTATGAAAAGGTAACCTTATTATAAACTGTTACCGGTAAAAGTTAACGAAGGTGCATTGACCTGCCATATATGACTAAGAACTGGGCTTTATGTGTAGGGCAGGGTCAGCCCGGCTTATCACAGCACAATACTTACCAGTGGACGAGGTTCAGGTAAGGCTTTTGGTGACTAAGCTGCTCTTGAAGTTGCTTTTTGATAACTGGGCCTCTTAGGATGTCCTCTGTTGGAATACCAAGGATGGACCTTGAAAAGAAATGGAGATTGTTCAATGAATTAAACCATATACCCCCTATACAAAAAAGGAAGCAACTTGGTTTACAAAAAGTCTGTTTTTTTGTGTTTTTTTTTTTTAAGTTAAGAGAGTTAGGACACTCATTCCTGCTTAAGTTCTGGGAGGAAATTTCCTACCGTAGCACATCCACAGGTTTCTGTTCACTTCTCTCCCCATCACAGAAAGACAGGACAAACTCCCGGAACAGAGGAGTGATGCAACTTGACTTCTCCTGTTCAGAGACACATACAGTGCCTTCAGAAAGTATTCACACCCTTGACTTTTTCCACATTTTATTGTGTAACAGCCTGGATTTAAAATGGATTCAATTGAGATTTTGCCACTAGCCTACACACAATACCCATAATGTCAAAGTGGAATTATGTTTAGACATTTTTACAAATGAATTCAAAATGAAAAGCTGAAATGTCTTGATTCAAGTATTCAACCCCTTCATTGACAAGGCTAAACAAATTCAGGAGAAGAAAAAAAAAATGCTTCACCAGCCACATAATAAGTTGCATGGACTCACTGTGTGCAATAATAGTCTTGAACATGATTTTTTGAAGGACGACCTCATCTCTGAACCCCACACATACAATTATCTTTAAGGTCCCTCAGTAGAGCAGTGAATTTCAAACACAGATTTAACCACAAAATGAGGTTTTCCAATGCCTTGCAAAGGGCACCGATTGATGTTTTTTATTTTATTTTAAAAGACATCTAATATCCCTTTGTGCATGGTGAAGTTATTAATTACTTTGGATGGTGTATCAATACACCCAGTCACTACAAAGATACAGGCATCCTTTATAACTAAGTTGCCGGAGAGGAAGGAAACCAATCAGGGATTTCACCATGAGGTCAATCAATGGTGACTCTAAAACAGTTACAGAATATAATGGATGTGGATGGACCAACATTGTAGTTACTCCACTAAAATGACAAAGTGAAAATAATAAAAATGTCAAAACAGGCATCCTGTTTGCAGTAAGGCCGCAAAAAAAACTAACAATTGAATTATGTCCTGAATAAAAAGCATTATGTTTGGGGCAAATTCAACATCACTGAATACCACTTTTCAAGCAAGGTTGTGGCAGCATCATGTTATGGGAATGCTTGTCATCAGCAAGGACTAGGGAGTTTTGGGGGGATAAAAAGAAACGGAATAGAGCTAAGCGCAAGCAAGTCCTAGTGGAAAACCTGGTTCAGTCTGCTTTTCAACAGACAAAGGGAGAAGAATTCATCTTTCAGCAGAATAATAATCTAAGGCCGAAAATATACTTGAGTTGCTTACCAAGAAGCAATTGAATGTTCCTGAATGGCCTTGTTAATTTTGACTTAAACTGTCTGGAAAATCTATGGCAAGACTTGAAAATGGCTGTCTTGAAATGTTCAACCAACTTGACAGAGCTTGAAGAATTTAAAAAAGAACTAAATGTGCAAATATTGTACAATCCAGGTGTGAAAAGCTTTTAGAAACTTACCCAGAAAGACTCTGTAATTTCTGCCAAAGTTGATTCTAACATGTATTGACTCGGGGGTGTGAAAATGTATGTATGTAAATTAGATATTTCTATTGAAATTGAAATTTAAATACATTTGCAAGATCTCCTAAAAACATGTTTTCACTTTGTCAATATGGGCTACTGTGTATAGATGGGTAAGAATGTGTTATATTTAATCCATTTTGAATTCAGGCTGTAACAAAATATGGAATAAGTCAAGGGGTATGAATACTTTCTGAAGGAACTGTAGGTTAGCTAAGTCATGAAGAATCTTAGTGCAAAAAAACACAAAAACGATGTCACTACATGTAAATTGATAATGCCCTTCTTAATTGACTCTAAAGGGATATATAACATTTGAAATGACCAGGAGTGCCACCCAACCCACAAAACAGACAGACTGACCTGTGCCATAAAGAACTTGCAGGTGTGGTAGAAGACCTCTGCATTGTGTGGACACTGGGACAGAGCCCGTAGCCACACACAGACACCCTGCTCACAGTCCCCCTTCCCCACGTAGAGCCCCGACAATGCATCTAACAGGACACATGACTGCGGGCACAGCGCCAACAGGGACTCACACAGCTCCAGGCCCGCATCGTACCTACGGGGTGCAAGTCAATTTTAAGTTAAGACTAGCAAGTAGATATTAATAGAACGTTTAATGACACACACACACACACACACCTTTCTTGTCCAAACACAAAAGGCTGGGCGATAAGACCAAAATGTCATGATATTTTAATAACTTATTTGACAATATTTTATGTTTTTTAATAAAAGTTAAATATTTATGAGTAGTTCATGAACCTAGGGTGGCAAACACTATCTACAGTACCAGTCGAAGGTTTGGAGACCTAGTCATTCAAGTGTTTCTTTAGTTTGACTATTTTCTACATTGTATAATAATAGTGAAGACATTAAAACTATGGAATAACACATATGGAAACATGTAGCAAGCAACAAACAAACAAAAAGTGCTCAACAAATCAAAATATATTTTATATATTTGAGATTCTTCAAAGTAGCCACCCATTTGCCTTGACAGCTTTGCACACTCTTGGCATTCTCTCAACCAGCTTTATGAGGTAGTCACCTGGAATGCATTTCAAATAAACAGGTGTGCCTTGGTAAAAGTTAATTTGTGGAATTTTTTGCTCTTATGCGTTTGAGCCAATCAGTTGTTGTGACAAGGTATGGGGTGGTATACAGAAGATGGTATTTTACCAAATAGGACTAAGTTCATATTATGGCAAGAACAGCTCAAATAAGCAAAGAAAAACAACATTCCATCATTACATTAAGACATGAAGGTCACTCAATAAGGAAAATTAAGAACTTTGAAAGTTTCTTCAAGTGCAGTCGCAAAAACCATCAAGTGCTATGAAACTGGCTCTCATGAGGACCACCACAGGAAAGGAAGACCTAGAATGACCTATGCTGCAGAGGTTAAGTTCATTAGAGTTACCAGGCTCAGAAAATGCAGCCCAAATAAATGCTTCAGAGTTAGACACATCAACATCAACTGTTCATAGTATACTGCATGAAATCAGGCCTTCATGGTCGAATTGCTGCAAAGAAACCACTACTAAAGGACACCAATAAAAAGAAGAGACTTGCTTAGGCCAAGAAACACAAGCAATGGACATTAGATCGGTGGCAATCTGTCCTTTTGGTCTGTTGAGTCCAAATTTGGGATTTTTGGATCCAACCGCCATGTCTTTGTGAGACGCAGAATAGGTGAACAGATTATTTCTGCATGTGTGGTTCCCACCGTGAAGCATGGAGGTGGTGTGATGGTGTGGGGGTGCTTTGCTGGTGACACTGTTGCCTATGTATTTAGAATTCAAGGCACACGTAACCAGTATGGCTACCACAGCATTCTACAGCGATACGCCACCCCATCTGGTTTGCGCTTAGTGGGACTATCATTTGTGTTTCAACAGGACAATGATCCAACACACCTCCAGGTGGTGTGAGGGCTATTTGACCAAGGAGAGTGATGGCGTAGAAAATAGTCAAATTAAAAGAAAAACCCTACTGAAAGTCAGGCTTAAATCGACTAACTAATCACTAATTCTTGTGACTGAATGGAATTAAGTCCCCACAGCAATATTCCAACATCTAGTGGAAAGCCTTCCCAGAAGAGTAGAGGTTGTTATAGCAGCAAAGTGGGGACCAACTCCATATGAATTCCCATGATTTTGGAATAAGATGTTCGATGAGCAGGTGTCCACATACTTTGTCATCTAGTGTACATTATAAGTGATTTCAAAATGGGGCTCTCTCCACTCTGATCGTTTCCTACTTTTCAACTTAAACCAAGTGCTCGAGCAATTCTACTCTTCTTGACTGACACAGGGAAGTGGCATATGCAGAAGGAGAGAGACAACCCAAGTAGAAAACGCATACACTACACTGAACAAAAATATAAAGACACATGTGAAGTGTTGGTCCCATGTTTCATGAGCTGGAATAAAAAGGTCCCAGAAATGTTCCATATGCACAAAAAGCTTATTCCTCTCCTTTTGTGCACAAATGTATAGAAATCCCTTTTAGTGAGCATTTCTCCTTTGCCAAGATAATCCACCTGACAGGTGTGGCATATCAAGAAGCCGATTAAACGGCACAATCATTACACAGGTGCACCTTGTGCTGGGGACAAAAGGCCACTCTAAAATGTGCAGTTTTCTCACAATGCCACAGATGTCTGAAGTTTCGAGGGAGCGTGCAATTGGCATGCTGACGGCAGGAATGTACACCAGACAATTTAACGTTCATTTCGCTACCATAAAGGCAGCCCAGGACCTAGCCAAACAGATAGCTGATGAAACGGATGAGTATTTGTTTGTAATTAACTCATTCTGATTGGCTGGGCCTGGCTCCCCAGTGGGTGGGCCTGTGCCCTCCCAGACACACACATCGCTGCGTCCCTGCCCAGTCATGTGGAATCCATAGATTAGGGGCTAGTTCCTTTATTTAAATTGACTGATATAACTGACACCCTTATATGAACTGTAACTCGTTGAAATTGTCGCGTTTATATTTTTGCTCAGTATGTAAAAACAAAACCATTACACGTGTCGGAAGTTGCGTATCACATTTATCAAACCAAACACTGAAATACCATTATAGGTAAAGTATAAACCCAAACCGGTCTGTGCATCAATACCTGTATATAGTAAAATATGGTATACCGCCCAGCACCGCCCAGCACCCCCGCCCAGCTAGCAAAATGTTAGTGTTGAGCTTACTTTCCCAGCAGGCTGTAGCAGGCGATGAGGTTTGTGTATAGAGGCAGACAGGCCAGAGTTCTCTCACTGGGAGGCAGAGTCTGGTCTGTGCACTGACGTACTGCATCTAGCGTTGAAAAAACAAGAATGAAATCAATGCCCCTCTCAGCTGTAAACAACATTTTACATCAATGTGGCAGTAATTGTAGAAAAATGTAATAAGTAACTGAGTGGGAAATAGTCGAACTGGAAGCATAACATTTTTATGCTTGCGAGCAAACTACATTTACCATGAGTAACGGTGGACAAAGTGACCATTTCTAGACTGGGTGAAAAAGCTAAGTAGGAGACCTGTAAAAAGCACGGACAGTTTCTATGCGAGTCGTTGAACCGTGGCTCACCTTCGAACACAGCGATAAGTGTGTCAGGCTCGGTGCGGACGTCGAGCGGCTTTCTCCAGGGGAGGGCGAAGGACTCTGTGCTTACCACCCGGGAAGGGTTGGAGTTGGCCGGGTCATACAAGCTGGCCGGCAGGCGGTCAAACTCTGTCAGGTGGATGAAGGACAGCCAGACTAGGCAGCGGTCACTCGCGGTCAGGTGGTCAGCAATGCACTGCTCAGTGACCGACTTCAAGGCATTCTGTGAATGAACAGGGACGCCAGAGAGGTGATTGTTTGTCCTTGAGCATCTTGTGCATTTTGTGCAGCAGTAGCTAATCCAAGAGATATTAAATAGGTTTGGCCTGATGGTGGAAAAAAAAAAAGATGCCATACGACTTGGAATTGATGTGTGCAGCTAGATTGTTGGGGCTCTCGGGTTATTTCTTCGCAGCTGCTTACCTGTAGGATGGCCAGGGCATTCTGTAGCCGGCCGGTGAACACGCTGAGTTGGACCCTGTAGAGTAGAGACTCCAGCAACTGGAAGGAGAGCCTCTCGGAGAAACCACTAGTCCAAGAACAGTCTAGTAGGTACTGCAGCAGACGACCACACACATAGTCCTTCCCCTCAAACGAGCTCTCCATGGTTAGGTACTGTGGAGGGGGGGGTAGTTTAGGCCTAATACACTATAACAGCATATTGGCTACATGCCTGGCCTGCCAATATTATTCTTCTCAGACCAGTTTATACATTTCACAACTGAAGCTCTGATGACTAAATAGATCAGTTGGTGTAGCACTTGCGAAGCAGAGCGGAGCGTAAATTGAAATAACTATTTTATTTTATTTTACTGGATATGATGGTCATGGTGCTTTCAAGACAACTGGGAACTCTGGGGGAAAGAAACAAGGTCAAATCCTGACATCAGTGATCTTCAGGTTGGAAAGTTCTAAGCTCTAGAAACATGCCCGAGTTGGATGACCATTCAAAACTATTTTTCCCCAGTCGGAATATCATTATTTTCAGAGTTCCCAGTTGTTTGGAACGCACAGACGTCAGAGATTTTCCAAGTTCTCCAGTTGTTTTGAACACGGCATTAGTCTCAGCGGAGGGAGGGACAACAGCAGAGGATCCCGCTCTGTCACGGTCCCTGCTCTTTCCTTCCTTTTCTCCAGTGAAACCGACCAAAGAGGGGACCTGTCTTCCACCTGATGGCGAAACTCGAGTCGCACTGCATCTGTCTCGTGCACAAATTCATGTTGTTCCTATGACCAGAGAAAGTGAAATAGGCCTACTCCTCAATATTAAAACAGATGACGAGCTGCTAAGAATGATTTTTTTTTAATTTAAATGCTGGACTATCGATACACTTGGCTACTCATTCATTGCAGCTGCAGTGGAAGTCGTTAGAAGCACGTTATGTAATAGTGTTGACTAAAAACAGTGCTGACCACTGAAAAAATTTACACATGAACTCGCTCATTGCTCCCGACTGGTGCAGCGGTCTAAAGCGCTGCATCTCAGTGCTAGAGCTTCTGAATCAAGTGCACCTACCGCCTTCATGCTTTTATCGTTGGCTTTTCTATAGAAATGCTTGGTGATCGACAAGGAATGCCTTGAAGATCGATTGAGGACTTACACTCCACCAGACTTGGTAGTCGGGGGCGTGCTCAACAGCCATCTCACACATCTCCTGCACCTCGTCCCTCGTCCCGCGGCGGGAGAACAGAGACAGGTAGTGGCACCAAATCTCGGGGTTGTCCCGGTTGTCCTCCAGGGCACGAGACAGCGTGTTCAACGCAGCATCCAGGCACTCCGCCACGGAGCTACAGGGAAGCAACATAATACAATACTTATATCATATCACGTTACATTACAAAACATATAGTACCAGCCAAAAGTTGGGACACACCTACTCATTCAAGGGTTTCTTTACTGAAAACTAGGAAATAACACATATGGAATCATGTAGTAACCAAAAAAAAGTGTTAAAAGAAATCTAAATATATTTTACATTTGAGATACTTCAAAAGTAGCCACCCTTTGCCTCGATTACAGCTTTTCACACACTTGGCATTCTCTCAACCAGCGTCACCTGGAATGCTTTTCCAACAGTCTTGAAGGAGTTCCCACATATGCTGAGCACTTGTTGGCTGCTTTTCCTTCACCGGGGGATCCAAATCATCCAAAACCATCTCAATTGGATTGAGGTCAGCTGATTGTGGAGGCCAGGTCATCTGATGCAGCACTCCATCACTCTCCTCCTTGGTCAAATAGCCCTAACACAGCTTGAAGTTGTGTTGGGTCATTGTCCTGTTAAAAACAAATTATAGTCCCACTAAGCGCAAACCAGATGGGATGGAGTATCGCTGAAGAATGTTGTGGTAGCCATGCTGGTTAAGTGTGCCTTGATTTCCATATCAACTCACTGACAGTGTCACCAGCAAAGCACCCCCACACCACCTCCTCCATGCTTCACGGTGGGAACCACACATGTTGAAAACGTCCGTTCACCTACTCTGCGTATCACAAAAATACAGCGGTTGGAACCAAAAATGTCAAGTTTGGACTCTGACCAAAGCACAGATTTCCATCAGTCTAATGTCCATTGCTTTGGTTTCTTGGCCCAAGCAAGTCTTCTTATTAGGGTCCTTTAGTAGTGTTTTTTTGCAGCAATTTAAACATGAAGGCCTGGTTCATGCAGTATCCTATGAACAGTTGATGTTGAGATGTGTCTGTTTATTTGGGCGGCAATTTCTGAGGCTGATATGATAACCAATGAACTTATCCTCTGCAGCAGAAGTGACTCCGGGTCTTCCTTTCCTGTGGCGGTCCTCATGAGCCAGTTTCATCATAGCGCTTGATGGTTTTTGCAACTGCACTTGAAGAAACTTTCAAAGTACTTGAAATGTTCCGGATTGACTGACCTTCATGTCTTAAAGTAATGGTGGACTGCCGTTTCTCTTTGCTTATTTGAGCTGTTCTTGCCATAATATGGACTTGGTCTTTTACCAAATAGGGGTATTTTCTGTATACCAACCCTCCCTTGTCACAACACAATTTATTGGCTCAAATGCATTAAGTAAAGAAATTCCACAAATGAACTTTTAACAAGGCAGACATGTTAATTGAAATCCATTGCAGGTGACTACCTCATGAAGCTGGTTGAGAGAATGCCAAGCGTGTGAAAAGCTGTCAAGGCTAATATGAAGAATCTTAAATATAAAATATATTTTGATAAGTTTAACACTTTTTGGTTACATGTGTTATTTCATCGTTTTTTTTTTTTACATCTTCACTATTATTCTACAATGTAGAACACAGTAAAAAATAAAGAAAAACACTTGAATGAGTAGGTGTGTCCAAACATTTGGACTGGTACTGTATAATACATATCTAATCCGATACACATTCATCACCCAAGAAAACAACAACTATTTAACACACCAGATCCAGATTTGAGTATGACTTGAGTCGAGGGTACATACATATATAGACACACGAGAGGGTTCACTTACGTCTCTTTCTGGCTGAGGTATTTGAAGGCCAGTTTGATCCACAGCTGTGCATCGCGGGGGCTCTCCAGGACACTGGTCTCCAGGTTAGATATGTCGTCAGTCTCACTAATGAAGTAACGCTTGTCGTCTGGGGTCACACACACATCCATGGCAGCAGACAAACTCCTCTTGGAAAAACCGTCTATGACAAGGATAAAATGTTTAAAAAAATAAAACGACAAACAGCAAAAGGATAAAGGTAAAACTCTCCGGGAGAAAAACTCAAACGGTTGTGTTCTGCGCAATTGAAGCGGAGCAATTGCTGTGTTCGTGCCGCCTCCACCATTTACACTGCGCTTCAGATCAGTTGTAATTCTGCTCGTCTGTTGTGGTTTGTTGTTGGGAGATGAACCTACTGACCGAGACTCACCGTATTTGACCGGACCAGGGTTGGCGTCTGCACACTCGTCCCCGCTGTCGTCCCCAGCGCTTGGGCTGGCCTGGCGAGCGGGCTGAGGCCTCCACCTCCGGAGATCCTTACACGTGGTGAAGGGAGGGACTAGACAACACGAGTTAGACTAGAGTCAGAATGCTTCTATGGTGGAGAAGGTTCCTTAAACTCGCAAGATATTGTTGAGTGAAGAGGAGATGAAACAAAAGGAAGGATAGCTCACCATGTCTTTTGCTTTCATTCACTTTGCTCAACAGTAGGACGGCCTTCTGGTCCATTCCCATGCGATCCTTGTTTGTCCCAAAGAGCTTTTTTAAATACTTTTCTGAAAATAGGGACACAAGCAACATTGGCACAACTAACCTTGTCAGTGAAAGCCTCAAACATGTATTTATCACGGAGTAAGAGGTTCAAGATTTTTTTATAACTTTCATTAATTTAAAAATCGCCAAATCTATAAATTCTAAACACAATGGCATTTTAATATTGCCAGATGCAGTGTGGTTCGGTTACCTGTGGCAACACTGATGTCATCAGTAGTACTGCTCTCCGAGCAGCCAATCAAGGCCAGGTTGTACGACAGGATATCATGGAAAAGCTGGTTTCCACCGAAAGTGCAATTTCTCATATGCTGCCTAGAAACAGACCAAGAAAACCCCCCCAACATCAGATCACCCAAATGAGGCGGGGTGATTACAATGAAACAGAAATTAATACAGACTCACATTCATGTTTACACACACACACTCAGAAGACCGACTTACCACTTGCAGTCATCGTCATTGCATGTGCCGGTGAGGTCGAAGCGACAGAAACACTTTTTGGGCACTACAACGTTGCTGTAAGACACAGAGCTGAGTGATAACTTCTCCTTGGTCCGAAAGTACGGACTGAACCTGAAGAAAGGCAAAATAAACAAGAAGAAAAGGCGAGAGGTTCTTATTGAAAGCAGGATGCGGTCATTCTTAGCACTACCACTAGTAATGTGTAATTAATTGGAAAACGGCCAAGCAGTGAAGTAGCCACCTACCTGTATGACTTGAAGACCAGGAGAGGGCTGCGATATTGTCCGAACGGGACAGGCTTCAGCTCAGCACGGCTTGACTGGGCAGCCATTATGTCTACATCCACCTCTATCACCTGAACATTAAAAGATGTCAGTCTTACCATGGAGAATGAATGGAACACAGTTCTGGACAGGACGTGTGTGTGTTGTATGCAAGTCCAGAAACTGTACAGTAAAAAACTAAGTAGCATTTCAAATCACAACAAAAGGTCATTTGAATTCAGTGCGAGTAGGTTCCAGTTATATTATGCTTTACCTTCCCAGCTGGAGGTTTCTCCACAGTGCCACCTAGCACCCGTAGTTCCCCGAGCAGCAGCTCTCCTAGGTTGGCCTGCTGCTTGTCCATCGTCTGCAGGGCCTTCACCTCCAGCCCTAAGAACAGCTCCCCAGGCTCAGGGGCCTTCACCTTGGCTGACTTGGCTGGACAATCCTTGACCAGTCCAGTCCCACCGGGCTCCAGTTTAGGCTTGGTGAAGGCGCCAGTCTCTCTGAAAGAGCGCCTGCGAACACTCTGGGTGGAGGCGGAGGGCACTGCTGCAGTGGCGGGTTCCATGTCGCCGTCTTCAGTCTCAGTGATATCCTCACTGCTGACCAGGGTGAGTTTATCCTGCGTGAGGTCATGTAGGGATGGCTGGGGCAAAGGGAAGGGGCTGGTGGGAGGGGCACTGGGCTGGCGAGCCCTGGGGATTGGGGTGGAGGTGGCCTGGGGTGGCGGGGGTTCGGGGACAGCTCCTCTGTTGTGGAGGGCCTGGGCCTCCTTCAGCTTCTGGATCTTTAGGGCGTACTCCGACTCGAGCAGCTGCAGACGCTGCTTCTGGGCCAGGAGGTCGGCGAAGTGGCGCTCAGTCCCGCGGGGGGCGACAGACACTTCCACCCGCAGACGCTTCACAGGCTGTAGAATGGAGTCAGGGCAGAGAGACCGTTTAGAGAACACGGGCTTAAACTTATGGATGGGTCGTGTGCAGTTGAAAGGAAAATGGGAGAAGACTTTTGAAACAGAGATGGTGTTACAAGTCCAACAAAACACATTTTCCACTTCAAAGCAATTCACGATGTTGTGCCCCGCTGGACAAGGCCTTGAACACATTTCTATGATTTATTAAACAACAAGTAAGGGCTCCGGTGTGGGTGGGTACGTTGTGATGCTCACCGAGGGGTGGCTGACGTCCGTGCGTCGTTTCTGAACCCCTGGCTCTCTGCCTGCGGCGGCCTGGGCTTGGACCATCTCTTTCTGCAGCTTCAAGCTGTGGCTCTTCTTCACTGACACGCGGAGCTGAACACGATGAACCTATAGGGCGGGAACATACGCAACAGACGTTAAAGGGTGGAAACAAAACATTAAGAGCACCTGCTCTTTCCGTGACAGACTGACCAGATGAATCCAGGTGAAAGCTATGATCCCTTATTGATGTCACTTGTTAAAATCCACTTCAAATTGGTGTAGAAGAGAAGGATTTTGAAAGCCTTGACAAAATTGAGACACGGATTGTGTGTGTGTGCCATTCAGAGGGTGAATGGGCAAGATATTTAAGTGCCTTTGAACGGGGTACGGTAGGTGAGACGCCCCGGTTCTTGACACGCACCGGTTCTTGACACGCACCGGTTCAAGTGAGTCAAGAACTGCAACGTGGCTGGGTTTTTCACACTCAACAGTATCCCGTTTCCCATATCAAGAATGGTCCACCACCCCAAAGGACATCCAGCCAACTTGACACGACTGTAGGAAGCATTGGAGTC
The DNA here is from genome assembly GCF_023373465.1 of Oncorhynchus keta. Lineage (NCBI taxonomy): Eukaryota > Metazoa > Chordata > Actinopteri > Salmoniformes > Salmonidae > Oncorhynchus > Oncorhynchus keta. The sequence goes on from NC_068442.1 coordinate 7,151,525, forward strand.
AACATGGGCCAGCAAAGGAGAATTGAATGAAATGCGCCGTATCCTTCAGGGACATTCCTTTGTAGCTTGGAATCTTCCCAACATTCCCAGTAGAAACAATTCCTACTCCACTGTTCACCTTCCACTGACTAAAACATTCAGCCATCATTGCTCTCAGCTAGGAGTTTACTTCAAACTTCATTCCCTTTCAGTTTCACTTCCCCTGGGTTCCTCCCTGACACACCTGTTCCTGGAGCCTGTTGAGGAGGGTCTTGTTGGCGCTGACGATCTTCTCCGAGGCCAGGAGCTGTTCTTTGAGCTTGGCCACCTTGGCCTCAGCTGCCTTCAACGCCTCCTTCTTCTTCTGCTCCTGCTGCAAGAGCTGCCTCAGGACGCCGTCGTCCTTCAGGAGCAGGTTTCTGGGAGGAGGGAGAGGGGAGAAAACATAAGTCAGAGTAATTTCCTAATGTGAGACAACTACTGAAAATACCAATGTGTTTTGGGGGGCCTCACCTGTGTTTGGTCAGGTTGGTCTCTGCCTCGGTCAGCTGTAGCTTGGCCGCTGCCTTGGCAGCAAAGTCCACGTCGGGATCGGAGCCTGCAGGAGAGGACACAGCTCGGGGACTGTGGTCCATCAGAACCTTCTGTTTCTCCCTACTGCAGTCAGAAAACAAATAAAACAGTGAGAATTTTTGTCAGTGTTTTTCATTTTAACCTTGATTTGAACCAGGCTAGTCAATTAAGAACAAATTCTTATTCACAATAACGGCCTGGCAAAAGGCCTCCTGTGAAGACGAGGGCCAGGATAAATAAATAAATACATACTAAGATAAAAAAAACAGACAACACAGACAGAAGATGCTGGCAACAGCACAAATACAACAGCAAACAAACAGCAGGTGTGTGTGTGTGTGTGTCTGTGTGTGTGTGTGTTTGTGCGCGCGTGCAGGAATGTGTGTGAAGTAAAACATGCTTCCTTTACGTAAGGCAACGCAAACTAGTGGCAACGACACGTTGCAACAACCTGTTCATCTATTTGTCCTTTGAACTCCTCCAGAGACACCAGGTCGTGGTTTAGGTTGGCTCGGAAGGAATTCCAAGACCACGGGTATAAATGAATGAAAGGACCATTTGTAGTCCATAGCGTGCCACCATTCACATTCTAAAGGAATATCCTTCCTCACCTCGGTGCCTTTAATATAGCTAGGCGTGTTAATGAATGGTTGTATCCATCGATAGTTTTTCAACCCAGGCGCAATGTCACTATGTAAGGCCATCTTCTGGGAAAACCATACCTGGCTATTTCTCCTTTCAGCAGACGATACTCAGCCTTCTTGGCATCGGATAGAGCCTCCGGAGTTCTGACTGGTTCATTCTCCTCAGACCCTGACGTCGGTTTGGCTTTTGCTGCCTAGACGTTCAGAGAGAGAGCGAGAGAAGAAGAAAAAAAGCATCAACTTCCCATCCCCCTCAGATCATATACAATTAGCACTTATCAAGCATCTCAAATTAGAATTCTGCCATTCACATATACATTGGGCGGAGGTCACGGAGGCTAAACTGTTGGGCCACACACACGTACCTCTGCAGACCTGCGGGCCTCCTTAATCATGAACTCCAGGCCTCCAAAGACAAACTGTGTCCGTGTAGAGCTGCCGCAGGTCTCCATGTCCGAGTCACTGTCGTCTGAACCGTTGAGCTGGACTACCACCGCCTTGTGCCGCGGGAGCTGGGGGGGAACAATAACAAGTATGAATTTTAAAAAATGGGTCATCGTGAGGAACGGGCGCGGACTTCACGGCTCCAAATCGATTCATCGCAAAGCGGGAGTGTCAATTTCCAATCAGATCCCCCTCGTCTTATTCATTACGATCTGAAATGCAAAACTGATCCTATGTCAGCCGTCCTACTCTTGACGCTCAGTGAATACGAGCCCTGGGATGCAGTCGAAGATGAGCTTATTGTTCACAGGCTCTGGGAACACAAGTGAGGCCGGGCGTCATTGGGAACACATGTCCTGCTGAAGGGACCCACGAGTGTTTCCTATAGCAGTCAACAGCGCGAGTTCTAAGCCATTAGTCTTACATCACATGGCGTTACTGAGGACAAAGATACCTGTGGCTTCCAAAGTCCTGTTTTACACAACTTAGCTGCAACAACAAAAAAGCAGAATATGTAGTTCTTGAACAAAATTATGGCACATTAACAAAAATATGAATATTTTCAGCACGTGCAAGATGATCAGAGAAGAAACTCATTTGCGAATCTACTGACTTGTTGCTTCAACATACTTCCACGCCTGTGTTTATAAATGTAGGTGAACAGGATGAATGCCATCCGGAATATTGTGGTTGAAAGTGTCAAAGAAAGGACGCTGTTCAGGGCATTGTGGGTTTTAAGAAATGTACATTTTAGTCATTCAGCAGACGCTATTATTCAGAGAGACTTACAGGAGCGATTAGGGTTAAGCGCCTTGCTCAAAGGCACATCAACAGAATTTTCACCTAGTCACCTCGGGGAGTCGAACCGGCGACCTTTCTGTTACTGACCCAACGCTGGATTTCTTTCAAATGTTCAGGTTTGGTTGGAAAGCCAACAGGAACTAAAAATGACTATAAAGTTGAGATGAACATGTTAACTGGTTAATTCAGTAACAACTATGTTTTAGCCTGTAGTATATTAAATCCATTGTGTTATTATCCTTACCACCAGTGGGAGCCTGGGGTGGTGATGCCCGCGGCTGAACTTCTTGTTTCGTGGTTGGGGTGCTATGTTGAGGCTGACCACACTCCGGTTGCTCATGGGCACCGGCTGAACCAGACTGACCAGGGGGGAGGGAGAGGGGGGGCCGCTGTCAAGGGTAATCTCCTAAGGGGGAGGAAGACATTGTTAAAGCCAGACTCACCAAGCCCACTGTTCAAAGACAATTATTTGCTGTAGTATTGGAAAATATAATGATCGAGTTGCCCATCTCATATATCAGCGTAATGAGATAAATTAGCATTGTTCAACACCTGTCAATTAACAGAGTGAAAAATATGCATCCTTCTGTTGAGCTGAATTCACTTTGTAGAGTATGACCTACTCCTAAAACAACACAGATAACACGGGCATATCACTTTACGCTCCTGTGGCGCCATCTAGTGTTGTACCGCAGGAAGTACCACCTTCTTGTTGGCCATGGACATGAGGCAGGTCTCTCTGAGCAGCATCTCCTCCTCCTCTTCCTCGTCAGCGAACGGCGGCTTGGGGGGCGGCTCTAGCTCATCCGGGGGTGGGGGCATTGGGGGTAAGGGTGGAGGGGGCGCGGATGGAATGACGGACAGGAAACGCGGCTGACCCAAATCCTGGAAAGAAAGAGGAAGCTGTTGAGTTTCACTTGTAAGAGCAGCATGGTTTAGAGTTTAGAGTGGAACGTACAATTCTGTATTGAGGGGAGTCCATGGGGAAAGGCATGGGCATGTGAGTGAAACATCCTTGGACCTCGAATGGATCATGTACTGGAGAAGATGCTGGAAAGAGACAAGAACAGAATTTTAGCCAATCAGTTTCTGACAGAAATAAGACTGTCAAACATCACAAAAGCGGCATGGATTGATGACCATGTCCCAACATACAATCTATCCACGATGTAGGATGGGTTCTATATAACACCTTCAGAAAGGTTGAAACGTGCTGTGAGTGCATTCGCAGGTGAGCTGATTGCTCACCCGGAGAATTGGTCTCACTGTCAGTATCCATGGCAACCTCGTCGTAGTTGTCATACTGGTAAAGGTTCCCTGAGGTGTCCAATCCCTGTTTACCAGAAGACTTCCTAGTGTGGTCGCTGTCTCTGGACTGAGAGGGACAGATAGACATTTTAACTTCAACATTTTCTCAGTCTCTCTCTTATCTGGGAAAGTGAACATTTCTGACACAGATCCCCATCTCTGGCCCCTGCCTCATAACCACTTGTGTAGATCTGTAACGATTGGATAGCTATAAGCAATATGGTGAAAAATGTACCAAGTATATCAGATGGCAAGGTAGAGCCACCTCCATATTACATACTCATATCCAATCCTTTCAAAGCTACTTGATGTGCCTAGGGAGTAGGGGCGAGGGCATTCTGGACTGCAAGTGGTTTAAGTAAAAAATAAAATAAACGTTTTTAAACATGAAAATGACTAAAAACCAAACCGAAACAGTAAAAATGATAATGAACCAACATTTATAGTCTCTTTACTCTGTCCTGATTGCTAACAGTCATCAAAACCAAAGCTAGATAGCCAGGAAACATAAAACAATTCAAAGCGATGGATAGAGGATTTATATTTTGACAGCAAGGAAATATAATACACTTTAAGTGCGGCCCTCCGGACCTCGTTGAAGACTGAATGCAGCCCGTGGGTCAAAGTGAGTTCGACGCCCTGGGGCTAGGGTCTAGGATGAGTTTCTGGAGAGGAACTCGCTCTCTCCCTCTTACCTTGCTCGGATTGCGCGCCAGTGGCGGCTTGGAGCCCCCGACCAGCTTCATGAAGCGGTTGTACTGCTCGTCCTGATTGGACAGATCCCGGATCTTGCGGATCTCTTCCTCTCTCCTGCGGCGTTCCTCCTCTTCCTGTCTCCGCAGCTCGTCCTGGTCTCTCTGCTGTTGGAGCTTCCAGGTCCTCAACTGCTGCTTCCGGAACGCCTGCTTGGCCACCGAGCCTGGGGTACAGGAATCAAAAGGGGGGACATTTTTGGGGGAAAAGCCTAAGCAATACATAAGCAGTTTTGTAAACTCAAGTTTGAGCTTTAGAAATCTAATGAACTCCATGTTGGTACCAAATGTTCCAAGACTAGAATGTCAATTTCATGGAACGTTTGTTGCCAACATTAAGGACAGTTTGTATCTGACTAAGCAGAAAGGCCCTACTCACCTGGGCTGACCATCTTCCTCCCTGGATAGCCCTTGACCGGAGCTTTGCTCTTCTCCACTGGAGGCTTAGCCCCAGCCTTGGCCTTCTCCTGGGGCTTGTTGGCCAGAGCTTTGGCCTTCTCCAAGGCAGCAGAGGAGGCAGACCTGGTGGTGACTCTGCCTCTTTCAGCTGGGTTGGGTGCACTGGATGTATAGCTGGATGTCTTCTCCTGGGAAGGCTTGGCGTTCGTGATCTTCTCCTGGGAAGGCTTGGCGTTGGGGATCTTCTCCTGGGAAGGCTTGGCGTTGGGGATCTTCTCCTGGGAAGGCTTGGCGATCTTCTCCTGGGAAGGCTTGGCGTTGGTGATCTTCTCCTTGCTCGCATTCATTACCTGCTGTTCTTTCTGGTGCCACTTCCTGCTGGCTGACTGCAAGGCCAATAGACGCAGCTGCAGCTCAGACAGCTCCTCGTCTTCATTGCTCCCCTTCACTTTAGGCTGCAGGGGGGAGGTAATTATAATGGGATTTTAAATTGGAATGGCCTAAGGGCCAGATGACCTGGATCCTAACTAGACAACACTACAACTCAACGTTCGCAAGTGTGCATTGTGTCAATGGACATTTCCACATCTCAAGTCAACATTTGTGACTAAACCACTTTAAACTAGATAAAGCCTAATGCCTTGACATAGACCATTTTAACTAGAGCTGCCAAACCATTAAAATAGTGAATTGAGTTAATGACAAACAAAAAAAAATCACAACTTTAGAATTTGCTCAAAGTTTGCCCTAAAGAAAGATCTTTCCATTTAAGAATCAGCGTGTTGAGTTAGACATACTATGTTTTGATTGTAAGGGATGGAAACACAAAATGAGCTATACATCAGAATGTTTGAATAGCACTTTTAACATAAACACAAAACTCACCATAATATGCAGCTAGCTGCTAATGCTCACAACGTTTAAGTAGGCCTACTCCCTCTTATCAATGTTTAAGTTTAACACTTGCTCACAACACACACAGTCCCCAAATCCAGAACAAATTCAGGAAAGCGTACCGTATTACATAGAGACAGTATTGCATGGCACACCGTTCCATCTCATATTGCTCAAATAAAGAGCAAACCTGATTAAAAAATAAATAAAAAACAAAGCAACACCTCACGGCCCAACCCCTCTCCCCTGTTCGACCTAGATATGTAGCTCTGTCCTTGAGGTGTTCTTGTCTATTAATGTTCTGTATTATGTCATGTTTAATTTGTTGTGTGTTGACCCCAGGAAGAGCAGCTGCTGCTTTTCAACCGCGAATAGGGATCCTAATAAAATACCACGTACAAAAGCTTCAGGCATACTAAATGAGTGGGACTATATATAAAATAAAATAAACTGGCTCTACAGATACAAAGAACTTTAAATCTTGTCCAACAATGTTATGAAAACACTGTAACCATCTGTAGTGTTCAGATAACTTTACACACATAGGCCTACACCCTCCCACACACTCTCTCACATACTCCCACACACCCCACTCTTGAAGAATCTCTGAGTAGACTATAAATTTTAAATTTTTCCTGTGCCATCCAAATATGTGCATAGACTAACCAGTGGTCAAAGTTATCAGGTCGCTAGCTAGGTAACATGACTAACTAGCTAAACAATGTTCACAGGTAGTTTAAAAAAAACGGCCTGCGACATTCGCAAACAAACAGATGCAGAAAAAAAACAACAACAGCCCTGGTAATACTGGGCATAACTTTACGTGATTTGGGCTAGAGGCACATGGTCTTCAGCGGCGTAAAGGCCCAAGCATCGCCTGTAGCTGTGTTTCGTGTGGTGTTCGGGCCTAAAGAAAAAAAAGGCCCGTGCGGAAACACGCACGCTTAAAAAGGTTATGTGAGGTGTAGAAACGTGCGCCGATAGCATGCTAATAACGCGTGACACGTTTAACTTTTGACGGCCCTAATTTTAACAGACGCCAACCTTGACAGGGGATGGAGTGGAGTCCTCTGATGATTCGCTGCAGCACACACAACCGACTTTCGAATACTTCGTCTCCCCCTCTTCCTCCGGGTCCTCAGATTTGCTGCGGCAGCACACACAGGCTGTCGTGTCCTTCTCCCCTGCCTTGTTCGCCTCTTTCTTCAACCCATCTTTCTCCTCTTCTCCTAAATAGTCAGTAGACAAGACAAACAGGGTCTTAACATTGTGGCTGAGAAAAACAATACATCATTGATTATGGTCAAGTCTGCTTCACAATGTTTCCTTAGTTTGTTACCACCACTGTCGCCATCGCTGCAGACTTGTGTTGCAGCGTGGCTTTGGTACACACCTTTGGGAATAGCAAACGGGGTAGCAACTGGTTCAACTGGACCTCGTTCGCTCTCCGTGTCACCGTGCTCTTTCTCTGGATCTTTCTTTTCCGTTTTCGCTTTGAGCGCATCAATTTCTGCCGGAGTGAGGAGTTTCTGTCGTAGAGGTTTGAGGTTGAACGCCTGAAATACCTTCTTCTCCTCCGCAGCGCTGTCATTGGGAATACTGTTAGTGTCGGGTAACGGCTCGGTCTGAGGATTACTGGCAGAAACCTCAGGCTCGTTCAGAGCCGGGAGGTCTTCTTCGGGCTTCAGAACCATGTTCTCTTCTTTTCTAATACATTCCAGCTCCAGCTGAATCTGTTTGTACTTGGTGAGCAGATCCTCAAAGCTCTCGTTGACACCATTCTCGGGTTTGGCAGCGTTGTGGTGCATCATCTGCTTGTTTCTTACCTGATTCCTCCCCATCATTACCTTCTCTGAATTCATGAAGTGAAGGAAATGCACAACTCATGAGTTTGATTATACGACACAAAGACTGACACTAATAGCAACATGTATTTAGATCCAAAATCCATTTCCAGGTCAACAGCACAAAGTGTTTTGTTTCTAACTCAAAATGCTACCAATCAATTGAGCATTGATGGCAGGGAGGAGAATATTGTGTAAAATCAACTGTTACAAAATGGCAGATATATTGTTAGCTAGAGGCGATATGGTAACTACAATCAAGGCTAGCTAGTACAACAGCCAAACAGAGAATGTTACAATGTGTGGTTACATTTGTTAGGCTTTTACCTTCAGCAACATGGCATCACACACTTTACAATCATACAGATGCCATGAGATGAATGCCAAAGGATACGTTTGTTTCTCGAGGGAGATTCTTTCTTGTTACTGTGATTCTCTCCGGGCACATAACGGCCGGGGGGAACCCAACCAGTCTCTCTCCCTCCACCACATCCGTCTCCCCAGCCTCCTCGTCCCCAATCCCCGCGACCGTCATCTTCTGGTTTCCACCGGTGCCTAAATCGACCCAGGGCTGTGTGACTTCGTTCCCAGAAGCTGGAACGTGGGCTCTGGTCACAGTGAGGCCCCAGTGGCGGCGGCCGATCGGGTCCGCTTTGCGGTCTGTTGTTCGGGGGGAAGGGACTGTGCGAATGAGGTCCGCGGTTGTATGGCATTAAGAGTCGAAAATCTGTAGGCTGGCTACCCATAAGAGGTGGTAAACTTCGCGCCGATGGTTTCGATTTCCGTGGATTTCGTGATGAGTTGTTGTTCATACTACTAGGCCTCATTGTATCCTGCTGTATAAGCACCTTTTCGTCGGTGTCATCATCGCAGATCTCCCCGTCTTCCAGCTCCCCTTCGTCCGTCCGATTGCTTGACTTTGAATCCATTTTGTAGAGTAATGAGGTATTACCTTAGTTAGACTAGTACTTAAACGTACAACATATGTTTGTAATTACAAACTTGGATGTATTATTGTGTTGTTACGCCAACGTTAAAGAATATAACGCTAACTACGCTATTTCTCTCCCTTCTTCTGCTTGAAGCCTGGGGAAGTTCCACCGCAGAAGTTGAGGGGGGGCCGATGTAAATTTGTGACGCTATGCAACACGTCAAATGCCTCGCTTGGGTGGAGCTCCAAAGGCACGTATGCGGACTTCTTCTTCTTCGATGAGGTTTAACCGCGGTTGGCATCCAATAAATGTTGCATTACCGCCACCTACTAGACTGGAGTATAACTCCCTTATACTATGCTTGAAAGAGTAAATAAATCAAACAAATACCCTAGCAAAACACTCACATTTTTAAAATTACAATATTAGTAATAATATATATTAAATACTCCAGTATTTAAATCTATTTAGTCCTACTTCAGGATGGGACACCACCACTCATGCCATGGCCCCATGGCATTTCTCTTATATATATTTCACTGTGAACTGCTGCTGCTGCTGCTTACTATCAGGCAGTGAGGCAGGCTGTTGCTGAGGGAGTGGTTGGCCTTGGGAGGGTGTGTGTGTGTGTGTGTGTGTTGAGAGAGCCCTGCAGAAGGCAGTATGTATGCTTCCTTGAAGAAACAGTTTGGACGAGTTTGTGCATATATTATGACAACATTTTGTGATGTTTTTGTTCGTTTTGGACTTCCATTAGGGTTTCTTTGGCTGTTCAAGCACGCTATATATTTTCTGGAGGCAAGCCAAAATATGCCCCTTCTTCGGTGATTGGTCAACAGTATGGATTCTTCAATAAAGTCTTTGTTGTCATTCAACGAGAGACAACTGATTTTACTGAACCAAACATCTTACTGTACTTAGATGTGAAATTAATAAAATATTTCTTAAGGTATCTTAGATTAATTCAGCCTAGTTTGAGGAGGTGTATACTGTCTACTGTGTCTCAAAATGGACAAACAGTACTATTGCCACCTTTTAGCTATAGACTTCAGCTTGCCTTGAGAAAAAATGGTGTGCCCGAACAGCCGCAAAAACGAACAAAAACGTCACAATGTCGTCATAACATATTTACGAACTGTTTGGCTGGGGAGACAGGCATGACAGTACCCCTCCCCTCTAGGGATGTCACCCGGCATCCCACCTGGGCGAGCCTGACGGGCCGGCCGAGGCATGGGCGCTGGACAAGCCGGCTGGGGCGTAGAAGCCAGACAAACCGGCAGAGGCGTGTGAGCCTGACGATCCTGCTGAGGTGTGGGAGCCCGACGAACCGGCTGAGGCATGGCAGCCTGATGGCCGGCTGAAGCATGATGTGGGGTGGGCTCCTGCCGAGCCCACCGAGGCAAGAAGACCTCACGAGTCAGCTAAGTCGTGGAAGCCTGACGAGCTGGCTGAGGCACCCCGGTTCCCTCGGCGACGGACCCAAAGGCACCAACCAAAACAAAAACCAAAAAAACCTCCCTGATGCTTCTTTAATGGTATCAGCATTCTGTAAAGATCGATGCCGGGGATGAGAAGCAGGTACAGGGAGTGAATATTTAATGAATAACGGACAAGAAACATAATACGGACAGCATCTGGACAGGGGAAACGACAACAATGCTGATACAGGGAACACATGGGGAAGCAGACAGAAATAGGGAAGGCAATACACAAATTAAAGCAGTCCAGGTGAGTCCAATGATGTGCTGCTGCGTGTGATGGTGACCGGTGATGAAGCGCAAGTGCGCGTAACATGGTGACAGGTGTGCGTAATGAAGGCAGTATGTCGCCCTGGAGCAACAGAGAGGGAGAGCGGCAGCATGCGTGACAACTAGTGTGCTTTTATTTCCCCTTGCTTTAGCTACTGTCATGGAGTTCGCTAAATATTTTCATAAAGAAACTGATAAAACACACAGGTGCTAAATCAAGGTGACTTACAAAGATGAGGACCAAGAGAGGGAGTGTGATGATGTAGTGTCTGTCCACAACTAAAATAATCAATGTGGAATCTGACATGTATCCCGAAAGCATGATGGTGTACTTACTATGTGAACATGCTAAAAGAAAGAAACGAGGTGGGTAGATAACTAAGTGTGTCATTGAAGCAAAGTATTTATGAACTATGTGGAATAAATTCATATTTATTACATACTATACTGTTTAATTAGACATACTTTACTGTTTTTTACTTAAATAATTGTCCATTGTTATATGCTAGTATTTTTTACTGATACAAACTTGTCTTGTGTGACTTAGTCATAAATCTGAGCTAAAAGATTTATGAGCCGCTTGGGTGCGACTGCAGTATGTGACCTCCTGTGTTTACGATTGGCAGGAATTTAGCTATGTGGGAATTGCAGGGAGGAACAGAGAATGGTGGCGATACAACTGTTCACAGGGCCTGTTCTGCACATCTGATAACTGTCATATAGATTAGAGGATGTACTTCCTATAAAACTATTTGAGTGACTGTTGTCTGCATCATTTTTGCAAATCGTATAATAAAGTTGTTGTTTGAAGGAATCTGCAGTCTCTCTTCCTATAGAATTTATACCACAATTTGGTGATGAGGATGGGATGGCTAACTCCGCTTACCGATTGTTCCCGGGGAGACCGAGGTTAACTGTATATCTTTAATAAAAGGGGAAATTCTAGGGCAAATACTCTGTTGGAGCAGGGTGACCCTGTTGAAGCAGGGACATCTCCGATTGGGATCTTTTGTTGAAGCAGAAGTATCCTGGTCAGAGACAGGGGCTGTGGTTGTGGTTCTCTGTTGAAGCAGAGAAGTGGCCATGGGATGACATGATATGGTTATGAGTTATGTGATCCCAGGGCGCAATCCTGAGATAGAAGTAAGAAAATATTCCTGCAAGTCTTGAGGTATTGCTCGCCTGAGGTAGAATACCTCATGATAAGCTGTATACCACACCATCTACCAAGAGAGCTCACATCTATATTATTCGTAGCCGTCTATTTACCACCACAAACTGATGCTGGCACTAAGACCACACTCAACGAGATGTATAAGGCCATAAGCAAACAAGAAAATGCTCATCCAGAAGTGGCACTCCAAGTGGCCGGGGACTTTACTGCAGACATGCTTAAATCCATTTGACCTAATTTCTACCAGCATGTCAAATGTGCAACCAGAGAAAAACAACTCCAGACCACCTTTAGTCCACAGACAGAGATGCATACAAAGCTCTACCTCGCCCTCCATTTGGCAAATCTGATCATAATTCTATCCTCCTGATTCCTGCTTACAAGCAAAAACTAAAGCAGGAAGTACCAGTGACTCGCTCAATCCAGAACTGGTCAGATGATGCAAATGCTACGCTACAGGACTGTTTTGCTAGCACAGACTGGAATATGTTCAGGGATTCATCCGATGGCATTGAGGAGTATATCACCACAGTCACCGACAATAAGTGCATCAATGAGGTCGTCCCCACAGTGACCTGATGTACAGTGGGGAGAACAAGTATTTGATACACTGCCGATTTTGCAGGTTTTCCTACTTACCAAGCATGTAGAGGTCTGTAATTTTTTTTATCATAGGTACACTTCAACTGTGAGAGACGGAATCTAAAACAAAAATCCAGAAAATCACATTGTATGATTTTTAAGTAATTAATTTGCATTTTATTGCATGACCTAAGTATTTGATCACCTACCAACCAGTAAGAATTTCGGCTCTCACAGACCTCTTAGTTTTTCTTTAAGAATCCCCCCTGTTCTCCACTGCTGTATTAACTGCACCTGTTTGAACTCGTTAGCTGTATAAAAGAAACATGTCCACACACTCAATCAAACGGACTCCAACCTCTCCACAATGGCCAAGACCAGAGAGCTGTGTAAGGACATCAGGGATAAAATTGTAGACCTGCACAAGGCTGGGATGGGCTACAGGTGAGAAGGTAACAACTGTTGGCGCAATTATTTGAAAATGGAAGAAGTTCAAGATGACGGTCAATCACCCTTGGTCTGGGGCTCCATGCAAGATCTCACCTCGTGGGGCATCAATGGTCATGAGGAAGGTGAGGGATCAGCCCAGAACTACACGGCAGGACCTGGTCAATGACCTGAAGAAAGCTGGGACCACAGTCTCAAAGAAAACCATTAGTAACACACTACACCGTCATGAATTAAAATCCTGCAGCGCACGCAAGGTCCCCCTGCTCAAGCCAGCGTATGTCCAGGAACATCTGAAGTTTTCCAATGACCATCTGGATGATCCAGAGGAGGATGGGAGAAGGTCATGTGGTCTGATGAGACAAAAAATATAGCTTTTTGGTCTAAACTCCACTCGCCGTGTTTGGAGGAAGAAGAAGGATGAGTACAACCACAAGAACACCATCCCAACCGTGAAGCATGGAGGTGGAAACATCATTCTTTGGGGATGCTTTTCTGCAAAGGGGACAGGACGACTGCACCGTATTGAGGGGAGGATGGAAGGGGCCATGTATCGCGAGATCTTGGCCAACAACCTCCTTCCCTCAGTAAGAGCATTGAAGATGGGTCTTGGCTGGGTCTTCCAGCATGACAACGACCCGAAACACACAGGACCCTGAGACTGAAAACCTCCCTTTGCAACTGGATCCTGTACTTCCTGATGGGCCGCCCCCAGGTAGTAAGGGTGGACAACAACACATTAGCACATCTGCCACGCTGATCTTCAACACTGGGGCCCCTCAGGGATGTGTGCTTAGTCCCCTCCTGTACTCCCTGCTCACCCACGACTGCGTGGCCAAGCACGACTCCAACACCATCCCAGACCATGGTTGGCCTGATCACCGAAAACAATGAGGCGGCCTATAGGGAGGAGTTCAGAGACCTGGCAGTGTGGTGCCAGGACAACAACCACTCTCTCAGTGTGAGCAAGACCAAGGGGCTGATCATGGACTACAGGAAAAGGAGGGCTGAACAGGCCCCCATTAACATTGACAGCGCAGAAGTGGAGCAGGTCCAGAGTTTCAAGTCCTTTGGTGTCCACATCACCAACAAACTATCATGGTCCAAACACACCAAAACAGTTGTGGAGAGGGCACGACAACACCTTTTCCCCCTCAGGAGACTGAAAAGATTTGGCATGGGTCCCCATATCCTCAAAAGTTCTACAGCTGCACCATCGAGAGAATCCTAAACAGTTGCATTACCGCCTGGTATAGCAACTGCCCGGCATCTGACCATAAAGCGCTACAGCGGGTAGTGCGTAAAGGAGTGGTTCTGCAGGTGGTGACCACAGACCACTTCTCAGTTCCTATGCTTCCTGGCTGATGTTTTGGTCACTTTTGAATGCTGGCGGTGCTTTCACTCTAGTGGTAGCATGAGACGGAGTCTACAACCCACACAAGTGGCTCAGGTAGTGCAGCTCATCCAGGATGGAACATCATTGCGAGCTCTGGCAAGAAGGTTTGCTGTGTCTGTCAGCGTAGTGTCCAGAGCATGGAGGCGCTACCAGGAGACAGGCCAGTACATCAGGAGACGTGGAGGAGGCCGTAGGAGGGCAACAGCCCAGCAGCAGGACCGCTACCTCCACCTTTGTGCAAGGAGGAGCAGGAGGAGCACTGCCGGAGCCCTGCAAAATGACCTCTAGCAGGCTACAAATGTGCATGTGTCTGCTCAAACAGACTCCATGAGGGTGGTATGAGGGCCCGACATCCACAGGTGGGGGTTGTGCTTACAGCCCAACACCGTGCAGGACGTTTGGCGTTTGCCAGAGAACACCAAGATTGGCAAATTTGCCACTGGCGCCCTGTGCTCTTCACAGATGAAAGCAGGTTCACACTGAGCACATGTGACAGGCGTGATAGTCTGGAGACGCCGTGGAGAACGTTCTGCTGCCTGCAACATCCTCCAGCATGACCGGTTTGGCGGTGGGTCAGTCATGGTGTGGGGTGGCAGTCATTTCTTTGGGGGGCCGCACAGCCCTCCATGTGCTCGCCAGTGGTAGCCTGACTGCCATTAGGTACCGAGATGAGATCCTCAGACCCCTTGTTAGACCATAAGCTGGTGCGGTTGGCCCTGGGTTCCTCCTAATGCAAGACCTCATGTGGCTGGAGTGTGTTAGCAGTTCCTGCAAGAGGAAGGCATTGATGCTATGGACTGGCCCGCCCGTTCCCCAGACCTGAATCCAATTGAGCACATCTGGGACATCATGTCTCGCTCCATCCACCAACGCCACGTTGCACCACAGACTGTCCAGGAGTTGGCGGATGCTTTAGTCCAGGTCTGGGAGGAGATCTCTCAGGAGACCATCCGCCACCTCATCAGGAGCATGCTCAGGCGTTGTAGGGAGGTCATACAGGCACGTGGAGGCCACACACATTACTGAGCCTCATTTTGACTTGTTTTAAGGACATTACATCAAAGTTGGATCAGCCTGTAGTGTGGTTTTCCACTTTAATTTTGAGTGTGACTCCAAATCCAGACCTCCATGGGTTGATAAATTTGATTTCCATTGATAATTTTTGTGGGATTTTGTTGTCAGCACATTCAACTACGTAAAGAAAAAAGTATTTAATAAGAATATTTCATTCATTCAGATCTAGGATGTGTTATTTTAGTGTTCCCTTTATTTTTTTGAGCAGTGTAGTACCCGCAAAACAGCAGTCTCAACATCAAACGTGAAGAGGCGACTCTGGGATGCTGGTATTCTAGACAGAGTTCAAAGAAAAAGCCATATCTCAGACTGGCCAATAAAAATAAAAGATTAAGATGGGCAAAACAACACAGACACTGGACAGATGAAGATTGGAAAAAAAGTGTTATGGACAGACAAATCTAAGTTTGAGGTGTTTAGATCACAAAGAAGAACACTCATGAGATGCAGAAAAAATGAAAAGATGCTGGAGTGCTTGGTGCCATTTGTCAAGCATGGTGGAGGCAATGTGATGGTCTGGGGGTGCTTTGGTGGTGGTAAAGTGGGAGATTTGTACAGGGTAAAAGGGATCTTGAAGAAGGAAGGCTATCCCTCCATTTTGCAATGCCACGCCATACTCTGTGGACTGCGCTTAATTGGAGCCAATTTCCTCCTACAACAGGACAATGACCCAAAGCACAGCTCCAAACTATGCAAGAACTATTTAGGGAAGAAGCAGTCAGCTGGTATTCTGTCGATAATGGAGTGGCCAGCACAGTCACCGGATCTCAACCCTAAACTGTTGTGGGAGCAGCTTGACCGTATGGTATGTAAGAAGTGCCCATCAAGCCAATCCAACTTGTGGGAGTGCTTCGGGAAGCATGGGGTGAAAACTCTTCAGATGACCTCGACAAATTGACAACTAGAATGCCAAAGGTCTGCAAGGATGTAATTGTTGCAAATTGAGGATTCTTTGAAGAAAGCAAAGTTTGACAAACACAATTATTATTTCATTAAAAATATTTTTTTATAATCTTGTCAACGTCTTGACTATATTTCCGATTCATTTTGCAACTGATTTCATGTATGTTTTCATGGAAAATAAGGACATTTCTAAATGACCCCCGACTTTTGTAAGTGGACAACTTTGAGAAAAAACACTTTATATCGGAGTTGTCCCAAGCCATAACTAGTTGCCACAAAGTCATAAACCACTTCTATTTCTACAATTTCTCTTCTTAAATTTGTTTTATTTTAAATCTAACCGTAACCACAGTGCTAATCTTATGCGTCAACCTAAATTAAAACCCTCAAGTTAATTTTTGTTTTCGTGAACTTTTATGATTTCGTCCATTTGGACTTTGTGGCGGTGGTAACTGATGATAACAGTTGTTCCTTTTGTTCACGCCCATATTTGATTTGTCCTCTCTTGCCTCCTCCCGACTGCCTTCCATCTTTGAATACATTTATTTTCATTGTTAGGAGCAGTATCTGGTGAATATAATGGATAGTCTGTGGCTTTTGGCAATGAATGCACCTGCCTCTCTTCCTAAATCAAGAAAAATGTATGCTTGTCAAGCCGGGGCGAAGAGCCCTGTGTCCCAGTATTCTTGACGGTCATGCCATCCCCATTTAATAGTAGACTCAGTGGCAACCCATCATTCAGGGAAAGTTGTTTAAAGCCCCACATTTTTAGCTAAAAATAAACAAATACAAAAAAATGATAAATATATATATATATATGTAAATGTAAATGATTGTCTGTTTTGCATGTTATTTTTGCATTAATACGTGTCACATATCAGTGTGCAAACAATGTAAAGAAATATATATATGTCATTGAGAAAGCCTCACACAAACAGGGTCTCATTTTTGCTTTCTTAAGTAAGACAGCTCCAAAATGCAGGTGTTTCAGTCTAGCTCAGTGCTTTCTGTGATGGTAAGGTGAGCCAGCAGAAAATAGGAGTATTGCACCGTGATTGGCTCAGTGTTCTGTCACTCATGGGGACACTACGTCATCGCCAAGTTTAAGTCCTTAGTAAGAGTAGACAGACAACTCTTTTGTTAGAAAGGAATGACTTTTTTAGTTTGTGAGACTTATTTTTCCAGATGAAGTCAAGAAAGGTCTAATTGATCTCTTTACAAGTAGCAGGATTTACACATAACGATAATGAGGGGTACACAAAACGAGACAGTCCCTCTGCCTTGGACAGAAGTACTCTCCCAAGTACAGAAAGGTCTCTTTCTAGCCAATTATTGAATATATTTAGGGTTTTCTTAGGAGAGAAATTCAAATGGTGTTTAAGTGTTTTTTTGACAGATGTATTCCTAAATATTTAACACAGTCCTTTACAGGAATATTTTCTATTTCTTTATCATCAGAGTCAAATAAACAAAAGATTTCACATTTAGAAACATTCAGTTTTAATCCTAATGCAATCGAAAATGCAGTTATAGCATTAAGGGCATGGGCGACCTGGTCTTTGTCTCTTAAGAAAAGAGTAGTATCATCAGCCAGTTGGGAAATGTAGATTTCTTTGTTTAAAATGGTTAAGCCATACAAATTTGCATTATTCAGAATATCTAGAGATAGAAGTTCCACAACCAAAATAAATAAAAATGGCGAAATTGGGCATCCCTGTCATACACTTCTGTTGATACTGAATCTTTTGGAAGTATTAAGGTTTAGTAACACAGAACTATTTATATCTTTGTAAAACATGCACATTACTTTGATAAAATGTTCAACAAATCCCAAAAGTTTAAGAGATTTTTTTTTTTTTTGAATTGAACTATTTTATTAAAACATTAACCCTAGTGAACAATAGCAATAATAACATTTTCCTAAATCATTACAATAAGATTTTTTCAGAGTGATTATATTTGCACTAGAATTGTTTTTTTTATTTTATATTTTTGGTTTGTTGCAGTATTTTCTCGTTAATACCTGCGTTCTGTTTTGTATGATGTTAGAATGTAAATTGTTGATCTGTATTTTGAAGAAAAAAATACAAAAAAAGGGTAGTCACAAAATTTCAGCCCTTTGGGTCCTGCCATAGAGTTATATTAGAGGTGCCCTTCCAAGAAGTCCCAAGGTCATTGGTCACAGATAAAATGACGTCAAATCAAATTATATGTACAGTAGCTTTGATTGGACTGATCAAGTCGACAAACTACTGGCAAATCATTTTGAATCCTTGTCATATGAAGAGAAATAATGAAGAGAAATTATAGATTAAGTGTATCGGTGCTCATCGGCCATTGGACATAAAGATCGCAAATTCAACAATGAGTGGTTTGTAAGGAATCAGTGGCTAACTGCAAACATTGCAAAGCCACCCCTAAGGTTAGCCTGCTATTCAATGGAGTGGCTGTGTTCTTTTTCTGAGTTCCCACCATAAATCCAGAGAATGCCATAATTTAATGACAACATTTGCCCACGAAGACTTCACAAGGTGAGTCCAAAAATGTGTTGTATGCTGCTGCATAAATTATGTAATATGCAAGGGAGATATGTATACTGTAGCTAAGAAAGTATATTGTGTAATAAACTGTTACTAGCCCATTTTTGTACAGCTTTGACAGTGCTACTGATAGTAGTGCAAATTCAGCACACAGAACATTATATAATAGTTATTTGACGTGTAAACATACATATACAGTACCAGTCAAACGTTTGGACTCACCCACTGTAGAATAATATTGTAGAATAATAGGGAAGACATCAAAACTATTACATTTATTTTACTAGGCAAGTCAGTTAAGAACAAATTCGTATTTTCAATGACGGCCTAGGAACAGTGGGTTAACTGCCTGTTCAGGGGCAGAACGACAGATTTGTACCTTGTCAGCTCGGGGATTTGAACTTGCAACCTTTCGGTTACTATGTATATAGCCCAAAAAAAGTTTTAAACAAATCAAAATATATTTTATATTTGAGATTCTTTAAGTAGCCACCTTTTGCCTTAATTTCCTACTAAATAAAGAGATTTATGACATAATGACGTTCAATTGTGGAATCAGTGTAGTGAAATAATATGTCAAACTACCAAAATATCGTTTCACATCAGTCCAGAACACCTCGTTATGTAAACAATTGCAAAATAAGTGTTCAGATTCAGTTTGTAGTTCACAAAAGCTGCATTCACTGGCAATATCGAGTATATACAGTATTTAGAAAATCAAGCTATTATACAGGTAGACTCTATGGATAATCTTAAATTTATGTTCACCATAAATTTATGTTGGGTGAGCCAAGCATGTTTACCATCAAACGATGAAGGCCAACAAAAATATAGCAGAAGGAATAGAATTCCCGTCGAAAATATCCCTTAATAACCGATTATTGAATTTCTTATCTAGTAAACCTATGCCATTCACCAGGATATCGCTTACAATAGGATATTTTCCAGAACATGCTTTATTCTGTAGTAAAGATTTTATCCCACTAGGTATAGCTGTTTCTTTCAATTAATGCTCTCTGTGTTAACATATTCCGACTAATACTAACTACTTGGCTGACTAGGATAATGTATTGGTATCGCCCCATTATCCCATATAAAACATTTATGAGGTGAAAAAGTTGTGTTTGTACCACAAAGCCCAACACATTAAAAGACTGCTTGTGAAAAAACGTCAATTTCACAGGACCACAGTTGCTGCAATTAACCATCAACAGCTACACGTCTGCGTGGAAACGCCTGAGCTAACTGCGCCTGCGCTGCCCGGAAATGCGGAAGATGACTTGTCACTGTTGTTGAAGCTGTCAGGCACGTGAGCTGCACTGTGCAACGTCGTCTTGAGTGCAAGCAGGCGATATGGCGGCTGATACTCCTCCCAAGGTACTGAAAATGCACAACTTTTGGAATATCGTCTTTGCGCCTTTATTCTCCGTTTTTTTTCGTAATTAGATGCATCTATCACTAAATGCGAATATAACCGTGGGGAAGAAGATTATATTGATACAAACGCTTGAGCTGATCCACTTTGTGGTGGTGTCCATCAGCTGTTATTCCTTGCTAAACTAGCTAGGGAGCCAGCTAACTATCTTCCAGCTCACAACTATGCCACGAACGCATATAAGTACATCTCGGTAGTTGAATTTCATGAACCTGTGTGTGTGTTGTAAATAACTACCTGATACTATCGGTTTCCTCTGGCAGTTTGAAAAAACAACCATACATCGGTCAAGTGACTGCTCAGTTAGCATCTAACGTTAGCTCGTTGTAGGTCTAGTTGCTACCTCACTTGCTCACCCGCTAGCTGACCAGTTAAATTCTCTGGATTCCCTAGCTAGCTGTCTGGTGGTCTCTCTTTTTTTTGTGGCCAGGACTCATGGATTTAACGTTACTATACAACTAAATACTGTTTGCGAATGTATTGAGAGAGATTATTAGGTAGAATGTAAAATAAATTCACCCATTGGTACCATAGCTGATTTTCCTGCTGTATTGTGTTTTTCTTCAGGTTTTATTTGAACATGAAGGTGTTTTCATACACTCGAACGAAGACGGCGAAGAGCCAGATCTCCTTGTTTCTGGGTTCCTACGGCTCATTGATAAGGTTGATATCTGTTCATGAGGAGTTGTTGACTGCATTTCAGTTATTGAATTCCAGGACCTTGTCTGTATGCTTATTGTGTTTTTAATGATTACCAGGATGGTGAAACTATTGTGGAATACAAACCTTTGGAGGACACTGTTGATCCATCCAACATGTTGTGTGCTGGCAAGGTTTGACATTTCTTTTGTAATGTTTAATTCACCAAAATGCCAACCAATTGTTAAGTAACTTTGTGCATTATATTGCTATGTAAATTGCAAAGAAAACCGGTAATGCATTTAACTAAGGATATTATCAGACAGAACTTTACTGAAGATTTGTGTGTATTTGTCAAAATTGTTAACCGTGGCAGATCGGGATAGTCTCTTCAAACAGCCGCCTTCCAGTAACTCTTCCACGAACCAACATTCCATAAACATTCTATATGATTCAGCTAATTCAAGAATTCCAATATTTAGCAACACCATTCACACATCTGTTTTAAGCTTTTAGAATTTGAATGATGATGATGGGTAAAGACCTAATTTCATCATGTTATTTACCTGGTGAATCCATTCCATTCCCCCAGGATTCCAGCTCGGTGATGGAGTGGGCCCAGTGTCCCGGGGAGGAGAGGTCGACTCCTCAGCAGGCGGTGGTAGAGCAGCAGCAGAGCTACGAGACTGAGTGGGACATGATCAACGCAGTCTCCTTTCCTAAGAGGAAACCCTGCTCCAACGGAGAGGGTGGGTGGACAATTGGGTGGATTTGTTGTAACTCACCCGATGCCGGGTGATACCAAAATAATGCCCCCTACATGTATCATGAGCTTTGTTCAGCTGGGTTCCCTTAACACACAAGTTCACTTACAGCAGAAGTTTACTAAATTGTGTGAAGTGGGTTTTAAATGAGAATCTCTTGCCAAGGTTTGGGCTTTCCTTTTGTAAATCTCCACTATGGTTTATTAAGGACTGAACATAGTTTGAATTGTATGTTGAGGTCAGAATGAAATTGAATGAATTTCTTTGCTTTCTTCCAGGTGCATTGAACCACACGCATGAGAAAAGCAAGTGGGCCTTCACCTTCAGTGTGTGGGACCTGAGGTCTATCACAGTGAAGGAGGGTTCGTCCCGCCTGATGTTCAGACTGAAGGAGCCCCCCACCTCCCTGCCAGTTCTCCACTTCCACCAAGGGGGTAGTGAAGACTTCCTGGACTGCTTGAGGAGATATGCGTTGATCACTGAGTGAGTGCTTCACCATTCTGGTCTGCTAAACTTGTCCAACTGGTTCTGGGAAAAAAGTTGTTATTTAACGATTGATCAATCAAATCCAATTGATTGATGAAGCCCTTTTTACATCTGCAGTGGTCAAGTGCTTTACAGTAGAAACCAAAGAGCCAGCAGAAGTTTTCAGGAAAAAGTGTCTAGTAAAAAACTTACAGGAACCAGGATCAGACATTAATATATTCTGATTCCATTCAATTCCATGGTTATTGCATGATTACATTTAGTTTCTAAGTGCAATCGTGGACGCCAAACGACCTCTGACGATGTTATGTAGGCCTGGTAATGTGACTGTAGTGAGCACAGTGTGGTGAATCACCAGCAGAGGGATCCTCTGAGCCCATTTGAATCACAGGATGATTATTTTGATGATTACTACTGTATGTTCTTCCAAAGGCCAGTGAATGGTGCAACAGTGGACAATGACTCAAAATTGAAAACACTGAGTGTGTATACAGCTTGACATTAACTTTTTTGGGGCTCTTGTCTTTTGGACAAGTAGTACAGTTAAAAAATATATATATATTTACTTGTCCGAAAGCTCAAACCACTTGTCCAAAAATAAAAAGGTCTAACACCATTTTTACATCACTGTATGATGCAAGAAACCATCTGACAAAATAAAAGGCATTACTATCTTTTATTATCATAGAGAATCAGACACAAATGTAGGCTGCACTCTGCCCTTTGGCTTGAATAGGCAAAGAAGCCATTCTCAAAATAAGACACAGCTCCTTTAACGCTTTCGTGGCGGAAGGTGGGCCACCCTTAGTAACCTGTAAAATCTATTGAAACGTTACAATTACAACCCAAAACTTTTTTGTCTGTATAAAATATTTCCCTCCAGGGCTCAAAATTAAAGGCGTCCCGTCCTCTCTGGGACACTAATAAAAAGTAAAAAAGATGCATAAGACAGGTCTGGGACGACAGATCCAAAATTCATTAAATCACTGCACATCAAACATTTTTAAAAAGCAATGAGGCTGATGCAACAGATTGGACTTTTTATCTTAAGATGTTGATAAAGATTTTATTTCATCATATTTTTAGTTTAGCAATGCGCACATGGCTTTAGGCTACACGCAATGTTCCATAATGCATTTAACGGGATAACACCATTCTCAAAAGCACACCGCATGCGCGATTGGTGCCCGAGATTAAAATATTAGTTAGGGGAGATATAAAGATGCATGAACTAGCATGGCTTACTGATATGACCACGATTGTGCCTGGACAATAAAGCTGGACAATAAAATAATGTTGATTTGAAAACCAATAGAACATAAGAGAAATGCTGGTTTCAATGGAATATGAAGTGTTTAAAATTCCCTCAACATTTCTATGGTGGTATTTTGGCTAGGTTAAGCTTCTTTAAAACAAGGTAAGACATGCTTCATAAAATGTCCATGTCTTAAACTATTAAGTTTGGTTATATAGTTTCAAAATGCTGACCACCACCTCTCAGATTCAAGGTGGTTGATGTGTGGTCGCAAAATGCACTGTCCTTCACTCTCTGGTCTTGTGACCATTTGATCTAATGTCAAGCCCTGGTGTATGTTTGTTTACAGACATGCAGTTACTCAGTAGCTATACAATCCTATTTGTGTAGGATAAATGTCAAAATGACCTGTTGTAGCTATACCCACCATTAGACCAGAGGGTTATACTACGTACCGTGTTTGAGGAGAGAGCGAGGCAACTTTGGTCAACTCTGAGTTCAAGTGGCTCACCTTTTTTAGGTAGGTACATTTCTATGGCAACAAATTCTTCTGAAGTCACCTGCTCTGGGGCAGGCTAACTCCATTTGTCCTGAATTAAGTCTCTGAGCCAGGAGATGAGGACCAATGAATTCAGATACAATCTTTGTGAGAGGGAGGGTATTATCATCCCTTTCATTTGAGAAAGACTGATTTAAATAATTTATTAGTGAATGTTTCTGTGTAATTTAGTAATTTGCGACAGAAAACTGACAGCCGCAACCAAACATAAATATATAATCCATAGATGGCAGTTCCCATTCAAGTCATGACTGGCAGCCATGGCTAATGTATCCATGAGTTTAACAATCAAATTGACAGATTTAGAGGTTCCAAAAACCTTCTATGGATTATGTCTATGGCCACAATGCAACAAGCTGTTCCACAGATAGGAGTGGGGGGGAGGTGATTGTGCATTGATAAGTACTCCAAAGATGGCATTAAAGATAAGTTAAAAAGACTGCACTTCAAAAAGCCTATTTCCTGCCATAGCCCACCATAGCCTGCTGAATTTTGCAAGATAAGTTTCTCTCATTTTGATTTTGTCACAAATGGAAATGTGGCACTGACTTACCCACTCCACACTGCCCTTTCCCACCTGGACAAAAGGAACACCTATGTAAGTTCCTGTTCATTGACAACAGCTCAGTGTTCAACACCATAGTGCCCACAAAGCTCATCACTAAGATAAGGACCCTGGGACTGAACACCTCCCTCTGCAACTGGATCCTAGACTTCCTGACAGGCTGTCCCCAGGTGGTAAGGGTATGCAACAAAAAAATCTGTTACGCTGATCCTCAACACTGGGGCCCCTCAGGGGTGTGTGCTTAGTCCCCTCCTTTATTAGCTTTTCACCCACGACTGCGTGGCCAAGCACGACTCCAACACCAAGTTTGCTGATGACACAAGTGGTAGGTCTGATCACTGACAACGATGAGACAGCTTATAGGGAGGAGGTCAGGACCTGGCATTGTGGTGCCAGGACAACAACCTCCCTCAATGTGAGCAAGACAAAGGAGCTGATCGTGGACTACAGGAAAAAGAGGGTCAAACAGGCCCCCCTTAATATTGACGGAGCTGTAGTGGAGCGGGTCGAGAGTTTCAAGTTCCTTGGTGTCCACATCCCCAACAAACTATCATGGTCCAAACACACCAAGACAGTTGTGAAGAGGGCACAACAACATATTTTCCCCCTCAGGAGACTGAAAAGATTTGGCATGGGTCCCCAGATCCTCAAGTTCTACAGCTGCATCATTGAGAGCATCCTGACAGGTTGCATCACCGCCTGGTATGGCAACTGCTCGGCATCTGACCGGAAGGCGCTACAGAGGTTAGTGTGTACGGCCCAGTACATCACTGGAGCTAAGCTTCCTTCCATCCTAGAACTCTATACCAGGCGGTGTCAGAGGAAGGCCCAAAAAATTGTCAAATACTCCATTCATAGACTCTTCTCTCTGCTACCGCACAGCAAGCAGTACCGGAGTGCCAAGTCCAAAAGGCTCCTTAATAACAGCTTCTACCCCAAGCCATAAGACTGCTGAACAATTAATCAAATGCCCCCCCCGGACTATTTAGATTGACTTTGTTTTTACACTGCTGCTACTCGCTGTTTATCTTTAGCCCCTACCTACATCGACAAATGACCTCTGCTAACCTTTACCCCCGCTGATTGACTTGGTACTCTTACCCCCTGTATATAGCCTTGTTATTTTATTTAGTAAGTATTTTTTCTTAACACTATTTCTTGAACAGCATTGTTGGTTAAGGGCTTGTAAGTAAGCATTTCACAGTAAGTTCTACACCTGTTGTATTCACCGCATGTGACAAATAACATTTGTTTTGATGTTTCAGCATTGTCTCACAGAAGAATTTGGTGTTCGACTAGCCATGTGTGACATGCACCCACCGTTACAAGCCTGCTAGAGTTAGCAGCAGGCGGATACTGTCTGAGCAATATCCACTGTTATAGTACGGATAACATCTGACCTGGAATGTGAAGCTGACTAGATTTATAAAAGCCTGAGTAGATCTAGTATGCTTTGTTGTATACCACTCTGGAATTAATTGGTAGATAGAATTCCTTAACTACCCATCTTCTATGTTTTGGCTCAATAGAGGGGGTTTTCACCACCTGAAACACTTGGCTTTTTCATGGGGTTTCTTTTCTAATATGCTAGTGATTTGCATAAAGTTTACTAACCGGTGCTCCCACACATTGACTCTGTACCGGTACCCCCTGTATATTGCCTCGCTATTGTTATTTTACTGCTGCTTTTTAATTATTTGTTACTTTTATTTTGATTGTATTTTTTTTTATATATATAGGTATATTCTTAACTGCTTTGTTGGTTAAGTGCATGTAACAAATAAAATTAGATTTGATTTATAGTAAACGCTTGGTTTTCCTCTCCCTGTCCCCTCTTCTGTTTGACTGGTTAGTGGGCAGTTTCTCCTCCATGATAGAGCCGGGCTTTCTGTTTGAGCCAAATATCACATCATATAATTCCCCCTATAGAGGCACTGTGCTCCTCTTTCTGTCAGCGCATATAGCTGTTGAAATTCTTATCACGGCCTTTCAAAATGACTATTTTCAATTAAAGCTGCAATATGTAACTTTTTAGGCAACCCAATAAAATTCACACATAAATGATAGTTATGATCTGTCCTGACTGAAAGAAAGTTGGTAGATCTGCTCTGTATGTACTATTTATATGCTTCCCATTCTTAAGTTCTGTTTTTGCGTCTTTTACTTTCAATTTTGTACACCAGCTGAAAATACAATATTTTTGCTTTTGGAAAATATATTAAACAGAGATTTTAGATGGTAAAATGATTATCTATACTATACATTGTTCTGTCACAAACTGAAATCAGGCGAATTATTAAAATTTTTGCAACCAGGAAATGGCGGAGCGATTTCTGCATAGTACACACCCACCTTTAAGTGCCGGCTGGCAATTTTCAGCCAGGCATCTGGTTAGAACAGAGAATTGGCAATGAATGATATCTCGCCCTGTACCATGTCTTCCAATAAATATTGTATTTTTGTGACTAACTGTTAACCCTTTAAAAAATATGAATGAGTTTGGATATTGAGGCTATCAGGGTGCTTTACCTGCTTTGCATGAAGGATAGAGCACACTTGAATGTTTCTGAGGATTATGCATTGTCTTGTTGCGTCTCTTCCCCTCATACAGCCTTGATATGAACACCTTTGTCTAAAATGCATGCTCACTCGTAGGTTCCAGATCTCTAACTTTAGGTTGATGTCGAGAATGGATATACATTATTTCCTTCTATGTTTTCAGGGCCCCGGATGATGAAACCTGCCTGCTGGTCAGCACTCCCAACAGAGCTCTGTCTCAGTCCTTCGAGAACCTTCTGGATGACAACAACTACGGCCTTGTTACTGTAAGAGGCTACTATTGTCATGCAAATAGTTGTCGTAGTCAAACATACGGCACTTACCTAGCCTGGTTAACCAGAATGACTGCAGTGCTTACCATGAAGTGAAACTAGCATGTACATCTACAAGGGAGGAAAAAAGCATATTTTGTCATCATAAGACATGTTTTCCCTTACAGAAGCTCAAGAATGATCCTTACGTGACGACCCTGGGGGGCTTCTCCAAGGTCACCAACTACATCTTTGATGCGTTCCGTGGCCCAGAGCTGGAGCAGCAGCAGCGTCCCCCGGAGGAGATGGCTGATCTGGACATCCTGGGACTGGGAGAGGTCATCCCTGGCCTGGAGATCAACCAGCAGGAGGAGCCGGGCTTCGAGGTCATCACCAGGGTGAGTAGATGGAGAGTGTGACATAACAGCACCTTTGGCCATAAGCCCTGGCACCCCAAGATGCTGTGGGGGTCTGAAAAGGAAGAAACGGGCCAACTGTCCAACATGGACAGCTACTGAGTGTTCAGGCTTTGTTCCAGATGTAGTACAGTAGGGCTGTTGTTGTGAGGTGTGTTAGAGTAGGCTGGGACAAAATGCCCTTTTTCTGATAACTAGTTCTTTGCATCTGCCATGGAGCAGGGTTTCATAATATTACCATATGTCCCAGCTGCTTGCTGTAGTTTTTAAGTTGTTGTGCATAAACTGTCCTTTATTTTAGGGCATTTTTCACCCTGCCAGCTCCTATTAGTTCTATTTAGCACGGTGTCACCAACTCGCCTACGGTGAAGCATGGTGGTGCCAGCATCATGCTGTGAGGATATTTTTCAGCGACAGGGACTGGGAGACTTGTCAGGATCGAGGGAAAGCTGAACGGAGCAAAGTACAGAGATCCTTAATGAAAACCTGCTCAGGACCTTAGACTGCGGTGAAGGTTTACCTTCTAACAGGACAACAACCCTAAACACACAGCCAAGACAAAGCAGGAGTGGCTTTGGCACAAGTCTCTGAATGTCCTTGAGTGGCCCGGACTTGAACTCGATCAAAGATCTCTGGAGAGACCTGAAAATAACTGTGCAGCAATGCTCCCCATCCAACCTGACAGAGATTGAGAGGATCTGCAGATAAGAATGGGATCAACTCCCCAAAACCAGATGTGCCAAGTTTGTAGCGTTATACCCAAGAAGACTGCTGTAATCGCTGCCAAAGGTGCTTCATCAAAGTACTGAGTAGAGGGTCTGAATACTTATGTAAATGTGATTACATGTTTTTATTTTTAGCTAAATTAAGTTTGAATTAAATTACCAAAAATGTCTAAACCTGTTTTTTTCTTTGTCATTATGGGGTATTGTGTGTAGATATTTTTGTTCAATCATCAATTTTAGAATAAGGCGGTAGCGTAACAAAATGTGGGAAAAGACATAAGCACACTTGACACTATCGATGAGCGGATGTTTACTTCCTACATGAGTTGTTACTTTTCAGTTTTGTCCTAAAAACAGATTGTAGTAGTAAAATATGTTAAAATGTTTGTCACTCCAGTCAGAAGGGGCTCAGTGACAGTTCCTTTCAATTAATTTGCTATGGCATTGCGCTAGTGTTCTTTCTAGCCTATGTTTGTCACTCCAGCCAATGTTATTTTTTCAGCCTTGGGTGAATCTTGACTCGTTCTATTGTCCAGCCTAGTTAGAGCAGAGTTAAATCAAGTCTGGACACTCAGTAACTCTTCAGGAGGAGGCTTAGCCAACCCTGGTCCAGTGCCTATGAATGGATACTTTGGCAGTGGTATCGGTTCTGTCTTCAGCTGGAGTTTGTCTTTGAACATCCTTACAGTGCAGAAGAGTGCATGATCTTATTGTTTAGGGATTTGTTTGTCTCAGATCGACTTGGGAGCAAGGCCAGAGGTGACGAGGAGGCAGCCACTGTCTGCAGAGGACTGGGCTGAGCACCAGGAGAAGGGGGGAAGGATGAAAAATGTCCCTCACCTCAAGAAAATAATATTCAAAGGGGTATGTTGAATTTATGGGGAGATTAAAAGCACCTTCTCCAGTGAAACTCTCTGGGCTAGTTTCCCCGACAGAGATTAAGCCTAGTTCTGGACTAAAATGACCTTTCAATGGAGAATCTCTATTGAGCTGACATGCTTTTTAGTCCCGGACTAGGCTTCATATCATCTGTGTCTTGGAAACTGGCCCTCTGTATATTCGTTTGTGGTAACTATCAATTCTGGGTAAAAAAATAAAAAAAAGTCATTCTTATAAATTATGTCTCGATCTTGCAGGGCTTGTGCCATGCGGTGAGGAAAGAGGCCTGGAAGTTTCTGCTGGGGTATTACCCCTGGGACAGCACCTACGAGGAGAGGAAAGGTCTACAGAGGAGGAAAACGTATGTGTGCTTTACCAAGACAGACAGACAGACATATTTGAAACAGCGGTTTTATTATAACAAATGTATTATCACCACTAATCAAAGTGGCCAATGTGGTCTTACAGTGATGATCAGCCTTTGTTGACATTTTCCTTTGTTAACCAGCATACGCTATGTGAGTGAACTATGAGTCAAGTGTCCGAGTGAGGTGTTTCCTTTTTGTTTTCTCCCTGGTGAATAAGGGATGAGTACTTCAGGATGAAGCTCCAGTGGAAGTCGGTGAGTGAGGAGCAGGAGAGGAGGAACTCCAGGTTGAGAGACTCCAGGAGCCTGATAGGTAAATGTTGATCCCATTCACCCTGCTGTCTTATCAGGCTGTTCCAGCTGGAGACAACAGTACATACATTACCAAATTGGTTGCACTTGACTAAACATTTTTTGCTGTGTGACCAGTACTTTTATTTTGGTAGCACCATACCACAAAATAATTATCTAATAAAAAAACTAAATTCATAACAATATTTCGCCACAATATTTCGCCACAATTCTCTTTTCTTCACTCCTCAAACAAGACGGGCTGATACATTGTTTACAAATCATGACCAATCATAATGCTACAAATTCTTTAAACGTAGCTAATTAAACCAATCACAAGCCAGGCACAACCAATCCTTTTTTACGCAAACTTTCCCTCTTGAACTGTGCCGCCCCCTTTTGTCAGCTAAATAATGGCATTGGCTAGCAAGCTTTGCAACAACAATGAAACGCAGCGGAATTTTAAGCTTTCTCTAACAAAAAACGAATGATGAAAATTACCAACCGGAAGAAGATGATGCTATAGGAGATGCTGCTACAGATCGACCTCTGAAAAAGATCTACACTGAACAAAAATCTAAATGCAACCATTTCAAGTCCTTACAGTTCATGTAAGGAAATCAGTCAATTTAAATAAATTCATTAGACCCTAATCTATGGAATTCACATGACTGGGAATACAGATATGAATCTGTTGGTCACAACTTATTAAATAAAAAGTAGGGGCGTGGATCAGAACCAGTCACTATCTGGTGTGACCACCATTTGCCTCATGCCGTGCGACAAATCTCCTTAGCATAGAGTTGATCAGGATATTGATTGTGGCCTGTGGAATGTTGTCGCACTCTTCAATGGCTGTGTAAAAATGCTGGATAAATATGAGTATGCAGGCAATGGAAGAACTGGGACATTTTCAGCATCCAGGAATTGTGTACAGATCCTTGTGACATGGGGCTCTGCATTATCATGCAGAAACATGAGGTGATGTCGGCAGATTAATGGTACAACAATGGGCCTCAGGATCTCGCCACGGTATCTCTGTGCATTCAAATCGATAAAATGCAATTGTGTTCATTGTCCGTAGCTTATGCCTGCCCATACCAATACCCCACCGCCTCCTTGGGGCACTCTGTTTGACATCAGCAAACCGCTCGCCCACACGACGCCATACACGCTGTCTGCCATCTGCCCGCTACTGTTGAAACCGGGATTAATCCGTGAAGAGCACAAGAGGCTCTCCGTGAAGTGTGCATGTGGCAATTGAAGATGAGCATTTGCCCATTGAACTCAGCTGTGACACCAAACTGCAGTCTGGTCAAGACCCTCGTGAGGATGATGAGCACACAGATGCTTTCTGACAGTTTGTGCATAACCTTTCGTTTGTGCAAACCAACAGTTTCATCAGCTGTCTGGGTGACTGGTCTCAGACGATCCCGCAGGTGAAGAAGCCGGATGTGAAGGTCCTGTGTTGGTGTGGTTGCACATGGTCTGCAGTTGATGCCGGGTTGGACTTACTGCAAAATTCTATAAAATAACACGAAGCGGCTTATGGTAGATAAATTAACATTCAATTTTCTGTTAAAAGCTGTGGTGGACATTCCTGAAGTCAGCATGCCAATTGCACACTCCCTCAACTTGTGACATCTGTGGCATTGTGTTGTAACACAACTGCACATTTTAGTGGCATTTTATTGTCCCCAGCACAAGGTGAACTTGTGTAATGATCATGCTGTTTAATCAGCTTTTTCATATGCCACACTTGTCAGGTGGAATGATTGTCTTAGAAAAAGAGAAATGCTCACTAACAGGGATGTAAACAAATTTGTGCATAAAATTGGGGAGAGCATTTTTAGGTATATTTATTTCCGCTCATGAAACAACACTTCATGTAAGTGGTCACCAACCAATCCACTGGTCGATCTTGTCCATCACCAAACATTTACAGTACCAGTCAAAGGTTTCGATACACCAACTCATTCAGGGTTTTTATTGATTTAAAAAACATTTTCTACATTGTAGAATAATACTGTAGACAACACTGAAATAACACATATGGAATCATGTAGTAACCAAAAAAGTGTTTAAACAATTCAAGATATATTCTTCAAAGTAGTCAACTTTTGCCTTGACAGCTTTGCACACTCTTGGCATTCTCTCAACCAGCTTCACCTGGAATGATTTTCCAACCGTCTTGAAGGAGTTCCCACATTTGCTGAGCACCTGTTGGCTGCTTTTCCTTCACTCTGCGGTCCAAACCATCTCAATTGGGTTTGGGTCGGATGATTGGAGGCCAGATCTGATTTTGTACTCCTTCTTGGTCAAATAGCCCTTACACAGCCTGGAGGTGTGTTGTGTCATTGTCCTGTTGAAAGACAAATGATACTCCCACTAAGCAGAGAACCAGATGGTATGGCATATTGCTGTGGAATGCTGTGGTAGCCATGCTGGTTAAATTGCCTTGAATTTGAAATGCATCACACTGTCATCAGCTAAGCACCATCACACCACCTCCTCGATTCACGGTGGGAACCAGGCATGCGGAGATCATCCGCTCACCCACTCTGCATCTCACAAAGACACTGGTTGGAACCAAATATCTCAAATTTGGATTCGTCAAACCAAAGGACAGATTTCCTCTGGTCTAATATCCATTTCTCGTGTTTCTTGGCCCAAGCAAGTCTCTTAGTATTGGTGTCCTTTAGTAGTGGTTTCTTTGCAGCAATTTGATGTAGATTGTGAAAATAAAGAAAAAACATTGAATGAGTAGGTGTCCAAACTTTTGACTGTAAAACAATACATTTCTTTTCAACACAACAACAATAAAGCCTTGTTCCAAAACATGTTTTTGCTGTTGGTGAGAGATAAGGCTTTTTTCTTCTTTTTTTCCCCCTTCCCATTTTTAACAATTTCATGTTTCTGAAGGGAGAACCGTTTCCTTGAGCCATAGGCTGTAAGAAGCATCGAACACACAGCGAAGTTGATACTGTGAGATTGCAAAACTTTTAAAACCATAACTAGACTCAACGACTACAGCAAAAAGCTTCAGTTTTTATGTGCAATTTCATGTTTAAGTGGCAATTCACAACTGTCAACACTTTGTTCAACACCTTCATAAGCCATATTAGCAACCAGCACTGCAGCTGCAATGAATGAATATAGCAAAGTGTTCCGATAAGTTTGAGTTATTAGCGGCTTGTCTTTTTTTCATAATATCTCACTTTCTCAGGTCATAGGACTAACAACATTAATTAGTGCATGAGGTAGAAATAATGCAGTGCGACTTGAGTTTCTCCATAAGCTGGAAGACTGACCGTTTTTCTCAGCGGAGGGTGAATCACGGTTAGTCGCATGAGGGACAGCCTCACTGCTGCTCCCTCCCTCCCCCCAGACTGACCATCTGATGCAGGACATCAGTCCAGTTAAAAAAAAAATGATGCTCACTTAGCTGTGCCTCAAGTAATACAGCAAAGTATCTGTTACCAGTGTGATCAGAAACCTAAATGTTAAATATAATTTCAAAATGATCTGAGGAGCTACATTGGCACAGGGAATAAGCAACGCAAATATGCAGTGATGTATTGGGCCTGTAGCCTACTGCACAAACCTCATTGCTACAGAATGGTTTTTAATTAGTTAATGTTGCGTAGGCTTATATTTTGTATAGTTAAGTTAAAAAAATAATCTGAGCGATGGATCTCGGCTTGCATTTTGACTCAAAGTGATCTTGACTCAGGTTACATGTTGCATTTATATTTTTTGTTCAGTGTTCATGTTTGAGGGGGTCTTCACGATTTCAAGTGATTTTATGGAGAACTACCAGCAAAATGTTCTGAGTACTGCCGAAAGTGTGGAGTAATAGCAGCTGGGAAGACTTCTTTTGCTCCTGGATCCACCAGCCTAAAACACGAGTTGTTGCTGAAAAATACAAGCCAAAAGCACATCAATTGCCGGGATAAAGGCATCATGGTAGGAGCAACATCACTACGTCTACTAGCATGTTTTTACCAAGTCCAGACCCATGCTTCGTACCCAGAAAAATAATGGATTACAAATCAACCTGACATATGGAAACAGTGTCCTGCGCAATCATTATTGGCACCATTGCAGAAGCTATCTGGAGTTCATACCCTAAACCCTATCAGCAAGTTGATTTTATTAGCTAGATTCTAGAGCAAAGAAATTGACTAGATATTGTGAGAGGAGGCTAAACATTTATTTAAATATCCAAGTTCATAGTCAGCATGTTGCCTTGTTAAAACATTATTACCTACATAATAAAAAAAACTTATCTGTTAGCTGAATACTGTAATGGATAACAGTTTAGTTTGCAGCTGCACTTTTAAATACAATGAAGGTTGTTGATCACCTTTGTTTGCTGTTGCATTTTTGAATACAATACATTTTCTGTTTTGTATATTACATTTGTTTGTCCAAAACGAATTACCTACAATTCAATGGGAAAGCATTCAGACCCCTTGACTTTTTCCCACATTTTGTTACATTACAGGCTTATTCTAAAATAGATTAAACTTTTTTTTCTCATCAATCTACACACAATGCCCCATAACAATAAAAGCAAAAACAGGTTTTTAGACATTTTAGTAAATTACGGAATATCACATTTACATAAGTATTCAGACCCTTTACTCAGCACTTTGTTGAAGCACCTTTGGCAGCAATTACAGCTTAGAGTCTTTTTGGGTATGACACTAGAAGCTTGGCACACCTGGTTTTGGGGATTTTCTCCCATTCTTCTCTGCAGATCATCTCAAGCTCTGTCAGGTTGGATGGTGAGCGTCGCTACATAGCTATTTACAAGTCTCTCCAGAGATGTTCGATCGGGTTCAAGTCCGGGCTCTGGCTGGGCAGCCAAAAAGATATCCACCATATTGTGTAGTCAGCATTAGTCAGAAATAGCATTTATAAATATTGACTTACCTTTGATCTTCATCAGAATGCACTCCCAGGAATCCCAGTTCCATAATAAATGTTTGAGTTGTTTGATAAAGTTTATCATTTATGTCCATATACCTCCTTTTGTTAGGGTGTTTGGTAAACAAATCCAAACGCGCGTGCAAGTCCAGCGGAAAGGTCGGATGAAAATTCCAAAAGTTATATTACTGGTCGTAGAAACATATCCAACGAAGTATAATCAATCTTTCAGATGTTTTTTATCAGAAATCTTCTCATGTCCCAATCAGAGAATGCCTTTGTTTGTAGAAAAACAATGGAACCGCGCGTCATGAGCTAGTGGCACTCTGCCAGACCACTGACTCAAACTGCCCTTATGAGCCCGTCCTTTACAGTAGAAGCCTCAAACAAGTTTCTAAATATGGTTGACATCTAGTGGAAGCCTTAGGAAGTGCAACATGACCAATATCCCACTGTATCTTCAATGGGGGCTGAGTTGAAAAATAACAAACCTCAGATTTCCCACTTCCTGGTTGGATTTTTTTCTCAGGTCTTTGCCTGCCATATGTATTCTGTTATACTCAGACATCATTCAAACCGTTTTAGAAACTTCAGTGTTTTCTATCCAATAGTACGAATAATATGCATATATTAGCATCTGGGACTGAGTAACAGGCAGTTTACGCTGGGCACGCTTTTCATCTGAAAGGTAAAATGCTGCCCCTTATCCCAATGAAGTTAATGCTAGGACAGTAATTTCCAGTAAAAGATGGAGAAAAAAAGTGGTCATCCTTTAATATCTGAGCACATGTGCTACCAATGAAAATTGTTAATTTAGAACCCTGATTACATGTTAATCCTGTTTTAACAATAATGGTGATTTATGTTTTGCCGTATGTTTGTTTTAACTCTTACTGCATTGGATTTACTGTAGTATGATTTGAGAATTCCGCTTTGAAGAAGCATCTGAAATGCCTCTCGTTAGTATGGTGTATCCTTTCCGAACTGGGCTATATATGGTTGTTTATTTATCATCTATGAATGTGCTTGTCTTCTCAGAGAAGGATGTGAACAGAACAGACCGAACCAACAGGTTCTATGAGGGCATAGACAACCCAGGCCTGGTGTTACTCCACGACATCCTGATGACGTATTGCATGTATGATTTTGATCTGGGTAAGTGATAGCATTATTGCCAAGTCGTACAGGAGATATCCTCATTTATATCTGATTGGCATAGATTCTATTGAAGTTTCTTATTGATGATGATAATTAATAAATTGTTGCTGTTCACCCGTAGTAACAGCTAATTCAGCAATCACGGCTGAAAACGGCATATCATTGGGATTTGTAATGTTCACCTTTAATTCATGTTATGGGAATTGTTCTCGTTTCCAGGGTATGTCCAGGGAATGAGTGACCTCCTCTCCCCGATCCTCTATGTGATGGAGAATGAGGTGGATGCCTTCTGGTGTTTTGTCTCCTTCATGGATCATATGGTAACAAATGTAGCATTGTTTTGTTTAGTGCTGTTTTTGTGTGTGTTTTGACTTGTTTACTTTGATATGCCCGAGTGTGCTGTTTTTTTATGACTCAACTTGTGCGTCTGTCTCCGTGTGTCTGTGGTGTTTTGCGCGTGTGCAGCACCAGAACTTTGAGGAGCAGATGCAGGGCATAAAGACACAACTGATTCAGCTCAGTACTCTGTTGAGGCTGCTGGACCTGGCCTTCTGGAACTACCTTGGTATGCAACACCACCTGCCTTCCCTCTATCATTCACCTCTTCATGTTCAGCTTCGAAAAAGCATACTTTTTCCCCCAATAATATCATTTGCGTACTAAGCTATAAAGATTGAGGCAAGTCCTGAGAAGTAAATGAGATGTCATGTTAAACAGATTATCAATCAGTACAGCAGTCTTGCATATACAGTGCCTATAGAAAGTATTCATACCCCTTTTTCCACAATTTGTTACAGCCTGAATTCAAAATAGATTCATTGCATCTCAGTGTTGCGGCATCGCTACAGCCTTTGGCTCGATCCCAGGCTGTGTCATTACCGGCCGTGACCGGGAGTCCCATAAGGCGGAACATAATTGGCCCAGCGGGTTAGGGGAAGGTTTGGTTGGGGGGGCTTTACTTGGCTCTTGCGACTCCTTGTGGGGGGGCCGGGCACCAGCAGGAGGACTTCGGTCATCAGTTGAACGGTGTTTCCTTGGACACAATGGTGCGGCTGGCTTCCGGGTTAAGCGAGCAGGTGATAAGATGCATGGTTTTGCGGGCCATGTTTCAGAGGATGCATGACTCAACCTTCGCCTCTCCCGAGCATGTTGGGAGAGATGAGACAAGATCGTAATCACAAAAAAGGGGGCAAATAAAATATATAGATGTATAATATGAAATACAGAAATCTAATTTGCGTAACTATTCACACCCCTGAGTCAGATTTAAGTCAAAAATGTAACTCGGCCACTCAGGAACATTCACTCTCTTCTTGTTAAGAAACTCCAATGTAGGTTTGGCCTTGTGAAAGGTTGTCCTGCTGAAAGTTGAATTAATCTCCCAGTGTCTGATGGATAGCAGACTGAACCAGGTTCTCCTCTAGGATTGTAATTGTGCTTAGCTCCCTTTTTTCTTTTTTTCTTTTTATCCGAAACTCCCCAGTACTTGACAATTGTGGAGAGTGGTACTTAGTAATGTGTTGTATT
Organism: Oncorhynchus keta; assembly: GCF_023373465.1. Classification (NCBI taxonomy): domain Eukaryota; kingdom Metazoa; phylum Chordata; class Actinopteri; order Salmoniformes; family Salmonidae; genus Oncorhynchus; species Oncorhynchus keta. Next base: position 7,188,767 of record NC_068442.1, read on the forward strand.
GGATTTACCCCAAACATAACACTGTATTCAGGACCAAAAGTGAATTGCTTTGCCACATTTTTTGCAGTATTACTTTAGTGCTTTGTTGCAAACAGGATCAGGGTCTAAAATTAACACCTGTCACCTGCCAAATGCGGGTCGATTTTGGCATTGATGGTTAAGATGTCTATTTCACCAGCCACGTTGGTGGATGGTCAGGACTCCACAGTGTGAGCATTTCACTCGCATTTGTGACTAGAAATAGTCAAGTATGAGCACATTTTATAGTCAAATAAATGTTGCTCTGGATGTTTTCAAAGTATTTCTGCTGTTTTGGTTTCATAGCTGTAAAAATATTTGCACAAAGTCAAAATAACTACAATTCCTATATAGCCTATCCCATCTCGTGCTGCCTGGCTGGGGGCTGTGCGCACGTGAAGAGCTGAGTGAAAGATTCATTGTTAGAAGTGCTGCACACAGGCATGAAAGTTGGTCTAATTAACTTGAAACTAAAGTCTACTGAAGTTAGACTTTTTCCTTGTGTTTCTCGGCTATTTATTTTGTTTTGTTCACAAGCTAGGTTGTTTTCAATGTTTGAGTTTCAACTGCTATGGAAGAGAAGTCCGACTCAATCTCACAGGCACAAACATGACTAAAGGCATGTTCCCACGGTAACATCCCACCCATAAAGGGGCAGGAGAAAATGTGATATTTTGGTTAAAAGACTTGGGTCACAACAATGTCTAATTAAACAATATAACATATATTACTGCTTACGAGTAATACATGTATTGTTTTAGAAACATTATACAAAGCATGCTGATAGTGAGATTTTGGCTGGTAAAATTCTGCGTGGATGATGGATTTTGTAATCTACCTGCCACAGTGGCGGATAAATCAAAAAGTCAATTTTTGGCGCTGAACAGGATGCATGTTTTGGAGTATTTGTATTCTGTACAGGCTTCCTTTTCACTCTGTCAATTAGGTTAGTATTGTGGAGTAACTACAATATTGTTTATCCATCCTCAGTTTTCTCCTATCACAGCCATTAAACTCTTAACTATTTTAAAGTCACCATTGGCCTCATGGTGAAATCCCTGAGTGGTTTCCTTCCTAACCGGCAACTGAGCTAGGAAGGACACCTGTATCTTTGTAGTGACTGGGTGTTCAAAGGGATATTCAATGTCTGCTTTTCTTTTACAAATGTACCCATCTACCAATAGGTGGCCTTCTTTGCGAGGAATTAGAAAATTTCCCTGGTCTTTGTGGTTTCATCTGTGTTTGAAATCCACTGCTCAACTGAGGGACCTTACAGATAATTTTGTGTGGGGTACAGATATGAGGTAGTCATTCCGAATTATGTTAAACATTACTGTACAGTGAGTCTATGCAACTTATGTGACTTGTTAAGCACATTTTTACTTCTGAACTTATTTAGGCTTGCCATAAAAAAGGGGTTGAATACTTATTGACTCAAAACATTTCAGCTTTTTACTTTTAATGAATTTGTAAAAATGTTGATGAACATAATTCCTATTTGACATTGTTTAGGCCTGTGTCCAAAAAAAATCTAAATTTATTCAATTTTAAATTCAGGCTGTAACACAAAATGTGAAAAAATCAAGGCGTGTGAATACTTTCTGAAGGCACTGTAAATTCAACAAAGTTCAACAATGTTCCTTTCATCCTTGGTTTCCTCTGAATTCTCCTCGTGTGTTTTGGTTCCTCCAGAGTCGCAGGATTCAGGTTACATGTATTTCTGTTTCCGGTGGTTACTGATCCGCTTCAAGAGGGAGCTCAGTTATCCAGATGTTCTTCGTATGTGGGAGGTGAGTTCTGTTCTCTCCATAAACCATTGACCTGTTAGCGTAAGTGTCTCATCATTTAGGGGGAAATCAATGTCAGCCTTTCGCCTATGAGATTTGATTAATGATTCAAGTTGATGATTTTATCACTTTTTCTTTTTGAGTTCATGATTTGTCTTCGTATTCTGATAGGTATTGTTAATAAGACTTCCTGGTTCTGCTTAGGTCATGTGGACTGGCTTGCCCTGCCAAAACTTCCATTTGCTGGTGTGCTGTGCCATCTTAGACTCAGAGAAACGGAAAATCATGGAGGAAAACTTTGGCTTCAATGAGATACTCAAGGTAACAGCAGCTATTTGCAGATGGACTGATTTGTCAGTTGAAAAATGTTCAAGAACGGTTGTTGGTAGTGTTTTCCAGGCGAATTCGTTTTAAATGTCATTGTTTTGTATGTTAATCCAGCACATCAATGAACTCTCAATGAAACTGGACATTGAAGAAATCCTTCACAAATCAGAGGCTATTTGTATGCAGATCAGAAGTTGTAAGGTATGGTCAAAGATGTAATTTGTACATTCAATTGAAAGTCCATAAGAGTCAATTGAAATAAACTATGCAGGTCCAGATTTACATATTGGTTACATCTTGGTTGTATATAATCTACATATTTCTTTATTTTCTTTCCTTTTAGGATTTGCCTCATTCAATAATTGAGATCCTGGGATTCAACACAGAAAGCGAACTTCCCAGATTAGAAGGGCGGGAGTTTGGGACTCTTGATTCTCCTCAGTCCCCCAGACCCACACAGAGACAGGAGGTCTTCTCTAATGGTCACAATGGACATTACAGAGAACCCCTTCAAAACGGCTGCAAGGTCACTTTCATATCATAGTGAACAATATCATTCATACAGAGACTTTGCAATGTCCACATACCAGAATGAGTATTTTGGATTCAGTTAACTGAAGCAAGCTTATCAAAGCCCTTATATGAAGAGAAAATAATGTAAAAAGGATTTAAAGTTATTATTTTTGTAATTTCTTGTACCATATTGTCTTTCATTTAAATAAGTCATTCCTCCTTGCTAAGGTTTTTTTTGTAAAGACTGGCAAGGTGAGTTTAATTTGTAAAGTAATAATATGCTGTTTTTATTTCAGCTATAACCTTTTCCTGAATCACGGACACAAGTATTAATTGTTTGTTTGATTGATTTACGTTTTAAAAACAAACAATTACTTTTATCAAGATCAAGCCAGATATCAATTTGGTAGTAAAATACAAAAGTTCTGTAAAATGTTTTGTCTTAATGCTCTGTCACAATAATACCCTTTTCAAATTGAAAATGTGAAAAAGAAAGCTCAAACATCTCCCTGAATAAAAATTTAAAAATAAAGCCTTTAATTATGTATTCAGTACTGGTGTTACTTTTACTCATGCACTGTCGTGTAACACTTCCTTTCACCGTTTTGGCTAAAACAAAATGTCAAAGTTATTTTTCCTCAAATATCAATGATATTTCAATTTGGGTGACTGTTTATTTAAAACAATATTTTGCTTGCTTTCCAACATATTGAATTGTGCACGGTCTATCTGGCCCAGGAAGGACACTATACAGTGAGTTGCGGCCCATTTAGTGAAATGGCCACTTTCGGAAATCAACTCTTTCACTCATCCGGTCTTGTATATGGTTTACACTGTTACATGTGTTGTCATTTCGCAACAGTATTTATACTGTTGTTTTCATTATGATGTAAAACAACAGTTTAAATACATATATTTTTTTCATTTGGATACACCTTCCCATCTCATTGTTTGAAAATGCAACCTTGGATTAAGAATACATCACAATCTTTCCTTTTGCAGTGATACGTTTTCTATACCCTTTCTATTTACAAGACCTGTTTCGTGTCACTTTAGACATTAGTCCCCTGTCCTAATTCACATGGGGACATAGCTGTTGTGTTCTTGGTGTGTTGCCAGAATACCTCAACCTATTTGATTTCAAGCACTCTTCCATAATGTCAACAACCTACATTGGTCTTTGTCTCCAATGTTTACATGGTAAACACCCTTTGGTCTTCAAATGACTCCCCCCAATCATTAAGTTTCCAGAAATGTCACACATGTTGTTATTTCACTGCTGTGTGAAGTATTAAAGCCAATTTTGCTTGCTCTTGCAGTGTGGTCTTGAGGCTCCGTATGGAGGGTTGGAAGCAATTGCGGAGGCTCTTGCGGAGGCAAAATTGAGCTCTGTACTGCATCGCCGTACACCTCCCAAATGTTGTAACAATGCGGAGCTATGGGTGTGTGAAGGGCTGCATGGAATGGGATCTACTATAGATGGGTTGGGTGGTTGATTGATTGGTTGGTTAATTCAAGCCATCTGTGATACATGGATGACTTGATTGGATGGGTTCATTGATTGTGGTGAGTTGATTTAGCTTTGAGGCTCTCTTGATAACCGCTTGAGCTACGTGTTCCATTTAGACTATGTTGCTATGGTCTTTTCTGAGTGATGCACACTTAAAGACATGCTCCGTAACTTTGGCGACCACATTTTTAAACCTCCAGCTTTGGGCTGGATGTGTCAATGTGTAGTTCATAAATGCATAATCTATGATCAGAATTATTCTTACCTCAATTAGCCATGAAATCCTTAGTTTGAAACGCTATTACAAAAATATGAAGTTATGAAAACTAGATGTTTTGCAAATGTTGAACTTACAATATGGCTACTAATACTGGAAGAGTTGACTCAAAGTCCAAGTATACAGATTTTCTTGTACCTGGGTGACTTCACACTAAATGTCATGTAGCTTGCTCATTCTTAAAGTTATCTGTCAAACTTTGCACCTACACTGCAGGCATTCCATCAGGCATTCCCTTGGCAACAAGAGCCTCTCGGTGGATGCTGTAGTGTACCCAAGAGGCGTCGGGAGTGTCTGCTTGCACGTGCGTTGCCACTCCACTATGTCTCCCTGCCATGGCTTTTGCACCATCAGTGGTGATACCAACATGAGCAGCAGCTACATATGGACTGTTAGGGGAATTCCCGCGAGAGAGTAACGATTAATGTGATTGGATGTTAATTATTTGACAAGGCTACCTGTATTTGACATTGTTATTTCGCTGAACATTAGAATGTTTGTTTTTATTTGCCAGTGAAACGAGGCCAATCAGGGAGGAGGGAAAAAAAGTATAGCCCCGTTGGAAAAAATAAGTGGACTGTTTGAAAATGTGAAGTAGGAAAAAAATATTGTTTCAAATATATTGTATATGTGTATATATAAGTGAAGCACATTTTTATTTGGTGTACCCCCCAGGAATACCTTGTCTGATGAGTCCAAATGTTAGATTTTTGGTTCCAACCGCCGTGTCTTTGTGAGACGCAGACTAGGTGAATGGATGATCTCCGCATTTGTGGTTCCCACCGTGAAGCATGGAGGAGAAGTTGTGGGGGTGCTTTGCTGTTGACACTCAGGGATTTATTTGGAATTCAATGCACACTTAACCAGTATGGTACCACAGCATTCTGCAGCGATACGCCATCCCATCTGGTTTGTACCTTAGTGGGACTATAATTTGTTTTTCAACAGGACAATGACCCAACACACCTCAGGGCTATTTGACCAAGAAGGAGTGTGATTGAGTGCTGCGTCAGATGACCTAGCCTCGACAATCACCCGACCTCAACCCGATTGACATGGTTTGGGATGAGTTGGACCGCAGAGTGAAGGAAAAGCAGGAAAAGCATTTCAGGTGAAGCTGGTTGAGAGAATGCCAAGAGTGTGCAAAGCTGTCAAGGCAAAGGATGGCTACTTTGAAAAGTCTAAAATACACTGCTCAAAAAAATAAAGGGAACACTTAAACAACACAATGTAACTCCAAGTCAATCACACTTCTGTGAAATCAAACTGTCCACTAAGGAAGCAACACTGATTGACAATACATTTAATATGCTGTTGTGCAAATGGAATAGACAACAGGTGGAAATTATAGGCAATTAGCAAGACACCCCCAATAAAGGAGTGGTTCCGCAGGTGGTAACCACAGACCACTTCTCACTTCCTATGCTTCCTGGCTGATGTTTTGGTCACTTTTGAATGCTGGCGGTGCTTTCACTCTAGTGGTAGCATGAGACGGAGTCTACAACCCACACAATTGGCTCAGGTAGTGCAGTTCATCCAGGATGGCACAATGCGAGCTGTGGCAAGAAGGTTTGCTGTGTCTGTCAACGTAGTGTCCAGAGCATGGAGGCGCTACCCGGAGACAGGCCAGTACATCAGGTGACGTGGAGGAGGCCGTAGGAGGGCAACAACCCAGCAGCAAGACCGCTACCTCCGCCTTTGTGCAAGGAGGAGCAGGAGGAGCACTGCCAGAGCCCTGCAAAATGACCTCCAGCAGGCCACAAATGTGCATGTGTCTGCTCAAACGGTCAGAAACAGACTCCATGAGGGTGGTAATGAGGGCCCGACGTCCACAGGTGGGGGTTGTGCTTACAGCCCACCGTGCAAGAATATTTCATTCATTCAGATCTAGGATGTGTTATTTAAGTGTTCCCTTTATTTTTTTGAGCAGTGTATATATTGATTAGATTAACACTTTTTTGGGGTTATTATACCATGTGATTCCATGTGTTATTTCATAGTTTTGATGTTTTCACTATTATTCTACAATTGAAAAAAATAAAGAAAAACCCTTGAATGAGTAGGTGTGTCCAAACTTATAACTGGTACTGTATATCCAGTTGAAAGCTATAATTCCTTATTTGTGTCACCTGTTAAATCCACTTCAATCAGCGTAGATGGGGAGGAGACAGGTTAAAGAATGATTTTTAAGCCTTGAGACGATTGAGACATTGATTGTGTATGTGTACTATACAGAGGGTGAAAGGGCAAGACAATAGATGTAAGTGCCTTTGAACAGGGTTTGGTAGTAGGTGCCAGGCGCACCATCAATAACTGCAATGCTACTGGGCTTTTCACGCTTAATTAAGGATTGGCCCATTTATATACATTTTCGCACAAAATGACACATCCAAATCTAGCTGCCCATTTGAAAGGAAACACTGAAGTTCATGGAAATGTAAAAGGAATGTAGTAGAATATAACACAAGAGATCTGGTAAAAGATAATAACAAAGCAAAAAAACAACTGTTATTTTTTTGTGCCATCTTTGAAATGCAACAGAAAGGCCATAATGTATTATTCCAGCCCAGGTGCAATTTAGATTTTGGCCACTAGATGGCATCAGTGTATGTGCAATGTTTTAGACTGATCCAATGACCCATTGCATTTCTGTTCAACATTTTGTATCAAGACTGCCCAAATGTGCCTAATTTGTGTATTAATATCTTCATGTTCAATATTGTGCACTCTCCTCAAACAATAGCATGGTATTATTTTACTGTAATAGTTACTGTAAATTGGACAGTGCAGTTAGATTAACAAGAATTTAAGCTTTCTGCCAATATCAGATATGTCTATTTGCTGGTAAATGTTCTTGTTACTTACAACCTCATGCAAATCGCATTAGCCTATGCTAGCTCAACCGTCCTGTGGAAGGGACACCGATCCCAAAGAAGTTTAACAGTTTCCTTTGTGTATCAAGAATGGTCCACCATCCAAAGGACATCCAGCCAATTTGACACAACTGTGGGAAGCATTGGAGTCAACATGGGCCTGCATCCCTGTGAGAATGCTTTCGACACCTTGTAGTCCATGAATGAAGACTGTTCTGAGGGCAAAAGGGGGTGCAACTCGATATTAGGAAGGTGTTTCTAATGTTTTGTACACTCAGCATATATGTCAAGTAGTATGCCATTTTCAGGAATCATTTTTTGCTTGTGAGTGCAACTTTCAGAATTACTAGCTAAAAAGTATACAAAATTACCGTAGAATCTCTTTAAAGAGTTTTCTAGGCTTCCATATCTTAGTAGCCATCACTCAAAACGGGCCAGGAAATCCTAATTTTATTATCTGGTGTAATGGCTAGCTATCTCATCGCTCTGGTCATGTGAAAGCAAAGAAGGCGAGTTGAAGTAAAACTGATTGTTTGAGGCATTGGATGAGACCTTTAAGGATTTAAAAAAAAATATTTTTTTATATGTAGGCTTTGGAAAGAGGTTAATACTGAATATGGCATGGTAAATCAAGAAAAATTAGTAACCTTGTCTTAGACCTCAAGGGTTGTGTTATCACTTGTGGAGCAAAGTCAATTTGGCTTACCTCTAGACATCTGTACACTACTGAAGGTTTGTGTTGAGAACCTGACCGAAAAAAAGTGATCAGGGAGTCAGGGACAACTGCTGTTGTTTTCTCTCTGAATTAAGAGATGGGCTGCCTGGGCAAAGCCCTACGGCTCTTTAAGGTGGGTATTAATCTCTTGTCTAGGTGAGTATGCTTATATGCACAGTAATAATAGGATATTAAACTGATTGTGGCAGTAGGCCGAGTATAGAAATAGTCTGGTAAGCACCTTACTATGCTTATCTTAATCTCTGGTAGGCCTGAAACAACTGACTCCAAACTTTTTAAAATGTATTTTTTATTTTTATTTAACTAGGCAAGTCAGTTAAGAACAAATTCTTATTTTAGACTAAATTAGAAGGGTGAGGCACATGGGCTACTAGCATCTTACTACACAACATACACTTAGTATTACTTTCTTAGCTATAGTGTACATATCTCCCTGGCATATTACATCATTTATGCAGCAGCATACGTTTTTGGACTCACTTTGTGCTGTGCTCACTTGAACAGGAAGGTGGCACAGTGTTCCTTCGTGGGCAAATTTTGTCATCAAAGTATGGCATTCTCTTGATTTATGGTGCTTTCAAAACAACTGGGAACTCAGAAAGAAGACAAGGTTCAATCATGATGACGTCATTTATCTTCAGCTTGTAGCTCTAGAAAGAGGCCGTATTTACAATTTTTAGTTGGATGAACATTCAAAATGTATTTTCCTAGTCAGAGCTTGTTTGTTCCAGACTTCCCAGTTGTCTTGAACTCAGTGAAGTCAAGTTTTCGCAGTTCCGAGTACAGTTATTTTGAACGCAGCACAAATCATGCTTCATTGACAGCATGGCCAATGGTGAATGTTTATAATTTTAAACTTGTAAAAGAGCCCCTTAATCCCAGATTTGGGACCACACACCCACTGTCACTGACTCCTTCCAAACCACTCATTGTTGAATTTCCAACTTGTTTTGTAATGTACAGTGGCCGATGAGCACCAATAAGTTTTATCCATAATTTCTCTTCATTATTTCTCTTCATATGATAAAGATTAAAAGGATTTGCCAGTAGATTGTCGACTTGATTCATGATGATGACTGCTAGCTAAGATTTTGAAAGTATGATGTTGACATGATCAGTCCAATCAAAGCTACTGTACATATGATTTGACGTCATTTTATGTGTGGCCAATGACCTTGAGCCTTCTTAGATGGACACTTCTAATCTAACTCTATGGCAGCACCCAAAGGGCTAGAACTTTTGAGGTCTTCCCTTAGAATTGGCGGTGACGTAGTGTCCCCATGAGTGACAGAACACTGAGCCAATCACGGCGCAACACTCCATATTTTCTGCTGGCTTGCCCCACTACCACAGAAAGCACCGAGCTAGGCTCAAACACCTGCATTTTGAAACTGCCTTACTCAAGAAAACAAAAAATGAGACCATGTTTGTATGCAGCTTTATTAATGCAATTATATATATATTTTTTTTAAATTGTTTCCAAACTCAAATGTGACACATATTAATGCCAAAATAACATGCAAAACAGGCAAGCCCCCCCACACACAAAAATGTAGGGCTCAAAACAAATGCCCTGAATGACGGGTCGCCACTGCGACCTCATCACTTTGCACTTTCACCGCCCTGTGAAGTTCCTCATAACTTATTTCATATGTAGACTAATAAACTGCATGCTTTGGTGACATTTCTTATCAGACATGGAGGCTACTTTACTTGCATACAAGGCTGGATGGAAACCTGGTTAATTCCAAGCCATTTTGAGGATGCTGTAATTACAGTACATTTGGAATGTATTCAGACCCCTTGACTTTATCCACAACCAGTTACAGCCTTATTCTAAAATGGATGAAATATTTTTCAGCAATCTACACAAAATACCCCATAATGACAAAGCGAAAACAGGATTTGCAAATGTATGAAAAGTACAAAACAGAAACACAAAAGTGTTCAGACCATTTGCTATGGGACTTGAAATTGATCTCAGGTGCATCCTGTTTCCATTGATCATCCTTGAGATGTTTCTACAACTTGTCCACAAGAGTCCACCTGTGGTCAATTGCATTGATTGGACATGATTTGGAAAGGCACACACCTGGCTATATAAGGTCCCACAGTTGACAGTGCATGTTAGAGCAAAAACCAAGGAATTGTCCATAGAGCTCCGAGACAGGATTGTGTCGAGGCACAGATCTGGGGAAGGGTACCAATAAATGTCTGCAGTATTGAAGGTCCCCAAGAACGCAGTGGCCTTCATCATTCTTAAATGGAAGAAGTTTGGAACCACCAAAACTCTTCCTAGAGCTGGCCGCCCGGCCAAACTGAGAAATCGGCGGAGAAGGGACTTTGTCAGGGAGGTCACTCTGGAGATCTGGGAGAACCTTCCAGAAGGACAACCATCTCTGCAGCACTCCACCAATCAGGCCTTTATTGTAGAGTGGCCAGATGGAAGCCACTCCTCAGTAAAAGGCACATGACAGCCAGTTGGAGTTAGCCAAAGGGCACATAAAGACTCTCAGACCATGAGAAACAAGATTCTCTGGTCTGATGAAACCAAGATCAAACACTTTGGCCTGAATGACAACCATCATGTCTGGAGGAAACCTGGCACCATCCCTATGGTGAAGCGTGGTGGTGGCAGCATCATGCTGTGTGGAGGTTTTTCAGATGAAGGGACTAGGAGACTAGTCAGGATAGAGGGAAAGATGAACGGAGCAAAGTACAGAGAGATTCTTGATGAAAACCTGCTCTAGAGCGCTCAGAACCTCAGACTGGGGTGACGGTTTCCCTTCCAACAGGACAATGACCCTAAGCACAGAACTCAGGAGTGGCTTCGGGACAAGTCTCAATGTCCTTGAGTGTCCCTAAACAAAATCAACGGGGGAGATTTCTGAGCTGTGTCTCATGTCTTCACTGTTCTTTCACGTGATGTGATTTCATAATGATGCACATGGCCTCTACGCTGCCTATCCTATTTGTTCTTGTTGATTCATATAAAAAAATGTATGCAGTTTTGAATTTTTGTGTGTTATGATTGCTAGTTAGCCTGCTGCTGATCTGGACAAATTATTCACCTACCCCACCTGTCACTATGACTGGTGGATAGAGGGCAGGATAGACCATTAGACTGGTAGACTACACTGACTTGTGGTATAGTAAAAGTTAGCACAAGGAAAAGTGCAGAGCATAAGGGAAGTAGCAAAACACCTTTATATTGGGGAGATGCATTCAAGCAGATGAGGAAATGTGGCTAGGATGGAAAAAAATATATAGTAATGATGTGTCAGAATAATAGTAGAGAGAATTATATATTTCCTCCTTGCTCGCACATGCTTTTTCAAATTTTCTATAGGCTGAAGTCAGTGCTTTGTGATGGCCACTCCAATACCTTGACTTTGTTGTCCTTACATTTTGCAACAACTTTGGAAGTATGCTTGGGGTTATTGTCCATTTGGAAGACCCATTTGTGACCAAGCTTAAACTTCCTCATGATGTTTTCCTCATGATGCCATCTATTTTGTGAAGTGCACCAGTCCCTCCTGCAGCAAAGCACCCGCACAACATGATGCTGCCACCCCCGTGCTTCACGGTTGGGATGGTGTTCTTCGGCTTGCAAGCCTCCACCTTTTTCCTCCAAACATAACAATGGCCAAACAGTTCTATTTTTGTTTCATCAGACCAGAGGACATTTCTCCAAAAAGTACGATCTTTGTCCCCATGTGCAGTTGCAAACCGTAGTCAGGCTTTCTTATGGTGGTTTCGGAGCAGTGGCTTCTTCCTTGCTGAGCGGCCTTTCAGGTTATGTCGATATAGGACTCGTTTTACTCTGGATATAGATACTTTTGTACCGGTTTCCTCCAGCATCTTCACAAGATTCTTTGCTGTTATTCTGGGATTGATTTGCAGTTTTCGCACCAAAGTACGTTCATCTCTAGGAGACAGAACGCGTCTCCTTCCTGAGCGGTATGATGGCTGCGTGGTCTCATTGTGTTTATACTTGTCTTCTTTATTTGAGGGGGTGTTACAGGTACAAAATAAATTCATACAAATATAACCCCGAAATACAATAAAAGATTTGATACTGATAGTCCTCCTACATCCTTCCCTCTTTGTAAATGTGTTAATTTTATCCAGGACCATATACATATAGATAAATGTTATAGCTTGAGATGAAATTGAATTTTTCTATGATCTTCAATGTATTTGGGAATGATTGAGATATATTGTCTAGACATAGTAAAATATCATCTGCGTATAATGAGATGAAGTGATCAGAAATTGGTGTTATTTCGTTCGATTGATGAATTGCCTTGGCCAGGGGTTACATGGATAAAAGCAAAGGTGAAAATGGATCACCTTGTCTGCTGCTTCGGAATGGAGAAGAGCAGATATTGCTTGTTAATAACAATGGCTGAGGGATTGGCATATAGTATTTTAATCATATTAATGAAATTGGAGCCAATTCCCATATGTTCCCAGACAGACCAGAGATATGACTATTCTAGTCTATCAAAAGCTTTTTCTGCACCGAGAGATAATACAGCTCAAGGACCTGTTATTTCTGATGAAGCATCTAAAATATCTTATAGGTGGATGTTATCTGAGCATAAGCGCTTTTTAACAAATCTGCTTTGGTCTGTTTTTTAGAAAAGTTTAATATGCGTTTAAAAACAAGTTGGCATTAGTGAGGACACTGGGTGGCATTCTTACCTTTTTTTTATAAAAGTAAAATTACTGCTGTATTCACCTTTCCCAAATGAACCTTTTGTGAACGGCTGTATTGATCATTTTGAGCAATAGTTAACCTCATTGATTACAACATTTTAAATGTCCCATCCAGGTGATTTGCCTATATTCTATTCAATGCCCTTTTGAATTCTTTGAGAGAGATTTGGGCTCCCAGCAAGGTGGCTTCCTCTGTTGAGACAAGAGAAGTTCTTAATTATTTCAGAAAGGACTTAAACTGGCTTGGTGTCGATCTACAATCAGAGGTGTGCAGTTTATAGAAGTGAGAGAATCTTTGATTCATTTGGGTTCTGATAGTAATTCCCCTGTTTCAGATTCAATAGCTATATCAGCTAATTGGCCATTAACTTCACTAGGGTAGAGGATAGCATTTGGAATTTTGGATGAAAATCATGCCCAAATTAAACTGCCTGCTTCTCAGACCCAGGAACTAGGATATGCATATAGTTGGATAGAAAACACTCGAACGTTTCCAAAACCGTTAAAATAATGCCTGTGAGTATAAAAGAACTGATATGGCAGGTGAAAACCTGAGGAAAATCCATCCAGGAAGTACTATTATTTTGAAAGGCTGTTTTTCCATTGAAAGCCTATCCACCATACAAAGACTTAGGACCCAGTTCACGATCTCTATGGCTTCTTCTACATGTGACCAGTCTTTCGGCATTGTTTCAGGCTTTAACTCTGAAATTTAGGGAGCTACAGCACTTTCAATGAGTGGACAGTGGACATTTCCAGACATGAGTCCAGCGTGTGATCGGGAGCGTGCATTTCTTGTTTCTCCTTTTCTATTGACGAAGCTTTTGTCCGGTTGAAATATTATTTATTATTTATGACAAAAACAACCTGAGGATTGATTTTAAACATCGTTTGACATGTTTCTACAAACTTTTATTGTACTTTTTTGACTTTTCGTCTGGATGTTGAGAGCGCACTTTGTGCCTTTGGATTACTGAACTAAACGCACCAACAAAACGGAGGTTCTTGGACATAAAAAGGAACTATGAACGTGGACTAACTGAAGGGAAAGATTCTTTGTCTGTTCTTTTGAGTTTTGATGTTGAGTCTCTGCTCGATAAAGTGGTGTTAGGATATTTCAGTTATCCCGTACGAGCTTGTATGCCAAACACATTACATTGTTAAATGTGTCAAGTTTATGGGCATGTGGCAGCAGTGTGTAGAAGGGAGTTTTCCTAGGTGTGAGAAGTGGGCAGAAGGGCATTAGACAAAGGAATGTGTAGCATTGGGGAATGAAGTGGTATGTGTTTATTTTAGGGGTGCCTGTAGGGCTGGGGATCAGAAGTGTCTGGTGCGAGAGAGACAGGTTGTGCTTACCAGGATTAGAGTCGAGCAGAGGCGGTTGTATGCTGAGGCAGTGAAGAAAGTTGAGGAAGGTGGGGGAGGGATCCTGAGAGGATCTGTGTGAGTCGTTGATCTGTATCAGTACAGGGATAGGCAAAAATATATGCTTTAGTAAGATTGGCTTTTTGCCGTTCATAGCAATGGTTATCAACTGTACTGCAGGGATGGAATGTAAGGCTCGAAAAATAGAGGTTGTGGTGGCAGGTGCAGAGAAGTATTTTGGTGTATGAGATTTGACATCAGAAGAGTTACAGGGTGTGTTCAGTGGTTGTGTCCCATCCTTTCAGGCTGTTGGCCTGAGGTAGGACTAGATAGGTTTTTAATGAGTGTAGAGTTAGATGGTAGGGTGTTTGTAAGATTTTTTTTCTTATTTTTTCAAGCAAAGTATAAGGGAGTTATGCTCCAGTCTAGTTGGTGGCTGTAATCCAACATTTACTGGATGCCAACCCCCATTAAACCTTATTGAAGTAGAGGCAAGATTTTAATGGGATGTTACATTTCAAGAACCCTCCTCCCCACACACCTGTAAAAGGGTTGCTGTTGCTTTTATGAGTGTCACTGTTTTCCTTCCTGGTAGTTGTTGCCTATGCTAGTTTCAAGTACTAGTTATTAAGTGTGACCGACAGTCTGCGATTTCTATTTATTGAAATTGAAAGTGGATTACAATGGTGAAGTCAAATGTCACAACACGTTCTAAACCGCTCCGGTGCCAAACACACTTTTTTTTACTTTTCTCCTTTCGGCCTCTGGCTGCGCTTTGCTACAGCACAAAATATCTTGAAAATTGCCTAGGCAGGTAACTTTGGGGGAGGACAGAGAGATTATGTGCAGGGTTCTGTTTCAGTCCCGCAATAACCCTCCTGATTCAATTGATCAAATCTAATGAGCGTGCTATTAATGGGCTGGAGTAGAAGTCTGCTCACCCAGTAGATCAGGGATCAGTGGAGCACTTCTCAATTATCTATTGTTGTTTAGACTAATCTAATCTTTACATACGAGTTATAGTATTTGTACATTTTGAAGGGATGATGTGTTGATTCTTTGAAGTGTTTGAACTTGTTTTAATTGTTAAACTATTATTCAAATTGAACTAGGGCCAGTGTTGATTAATTACGTGTCATTATCCTTTAATAAAGAGGGGAAGGGGGTTCAGGGTCTGTGTTTCTGTGTTGTATTCTCAAATGAACATTTCCCTTTTGTGTAGTCGTAAGTTCTCCAATATGTTTTGTTTGATTGTCTTTCTCTCTCTCAGTATATCAGCTATTTGAATCCATTTTTGCAGCCTATCATAATGGCATGTGTTGCCAATGACGCCTTATGGGCGTCTGTCATCTGAAGCACAAAATAGCTGAAGTCACAAATTGTTTAAATGTTGAGCTATATGTTCTCAATTTAAAATGATACCAGTAGACAATGTGAATGAGGCAAACCAAATACCTGATTGTGTACAGTCCTTTTAAGTGCTGACATATACAAATGTTTTAGTGCAAATCCAACCCTTGTCATTTAGGTACAGTGTGAAAATAAGGAGACAATTAGACTACAGGAGATACGCATGACATGTAACATTTCATGGGGTTCATTTTATTTAATTCATTTTAGCAATGTTGCCTGCAAAATGATTTGAGCTGTTTCCATAGATAGAGCAACCATGTACTGTCTATGTATTACTGACCCTGTATAAGCTAGCGACTGGTCTTACACAGCTAACCTTTAAGGTCAATAATATGCCGTTTTTATAAAAATGTTGTTGGCTTTATAATCGTGAGGAAAAGGTAACTAGCTAGTAGCTAGTTAGTTATCTGACTTCTCAAAATGAACCTCCTTGTGGCTAGTTACTTCTTGTCCCTCATGCGAGCCTTTACTGACAAATATCACTTCAAAAACATCACAATAAAAAATATTGATTTGGCTTGCATTGTACACCATTTATCCCCTCTTGCTGGAGCTTTATCTCATCTAGAATAACAGAAATGCTTCTAAATGGTTTTGTCACCAGTGCTTGTTTTGTTGTGATTTTTTTCCTCACGCACTGTTGACTACACTGTTGACTACACTGTTGACTACACTGTTGACTACACTGTTGACTACAGCACTAATCTGGTGAGTACCTGTTGGAGCTCTGTCCAAGCAAGACATTTGATTGGTTTGATGTGTTGCGAGGCATCGTTGATTTACTTTACAGCCCCACTTTACAGACAAACACAACATCCAACGATTGTGATCTGAGAACCCTTTTTTAGCAGCGACAGAGTAATGCGCTTGGCTCTAACCACTGCTCCAAAATAGCTGGCTGTCAACTTCCCTCTCCTCATGGTGTGCCAGTTAGGGTTGGTGCGCTGTCCAACTGTTGCCTGCCTTGTAGCTTCCTGCTGCTCCACCCGACAGTGCCAG
Organism: Oncorhynchus keta; assembly: GCF_023373465.1. Classification (NCBI taxonomy): domain Eukaryota; kingdom Metazoa; phylum Chordata; class Actinopteri; order Salmoniformes; family Salmonidae; genus Oncorhynchus; species Oncorhynchus keta. The sequence goes on from NC_068442.1 coordinate 7,205,307, forward strand.
CCAGGATGCCTGCATGCCCCAGGTGCCCTTGTTTTTTAATAATGTCCGGTACAGACGGATGACAGGGAGGGTAGCGCTTGTTCTCGCTCAGGTTCAAGGAGCCATGCCATTCCTCTGAACCTGCCCCGGAGACGGTTCCTTAGCCACTGATGATCCTTCTCTGTGGGCTCTCGGGACAGAGGGTTGTAGTCTTCGGCCAGGTATAGGTCCTCCACTGACTGCACCTGGTTGGGCATGGCTGGCTTTCTCCACTCGCATTCCACATCCGTACAGCAGATATTGTGAACTGCAAAAATAGCACTTATGAGCTCCACAGAAGCATTTGCATGCGATAGAGAGAATCCCCTGGTCACCTGCTAAGAGGAAGGATGTTAAGTGCCACATGCCTTTCAATGCATGACTTTGAACACCTTGAAATGCATTTGTTGTAAGAAATGTGCAATATAAATCAAGTTTAATTTGATTGATGACATACAGCTGTTTAATATTTAATAAACTGTAATTCTCACATGAGGACAAGTGCAGTTTATCCATAAACTTTTAATTGATAACTTGGGATTTTATTACTTGAGATATCAATCATACAGTGGGAAAGATCCTATAAATCAACTGTGTGAATGCATGTACCACTCTGAATAAATAAATACTGTGCCTTTGAAGATTTGTCTCTGGTCATGAAAATACAGACTGGATGTCTAAGCAAAGACAGTCCTGAATGTCAATGGATTTTTTTGATTCATTCTCATCAATATCAACATTCTAGAACAGAGTTATCGCTCATCTAAGTCAGGTATTTGGGGTCATCTGGTTAATGATTGCACAATTGATTACGTGTCTCTTGTAGAATGTTGACAGCTGTATAGAACACATTGTATTGCTAAGATGCTGAAACTTAACTTGCTAGCTACACTCGCCGACACAGGATAAACTTTATCCCTCATGATGACCTTGACCAAACCGGTAAGTTGCCCTTCACGATAGCTGCACTTCTCCACATGGCCAGACTTATAGTTGTCTTCTCCCCTTTTAATGCTCTTATGCTCATCCTTGAAAAATGCCATAAGGTCTGAAATAGACACCAACGTCGACACACTCTACAAACAATTATCTAGACAAAGTGATTTTTAATACAATTCTTTTTTGTTGATCTACTGCTCTGCTAACTAGCTAGCTAAAGTGTAGTCGGTGGCTAGCTAAGACAGAGAAAGCGGTTGGAAGAAGTTCAACACTTTATTCAATTCATTTCAATACAGCCCATGGATTGATGTGCAGGAGCTTCCGGCAGGAATTTGTAGTCTTGCTATGGTCTTCTCTGTTGCTAATTAGCACTTCAATTATTTTTGGAGTAAATTGAGGCGAATATATTGATTCAACTCACCTTGTCCGAGAGAGAATTCCGTGGTTATCAAAACGTCATGCCAAGGTAAGCCTACACCAAACACATACTTATTTTGGAGTGTTTGTAAAATTCACTATGTGAAAAAACAAATGTTGAAAAAATGATTGGAGCCTAGTTTTATATTTTTGGTCTTGAGCTAGGGTATGGCGAGTGCCGCTTTTAAAATGTTGGGGATAGTTTTTACTGAACTAGGGTATAGCGACTGCCATTTTAAAACTTTGGTTTTAGTATTTTTCTGAGAAAGTGGAATGAGTAGCCTACAGGAAAGAGTCAGGTAAAGGCTGTCAATTCAACTTGACATTCAATGATTGCAGCCTTAGGCCTAATGCTGGATAACAAAGTTATACTCTATTATTTTATATGCTGACACTTGCATCAAATGCTTTGATAAAAAACAAACCATTTGCAGGTTTAATTGGAGGTTGTTTACTTGACAGTAGGCCTTAGGTCAGATGTTCCCCAACATTGGAGGCAGATCAGAAAAAAATGGACATCTACTGCCCAGTTCTTGTCAAGCCCATCATCATCAACAGTACTCTTCTGATATGCCCTCCATCCACCGGGGTACAGGTGGCAGGTGCTGCATGAAATCAAGTCGCATAGAGAACACAGGCTCCCTATGCTTCGGGAAGTCGGTCCCCCTCCAACTGGCCTCCACATCTTCATCCCTCCCAGGTTTGACCCGGGACAGAACCCACACGTAGCGCTTCCCTTTGAACTCCACAGATATCTGCTCGTTACCATCACTATGATTGCTGGTAGGTGTGGAGCTCGGGAGGTTTGGTGATGACCCTGACCCATGAATCAAGGACATGATGGCTGACGCCCAACTCAGACTCCAAGGGGACGGAAAGGAGTCCAGAGATTCAGATGGACAAGTGTAAAAAAGATCCTCTGAACCGCTGCACAGACAGTACTCATCACTGCCTCACAAATCATGTATAACGACACAGGGTGAGACCCAGATGCAGACACAGGAGGCAGATGGTTGGAGTCTCTGATATTTATTAAAATACAAGGGGCAGGCAATAGGCAGGTTGAGGACAGGCAGAAGTTCATTAACCAGGTCAGAGTCTGAAAGGTACAGGGGGCAGGCAGGCTCAAGGTCAGGGCAGGGCAGGCTGAATGGTCAGGCAGGCAGGCTCAGTGTCAGGGCAGGCAGAACAGGTCAGAACCGGGATAGCTAGAAAACAGACTAGGAAAAACAGGAGCACGGAAAAACACGCTTGTAGGCTGGACAAGACCAACTGGCAACACGAACTGGCAACAGACAAACAGAGAACACAGGTATAACTACACTGGGGATAATGGGGAAGATGGCCGACACCTGGAGGGGGTGGAGACAAGCACAAAGACAGGTGAAACACATCAGGGTGTGATATCATGAGTGTACAGAGAAGACAAACGGTCGCACTCCGGTAAGAGGGAGTCGGAGACAATCCCTGCAGGTGGATAGTCTTCTGCTGAGCCTTGTACCTCTCCCAAATAAAAGCAGCCCATTGGAGGCGCTGGCAGCGCGAGGGACACCCTGCTGTCTTTGTCTGGTTTGTCAGCAGGTTGTACACCAGTAAATGGCCATAGTGAAACAGGCCTACATTTTCGAGTGTTGTGTTGAGTTTTGTGTGGGACGTTGAAAGAAAGCGGTGTAAGAGGGACTTGCAGGCAGATATTTTTGTCTGGTGCGAGGAAAAGGGGTTGCTATTACTGTATGTGATAAGAACCAGTTCTAAAGTGTGTTTTAATCAAGCTCATAGTTCAGCCTGCAACAAGACCCCCACATGCTCTTGCATCAAATCTGCAGAACCATCCTTTGAATCAAGCATTGTTGTGTAGCTTAATGTCATCAAACACCTATCTGTGCAGGGCATTGAAGAATCAATTTTACAGTAAGTGTGGCAAAAGACCATGCCCTACGACCTTTACGCCTTTTGCACGTAAATACCCAATCAAAATGAATAGAGTGGATGGGGACTTGGTCAGCAGTCAGGTGTCCCAAAAGGACAAGTAGTATGTTTCCAAAGTTCCAAATAAGAATTCAGTCCATGATAGCCAAAACTGACATCATAGAGGCAATTCCCTCCACTGTTTCATTTCAAAACTGACAGGCTAGCCTACTCTGTATAAAGGGTTGCTGTGAATTTGTCAGTAACTTGCAGGCAGCTCAGTGGAAAGTAAAATTATCTATTTCATATTACAGTACACCTATTGTTATAGAAATATGGTTTCAAAGCAAGTACTGTGCAATGACACAAGGTACAATATTGTAAAATGAACTATACTATTCTGTGAAAAAGTTATGAGTTAATGGATGAATTAGTGATATTCGTTGAGGGGAGGGGTTTGTACTTCACAGTATTTTACTGTAAATTACAAGGGATTGGCCTGTCTGATCTCACGTGATATGAGACTGTAATCCATTACCAGGAGTACAAAAGGCTAGGGGAGGGGACTAACAAATCAATCCCCCCCCCCTAAAAAAAAATAGAAATGGCAGAAGGCCAGCATCCCCATCCCATAAAAACATTGATAAAAAGCACCAAAAAAATCATTGTAACAGAAAATGACGATGCACGTGGAAAAGCGCAAGGAGACTATTCATTCAGATCTTCTTACCCCTAGGCGATCTACCGACATTCAATGTCAGAGCCATGTTTGCATGGAGGAAAGACAGCAGTGATCTAGGGCTGTGTGCAACAAGATGGCTCCAGGCAGGGGAAACTAAACTGGCCAGCGGAGAGTCCATATTGTACTCCGGACACCCAGAAGACACATCATCACATACAGAGGGAGTAGGTTTCATGTTATCCAAAGAAGGACAGAGGGTCCTCATCAGCTGGGAATCCATCAACTCTAGAATCATAACAGTAACGTTCCATACCACATAAAGAAATAAACCTTCAATTAGTACAATGCTATACCCCACCAAGGGATGAAGAAACCGTGGACAAGTTTTACAACCAACCAACAACATATTGTATACTCCAGTCCAGAAAATAAAAAGATGTCATGATTGCAGTGGTCTGTACAGACTACAACTTGATCATAGGAGGATTGGTTTTCTCACACAAATACATGCACAATGCAACATGGGTGTCACCCAACCACACAACAAATCTGCATGAACCAAAAGTTTAGACGCTCACTGCCAGAGTGACAAGGACCCTGGATCAGACCACCACCCAATTAAAAAAAACATTTTTTTTACTTAACTAGGTAAGTCAGTTAAGAACACATTATTTAATTACAGCCTAGGAACAGTGGGCTTTCTGCCTCGTTCAGGGGCAGAGCGACAGATTTTTTTTAACCTTGTCAGCTCAGGGATTTGATCTTGCAACCTTTGGGTTACAAGTCCAACGCTCTAACCACTAGGCTACCTGCCACACCTAATGACAGCAAGGATCCAGCATAACAATCACTGCAAGGATCCAGCATAAAACATTGAATCACTGCCTAACTAGAATGTGACAACTGTGGAGTTTCGAGACTTGTATAGGAACATCTCATCAAAACTTAAAATCTTCAATAAATGTGAAATCCAAAGCGCCACCACTAACATACACAAAAAAACATTTTTCTCAGACGTTGAAATTACAGAAACAACCTTTTGCCCCACCACTTTTGTGCTCCAAAGATACGGTACGTGGGGTGCAGTACCTTTGAAAACCTACATGATTGCACAATCATTTACAGTATGCTGCAGTAAAACGGCTATTCACATGTAAACTGCATGCATGTCAGAATTTAGTAAGTGTGAATGAATGTCAACATAGTGAAAAACAACTTGCCTACAGCAGAACCAAGGTTCAGGGCAACAGTATGATGGGTAATAATGGGTGGGCCATCATCAGCTAACAAACCACCTCTTGTGTTTGTCTATGGTCTACACTTCCATAGACAAACATAAGGGATTGTCACGGAAGATTTCCTCCTCTTCCTCTGAAGAGGTGAAACAAGGATCGGACCAATACGCAGCGTGGTAGGTGTCCATGGTTTTTAATAAGAAAAACGAAACATGACCACAAATACAAAAATAACAACGTGAACTGACACAAAACAGTCCCATGTGGCACAAACACTGATGCAGGAAACAATCACCCACAAAATACCCAAAGAATATGGCTGCCTAAATATGGTTCCCAATCAGAGACAACGATAAACACCTGCCTCTGATTGAGAACCAATCTCGGCAACCATAGACTTACATAAACACCTAGAATGATCACAACCCCATAAATCTACAAAAAACCCTAGACAAGACAAAACACATAAATCCCAAATGTCCTAACCGAAATAATAAAGAAAACAAAGATGACTAAGGCCAGGGCTTGACAGGGATGTTGATCAATACAATATCCAGCATCCCTTTGTATTCTGCGGTATTATGCTGGTCCCCTTGCAGTTACAGCAGAATATTATGATAGAAGCCACAAGGCAGATAAAGTAAGGCGAAGGAAGAACAATGAGAGTTGTTTAGAAATGCTCTTCTTGGTATAAAATGACCAACAAACAGCATGTTTGTATAGCTTTTCGGGAATATTTGCATGTTGTCGTTTTAGTCAGCCTCAGAACACAAAACAGACGGGAAGGAAAGCCCTATAGCTGCCCTGGCCCATCCTGGGTCTATAGCACCATCCCAGTCCCACTGGACCAACGCAGGTACATGCAAACTCATGAATCTCTCTCTCTCTTGTTATCATTATCCATCCATCTCTCTCTCTCTCACTCTTTATCTCTCTACCCCCCCCCCCCTTTCCTCTGACAAATGTATAGGGCGAGGAGGGGTAGAAACAGACTAACACTGTAGCTACATCTCAGAGTCATCATCGTCCTCCACACCTTCCTCTGTCTGTCTGATCAGGTTGGTTCACTTTCAGCTTTCATTTGTCTACCGCTGAGTTTATACTGAGTTATTCTGATTTTATACTGTTCATTTCAATTACAAGATAAGATAGTACTTTATTAATCCCCAAAGGGGGAAGGAAGTTGTATGGATTAGCTGGTGCAAACAAATGGGATACATGAAGTACTAATTTCTATGACCTTATTTTGTAATTGTGATGCAAAGAAGAGATTACTACTTTGACATCAAGAAGACAAGAACCTTGGAATTATATTGGTAAATGGTTGCCCTTGAAATTAGATGGTTAAGAGTTTAGTTCCAAAATGCTATTTCCACAAATGTTTCACATTTTTTTTGAATAATTTATTGCTTACGGTACCTTCATGTGTGTGTAAAATATTACTGTTCTAAGATTTTTTTATTCGTAGATTTTAGATGTGTATTAAAATGGAATTGTTGAAATACGCTATACTGTATATCTATTGTTTAGCTGCAATGGAATATTTGTATCCTCTATATTTGTCTGTGATATGTGGTTGTATTTATTTTGTCAAAATTATTGATGAGTAGACCTTACAGATTCATATCTTCAGATTCAGTGATTTTGAAGCGAGTTCAATGATAACCCATTGTACAGGTGTATCCCCCATTTCACTTTGAATGGTTGGTGATACTTTTCCTGATACATATTCAGCATATGTAAATAGGGATTTGCTTTGTCCCCTACAGGGTATTCTGATCATTCTCCTCAGAAGAAACATCATGGTCAACAATAGCACTTGGTCCTCCGGTGGGGGTACAGCATGCAACAACTCTTCCTTTTGCTGGGGCCAAAACACCAATGGCACCAATAGTTGGGGCATGTTACCATTTGGCGAGTTTTTCTGGTCATTCCTCAGCATGAACATGGACGAGGTGATGCACCAGTGTCGCATACTTGGCAATTCCACTGTCTGGTTGAGCATCAAGATCTTCATTCTGCTTACGGGTCTTCCAGCCAACCTGGGCCTGCTGTGGATGTTGATGAGCAGCAAGAAGGCCCTATCAGCCTCCGAGGTCCTGGTCCTCAACTTGTCCATCCTGGACATCCTGTACTGCCTCTGCCTGCCCGTGGACATCTACACTGCCATGCACCACGACACGTCCAAACAGATGCTCTCAGCGGCCAGAGCCCTCTCGGCCCTCAACATCTTTGGCTGTCCTCTCCTGCTGGCCTGCATGTGTGTGGAGCACTATCTAGTGGCAGCGCGGCCCGTGGCCTACATGCGACTGGGGAAGTGGAAGTACCACGCTGGGGTGTGCGCCCTGGCCTGGCTCCTCACCCTGGTGGTGATGCTGCTGGCCTACTTCCAGGGGGTGTTCTCCATAGCTCTGTACTTTGCCGTCACCATTTCAGTCCTGTTCCTGATCATGCTGCTTTGTCTGGTGGGCATCATGTGGTCGTTGTGCCAGAGTGGGACTGGGGAGGGTTCTGGGGAGGGGTCGGGGGGCAGCATGAACCTTTTGAGGAGATCTCTGAAGAACATCTTGCTCATCCTGGTGCCCTCGGCGGTGGCCTACACTCCTCTAGTGGCCCTGGTGCCCTTCATGTCCATGTGGCACCCGGAGAAGGAGGACCAAGTGGCTAACCGCATACACTGCTGCATCCTCCAGTTGCTCCTGGCCGTCCCCAACTTCGGCCTGTACATTGGGCCCTTGTTCTACATGTCCCGCTTCAGACAGCTGCTCCTCTGCTGCAGGAAGGGGGATAATAAAGTGCTAGCAGACTCCAAGACGCAGGCAGAATAGGCTCTCTTTCAGGTGTATTTAGATATACAGGAAATAGTTCAATCTCCCTGTGATCCGGTATGAAATGTATATTTATGACAGTTACCAAGTTAAATATGTTTGAATCGTATTTATATTTTTCTAGCCTGGGCAACACCAACTAGGCACAAACGGGTTGAATCAACATTCTTTCAACGTCATTTGTTAATATATTGTGATGTGGAGTCTACGTGGAAAATACATTGGATTTGAAAAAAGTAATCAATGTGAACTGTTGTTTCGAGGGTGGAATGTTATCCACATGGTTATGTCATCATGGTAACCACATTTCAACAAAGTAAAATCATGTATAAAATATGTTGAATTTGTATCTTCAATGTTATATCCACTATCAGAAAAATATATATAAGCTGGGCAGAAACTCCTACAGGAGATTGTATATATCTACAGCTACTCTTTGGTCTCCCATCCAGGGTATTAACCAAGCCCAGCTATGATATTTGTCACTGATTATTACCAATGTGATATTGTGAGAATGATAGTTGCGAGATCTTACTAAATAGATTCACTGTTGCTATCGAAGTCATTCCAAAGTGTAGGTTTAATAGAGTAAATGAAATGTGACCGTACTTCATAAGTCATATATCATCAGTGATGCTACAGCATTTAGGCCTATATAACATTTACAAAGTCATCAACAACTACTGTTTAAATTCAACCCAGAATAGACAACCAAATATCAACATTTGAAGGAGATGGTTCTTCTGCTTGTATAGCTCCATCTGTGCCACTGACTTAGTCTGGATAATGACTATTTTTGGATTCACGTCTCCATCTCAACCCAAAAATCAAAATGGAAGAATAGGACAAAATCAAATCAAACATTATTTAAAGTACATTTGTTTTGATTTAGGCTTATTCTTTAACTTTTTGGTTGAGATGGAGACGTGAATCCAACATGTCAATTATTCATTTGTAGACAAACTGGAATTAAAGTCAGTGGCACAGATGGAACTATCCAAGCAGAAGATACATCTCCTTCAAATGTTGATGTTTGCATGCATTGACAACCAAACACAATTCAATATCACTTTTAAAATACAATAAATAGCCTTGTAACTTGTTAACAAATGATACATTATGTTGGATTTACGCCTCCATCTCAACCCAAAATCAGTTAAAGAATGAGATTAAGCCAGTGGCTCAGATGAAACTATCCAGGCAGTAGATACATCTCCTTTAAATGTTGATATTTGGTTACTTTGTCAATCAAACTCAATTCAATATGACTTTTGTAATACAGTAAATAGCCCAAAGTTAAGTCTCTCTTACAAACTAATGCGACGTTTAACCTTAAAATTAGTAACACATCCATGGCCACATTTTGAGGATACTGTAAATAGAAATGTATTCTAATGTAGTCATATAAATGTTCAAGATAGCATGCATACAGTATGTCTTCGCAGGTCTGTGGAGATCTTCACAATTGCTGTAATAATATGCGCAGAATCTCAAACGTCATTGATCATTGTACTTTGTACATCATGTACTTTTAATGGAATCTCAACTGCAATCCAGGTCATTTGGTTCTGCAATCCAGGTCATTTGGTTCTGCAATCCAGGTCATTTGGTTCTGCAATCCAGGTCATTTGGTTCTGCAATCCAGGTCATTTGGTTCCGCAATTGAGGTAATTTGGTTCTGCAATCCAGGTCATTTGGTATTTCCATATAAAACTTTGCTGTGGTTTTAAATGGCTTAAAACACAGTGATAGACATTTGGTTGATAACTAAACCAAAAACCAAACGTTGCTTTTCCATTGGAATTTGGTTGTGCTTTTAGATGGTTGAAAGCATAGATAACCCATTTCAAAATGTTTTGATTGGGTGAATATAGGTTGTAATTTCATTGATCAACGTCCCAACCAAATATGACTGATTTATCCACATTGAAATGACGTGGTGTGCCCGTGGGCAGTGTGTTTGTGCTATCATGCCCCTCCTCATCATGCCAACATGACGAGGAGTTGACATGATAGCTAAAACAAAACTGGGAGCAGGCTAATATATTTGTCAGTTTAATGATATGAAGTTTGACATGGTATGGAATGTTCTATTTAGAGATGTCATCCAATTAATTAAAAAGAGATGATGAAAACAAATATTGTGGTTTTGTTGCCTCTCTTTTTTCTTATTTTCTTTTGGTTTTGCTGTGCCTCTCACAAGCTCTCTCTCTCCACTTCCTATTGGCTCTCACCCCACAGAGTCAACAGAGGTAACAGACCATGGAAATGTTTGCATAGTCTTTTCTTGTGACGCACCGAGGAGCTCTCATTCTTATCGTTTTCCATTCAGTGTGAAACTGAACCATGCAAATATCCTCGGAAAGATAAATATTTGGGTCTGCCATTTCACTCTCAACTCATGAAACAAAATAACTAATTTGCCTGCCTTATAACTACTGCCGTAGCAGAGTGTTTTTTTTATCTGTATAGTACCTCCGTAGAGTTAACTCCACATGTACAATTTTGTACCAAGATAACTTTATCTCACACAATAGGCCTTTCTGTATGAATCATCATTAGATGTTAACCCGGAGGAAATCAATTTCTTATTGTGGGAACAAGTTGCTGGCTCTTCAAATCTTCCCAGGGCATCAGTGTTACTACCTGATCCGATTGAATTGTAATGATTACAAAGCCCACACAACAGAAGGGAATTCAGTTTAATATTTCAAAATAGAGTTTTTGTTTAACACACATATTGTGGATAAGGGATGGGAGGACAGCCAGACGCACAGTCACTTTGGGTATGGGCCCCACCTGAGCTCTGCTGTTTCAGACTTGATGTCTATGACTAAAAAACGGAGATAAACGTTTCTAGGACTTCCACACGACCGTCTTTGTGGACCACCTCCTCAAGCTTTGGTCTGTCCAGTGTGAGCCACAGTCTCTCCTTTAAGTTTATGCCTTGGGGGTGACTATCTGATGACAATGTACTAGCAGTGCTTGCGAATGGCTCCACCACTGTATTGTAGATGGCCCGGTACTCATTAACACTCAGGCCATGGATGAGCAGAGGCCGGATGGTTGGCTTGGTTGGGAGGGTTGGCTTGGTTGGGAGGGTTGGCTTGGTTGGCTTAGTGTTGTGCCTTTTACGCACTTCGAATAGCAGAAGAGGTCTGCATGTCCTTTGGGATCCAGGGGTATATGCTTTATACTGCTTTAATGGCATTAAATATACCCCTCTTTTCATCTTTCGTGGTTTGCATCTTTCCTTCTTACACTTCTGTACAAACAGAAAAGCAGACAGAATATGAACAGACGATGGTGGAATAGAGCAGATTACTATTCCGGTTGTCAGTCAGGACAAAAGAAGTTTGACTGCAATCCCTCTAGAACAGATGTACTAAGAATTTCCATCAGTTGCAAAGTTGGAACCAGGCTAGTACAGTAGTTTGCATCATGAAATGCCTTTATTTTGATTGGGTTTATAGCAGTGCTAGCCTAGTCTCAGATCTCTTTGTGCTCTCTTGCCAACTTCGGCATGACAATGGCGATAGGAGTTCACAAGACAGCTGGGAAATATCTGAGACCAAGCTATAGCAGTGTAGTGTAGCTTACCTTTTTCTGGGGATGGGTAGCAGCCTGGTCTCCAGCCTCCTCTGGTCTCCTGGTGCTTGGATTCAGAGCCAGGCTTGACTGGGCACCAACACTGGCCCCCAGCCCCGACTGCTCACCCCTGGCCTGGGTGGCAGTGCCTTTTTTGACCTGGGTGCCGTTTGAACCCGGGCTTAACCTCAGCGACTGCTTCTGTTTAAGAGATGGTGATAAGACATACAGTATGATTATGATATCCATAGGGCTTTATAAACCATTATGGATTTTTTAGGTAGGTTTTTTTGTGTGCCTGGTCCTACAAGTTTAGGCCAATTAAGCATGATTTAAATCTGCCCAATAACAATAGACGTTAAAGGTAAATAATCTGATCACTTGCATTTGACTTGGAATGAGAAATGCATGTAACTACAATAACACGCTAGTAAGAGGCTTTTATTGCAGCACCCCCCCCCCCCTCCATTTCTTTCTTAAATACAGTATATCAATATAAACCATACCAATTCCTTTAAAAACACCAATCAAAATAGAACCGTTTGTTTTCCTACCTCATCCATTTGAAATATGTTTCTGTGAAAAGTGCTTCAACTGTCACTTGTTTTTTCTCAATTAACAAACAAAAACACATTCAAATGCTTGCATGTTCTAGAATGTATGGGGGTGACATAGAGGAATTCTAGTGTTGTGCAACGCAGTACAGCATCATGGCAAACAAAATGCATCTGTCTCATCCTAGAATCACATACGAATGAGGAATAAGTGGCCTATAAAACCATAGTGCATATAATTCAGACAGACAGAACTTTTGTGTCATTTCCTCAAACAGGAGTAGACTATGAAAAGCAAAAACAGCCAAATGACTCTACAACTCAATCAATATGTGCCACCACAGAGCTGCACACGATCTATCAAATCAAATCCAATTGCATTTGTCACATGCTTTGTAAACAACAGGTGTAGACTAACACTGAAATGCTTACTTTACAACAATGCAGAGAGAAAAAAAATTGAAAAAATGATAACACGAGGAATAAATCCACAATGAGTAACGATAACTTGGCTATATGCACAGGGTTCCAGTACTGAGATGATGTGCAGGGGTACATTTACATTTACATTTAAGTCATTTAGCAGACGCTCTTATCCAGAGCGACTTACAAATTACGACATACATATAGGTAGGGGTAAAGTGACTAGGCAACAGGATAGATAATAAACAGTAACAGCAGCGTATGTGATGAGTCAAAAGAGTTTGGTTTGCAATTTGGTTAACTATTTAGTAGTCTTATGGCTAGAAAATATTCAGGGTCCTGTTGGTTCCAGACTTGGTGCATCAGTACCTCTTGCCATGCGGTAGCAGAGCGAACAGTCTGTGACTAGGGTGGCTGGAGTTTTAGGGCCTTCCTCTGACACCGCCTGGTATAGAGGTCCTGGATGGCAGGGAGCTCGGCCCCAGTGATGTACTGGGTTGTACGCACTACCCTCTGTAGCGCCTTGCGGTCGGATGCCAATCAGTTGCTATATCAAGTGGGGATGGAGTCAGTCAAGATGCTCTCAATGGTGCAGCTGTAGAACCTTTTGAGGATCTGAAGTCCCATGGCAAATATTTTCAGCCTCCTGAAGGGGAAGAGGATTTGTCAGGCCCTCTTCATGACTGTGTTGGTATGTGTGGACGATGTTAATTCCTTAGTGATGTGGATGGTGGCGTGCTCAGCCCTCTGTTTCCTGTAGTCAACGATCAGCTCTTTAGTCTTGCTGATGTTGAGGGAGAGGTTGTTGTCCTGGCACCACAGTGCCAGGTCACTGACCTCTTTATAGAATGTCTCATCGTCGCCAGTGATCAGGCCTACAACCGTCGTGTTGTCAGCAAGCGTAATAATGGTGTTGAGAGTCGTGCACGGCCACACAGTCGTGGGTGAACAGGGAATACAGTAGAGGACTGAGCACGCACCCCTGAGGGGCCCCCGTGTTGAGGGTCAGCGTGGCGGATGTGTTGTTGCCTACCCTCTCCACCTGGGGGTAGGCCGACAGGAAGTCCTGGATCCAGTTGCAGAGGGAGGAGTTCAGTCCAGTGGTGTTAAGTACTTAAGTCAAAATATTTTTAAGTCCTACTTAAGTAGTTCTTCTGTACTTTACTGTTTAAATTTTGCAAGCTTTTACTTTTACTTCGCTACACTCCTAAAGAAAATAATGTGCTTTTTACTCCTTTCCCTGACACCCAAACGTACTCTTTACATTTTGACAGGAAAATGATTGAATTCACACACTTATCAAGAGAACATTGCTGGTCATCCCTACTGCCTCTGATCTGGCAGACTCACTAAACACAAGTGCTTTGTTTGTAAATTATGTTTGAGTGTGCCCAAGTGTGCACAAGCACAAGGAAAACGTAACAAGTACAGATGCAATAACTGAACAAGTCCAGTCCTAGGCTCCCAATGAATGGGATGATTATTTATTTACAAGTTCATTGCAATTTGCTCTTCAGCTTCATCTGTTCAGTACCTGACAGAGCACACCGAGTAGACCTGGGTGTTCATTTCGATGCCTTAGGAAGGTCCAAAATCGTCCTCCTAAAAGATAGACTAGATCCTATATGCAAAACGTAGCTCAACGAAAGTGCAAGTGTCTGCTGTCATCATTCTTGCTGACTTCAAGTTCAGTAGCCATAGGGTACTATGGGGCGAGACGCCCCCTGGGGTAAGGCACCCACCTGTAATTCTCACAAACACCACAAGTTGTCACTGTCACTTTTTGAAGTTTTTTTTCTGGCTGCCACTAGTCTTGATCAACTACAAATGTCCTCTGTTTCATCAACATTTTTGAAGTCACTCCATCAAAATGATTTTGAGGTAAATGTATCTAATTTTTTTTGCATTTAGAAAAAGTTGTGGATATAATCCGATGTAGCTAGATCCATAATTGTTTTTTAAAATATATATATCTTAAGATACATTATCCACTTGTTTGGAGATAACATTTTTCGATTGTTTTTGAGTAAAGTAGTAATATGTTAGGTTGGTATGTTTGGGGCACAGCCACAGCCATTTTGGTGGCTTAACAGTTTCCACTGGTTCTTTCGAATGTGACCTGGTGAGTCATATCCCAAAAATTTTGAGATGTTGGAAAACTTACCTTTGACCTGGCGGAGAGGATGGGAATCCAAAACACATTTAATAAAGAAAGGCGGTTGGATGGCATAGACTGGTTATAAGGCTTTATGAAGCGTCACCCAGAATTATCCATCTGTATGGCACAGCGGTCTAAAGCACTGCATCTCAGTGCGAGAGGTGTTGCTACAGACGCCCTAGTTTGAATCTAGGCTGTATCACCAACGGCCGTGATTGGGAGTCCCATAGGGCGGTGTAGGCAGTCATTGTAAATAAAAATTGTTCTTAACTGACTTGCCTAGTTAAATAAAGGTTTAAAAAATATATATAAAATAACAAATAAAAATAGAATCCCACAAGCAAACAGTCTGGCTTGAGCTGCTTCACACCCACAATGACCTCTATGCCTGCCACTACCTCCGCCACTAACTCCACTCCACATCCTTCCCAGCACCCGCAGTGACCTTGCTCTGAATGTTGGTAGGAAACAGAAACTAAGAGACAAGGAAATAAACAAAGGGAGAAAGAAACCTGTGTCACTGAATGAAGCTGTGGCGCCACTGAAAAAGGTTGTTCCAGTTTCCAAAACCACAACAAACACCCTAAAAGGAGGGGATGAAGAATGCTTGTCCTGTATACAGAAGATGGCCCTATTTGGTAAAAGAACAAGTCCATATTATGGCAAGAACATCTGAAATAAGCAAAGAGAAATGACAGTCTGTCATTACTTTATGACATGAAGGTCAGTCAATCCGGAAAATTTCAAGAACGTTGAAAGTCTCTTCAAGTGCAGTCGCAAAAACCATCAAGAGCTGTGATGAAACTGGCTCTCATGAGGACCGTCACAGGAAAAGAAGACCTAGAGTTACCTCTGCTGCAGAGGATAAGTTCATTAGAGTTAACTGCACCTCCGATTGCAGCCCAAATAAATACTTCACAGAGTTCAAGTAACAGACACATCTGAACATCAACTGTTCAGACGAGACTGCGTGAATCAGGCCATCATCGTTGAATTGCTGCAAAGAAACTACTACTTAAGGACACCAATAAGAGGAAGAGACTTGATTGGACCTAGAAACACGAGCAATGGACATTAAACCAGTGGAAATCCGTCCTTTGTTTTGATGAGTCCAAATGTGAGATTTTTTGTTCCAACCGCCGTGGTTCCAAACACGTGGTTCCAACCGCCGTGTCTTTGTGAGACGTAGAGTAGGTGAACGGATGATCCCTACATGTGTGGTTCCTACTGCAAAGCATGGAGGAGGAGGTGTGATGGTGTGGGAGTGCTTTGCTGTTGACACTGTCTGTGATTTGTTTAGAATTCAAGGCACACTTAACCAGCATGGCTACCACAGCATTCTGCAGCAATACGCCATCCCATCTGGTTTGCGCTTAGTGGGACGATCATTTGTTTTCCAACAGGACAATGACCCAATGACCTGTTCCTTGTGATTGTCTCCACCCCCTCCAGGTGTCGATTATTTTCCCCAGTGTATTTATCCCTGTGTTTCCTGTCTCTCTGTGCCAGTTCGTCTTGTGTTTTCAAGTCAACCAGCGTGTTTTCCCATGCTCCTGTTTTTTCTATTCTCTTTTTGCTAGTCCTCCCAGTTGTTATCCTTGCCTGTTTCTGGACCCTGTACTCACCTGCCTGACCATTCTGCCTGCCTGCCACACTGTACCTCCTGGACTCTTAACTGGTTTTGACATTTTGCCTGTCCACAACCATTCTCTTGCCTACCCTTTTGGATTATAATAAATATCAAAGACTCAAACCATCTACCTCCTGTGTCTGCGTATGGGTCTCACCTTGTGCCCTTATAGTAAGGGCTATTTGACCAAGTGATGGAGTGCTGCATCAGATGACCTGGACTCCACAATCACCTGACCTCAACCCAATTGAGATGGTTTGGGATGAGTTGGACCACAGTGAAGGAAAAACAGCCAATAGGTGCTCAGCATATGTGGGAACTCCTTCAAGAAAAGCATTCTAGGTGAAGCTGGTTGAGAGAATGCCAAGAGTGTGCAAAGCTGTCTATATCTATATTTAGATTGGTTTAACATTTATTTTGGTTACTACATGATTCCATATATATTATTTCATAGTTTTAATGTCCACAATTATTCCATAGAAAAAATAGCTAAACTAAAGGAAACCCTTCAATGAGTAGGTGTGTCTAAACTTTTGACTGGTAGTGTATATATGGAGACTGTTAAGTGCAAAAAACAAGCGATTAAATACATGTACAAATATATATATATAATGTTTCCTGATCTTTCTTATATAGTATCCCTCAGATCTAGGACAGACACTTCAGAACAAACTTCCTTTAGATTTTTTGAGGGAGTATCTGTTTTTCCATGTAGTAAATTGTTATTCAATACTTTTGTATTGGCCACTAGCAGTAAGGCCAAATAATAAACTATTGAACTATTAAAAATACATTAGATTAAATAACAAAGAATCTGTCAACTGTAGCCATTTATTTTCCTTTGTAATTACTTACCCTAATAGACGCTTCTTAACCTACATGCAGAAGTGCCGATTGTGTTCACAATTAAAGAGCGTAGGCTATAGCCTTTGCATGGGCAAAGAGAAACGGGCAGTTTATCTGTCCAAGGAAATTTACTCCCTAAATATGGTTTGGCTAGTTTACTACGTGGCCTACAAATACATATTGATCACCATGTGTCTCTGTTCCCTGTTCCCGAAAATCGAGAAAGTGCAAGTGTCTCTAAATCTTCTCTCTTTAAACTAAGACTAGTAATACCGATAGCCTAATATAATGGGCCACTCTGATAATTTAACACATTTATTAGGTTATGTTTTGCATTTTGATATTGCCTATTGGGCGCAAAATTGCTGGGACCATGGCTGGCAAGTGAGCTGCGTCACATACGCCTAAAATAACATTGCTGGACTGTGATTGGTTTCGGGACTGGACCAGTTCTTGCTGTAGCGGGTGGGAGTCGGACAGAAAGCCAGCGGGTGCTGTATCAAATGCAGTCCCGCGCAGACCTCTACCTCCACGGACAAAGGTTATCTACAAACTGTCAGTGAGTGTAGGCTTGTGTACTGTAGGCTCAAAATGTACCCAACTAAACCAGCAGAGGGTGATCAAATACGGTATGTTGTCTGTGTCAATCTCTGTAACGGTGTGTTTGTCACTAATAAAATCAAATCAAATATTATTAGTCACATGCGCCGACTACAACAGGTGTAAGACCTTATAGTGAAATGCTTACTTATGAGCCCCTAACCAACAAACCAGTTTTAAAAAACGGGATAAGAATAAGAAATAAAGTAACCAGAAATCAATTAAAGCTATTCAGAAGCCTCTTGGACCTAGACTTGGCGCTCCGGTACTGCTTGCTATGCGGTAGCAGAGAGAACAGTCTATGACTAGGGTGGCTGGAGTCTTTGACAATTCTTTGGGCCTTCCTTTGACACCGCCTGGTATAGAGGTCCTGGATGGCGTTAAGCTTGGCCCCAGTGATGTACTGGGTTGTTCGCATTACCCTCTGTAGTGCCTTGTGGTTGGAGGCCGAGCAGTTGCCATACCAGGCAGTGATGCAACCAACCAGGATGCTCTCGATGGTGCAGCTGTAGAACCTTTTGAGGATCTGAGGACCCATGCCAAATCTTTTCAGTCTCCTGAAGGGGAATAGGTTTTGTTGTGCCCTCTTCACGCACAGTAGCTCTATGACATTTACTAGGTGTTGTCCGCGTGGTCTGTTTCGACACAAAATGCTATTTTATTTAAGCAAGGTGTTCATCTCCCTCTTCATCTTGTAAATAAAAGGGATGACAGACAGGTTTAAAAAAAAAGCTTTATCTCAAGCAAAGGACACAGCACTCATTCGCACAAGACAGTTTTATTTTTTTGGCCATTCCAAAGAAAAGTGAAGGTGAAAGATCAACAATGAAATGTTCTAGTTTCTTATTTTACTGTACTTTCCACAATACATTTTATATGATAGACTCAAATATATATATAGCCTATTTGAAAGGATTATGCGCCTATAAAATGTACACTTGATGCATTCGTCATGGACCGCCTGCTACATTAAGACAGCAGGTAGATAGATATCAGATGGAAAAAAAATCGAATCATGTGGATTCGCCGCGTGTGCGGGCTATTATTGTAGCGGTTGCTTGGCGGTGCCGGCAGTATCAGCGGCATAGCTCTCCCACGGGACTGCCAGGGACGTAGAGAGCAAAAAATAGCAGCAAGGAGATGCGGGCGGCGAGCGCTGCGCGCCACTCACACATTTGGCAAAATGCCCTTGTAGTCTTACTTCTCTCACCCTCGAGCTACTCTGCAGCCCTCACTAGCACTAATAATTGAATTCAGCAGACACAACCAAAAAGGTGACTGAGTTACTGGAAGGTATGGCGAGAAGCAATGAGGTACATTTGGTGAAAATGGTATTTGCAAACATATGCGAAATCTGAGTTTTCAGTCGTGATGCTAAATCAACAACCTCGAGCTGGAGGAAATTGACTCTACAGACACGCGCGAGCTCTTCTCAGCGTCCAAGCCTGATGGTGATTGCAACCGAGGTGAGTTGGGAAATAACACCTTATTACCACGTTATTACTATGTTATATACAATGTTATAGGCCATCACCTATGTATGCTGAAATGGTCCGTGTATATTTTTCGGTAACTACTGTATGTGGAAACCAGGCTATCTGAATGAGAACAGAATGAGCTTTTATTTTGTATTGTTTTGGATTTCGAAATAATTTCAACAAAAGAGGAAATTATATGTTTTGCATGCATACCAAACACTGCATTGTGTAACGGCTTCTATAGGATAAAACTACTTGTAGGCTGCTTTATTTAATCACATTTTCCTGATTTTTCATTTGACATTTCCCTGTGGAATGGCATTGTGCATAAGTTCTCTGGAGATATGGGAGATATGTTAAATAAATACCTGAATTGAAATTAATTTGAAAGACTTCCTGATATTCAGTCAGTCAGTCAGTCCCCATGTTACGCAAACACCCAGTTTATATGTGAACCTAGCAAGCTGAAGGATATACAGCCATGTCAAGTTTCATTCATTGCCATAGGTTTAGATTAAGAAATCATATCATGATTGTTTGCCAGGCATTGGCTGTGCGGCACTATTCAGAGGAAGAAGACATCAATATCTCCAAAGTGTCTCTCTTTGACAGCTCACAGAAGGGACTGGGGATTGAGCCATAAAGAATCTAACACATATCATATCCCCTCTGTCATGAATGAAGAGTAGTGGTGGAGAGAGAGAGAGAAAGAGAGAGGACCTATCCCCACTGTCATGAATAAAGACTGAGAGAGAGTGGTAGAGAGAGAGAGGAAAGGGGATAGTCGTCTTTCACCCGTCTCCTCTGTGAAAAGTACACTTGAATGACCTGTCCTGAATGGAGAGTAGTGGTAGAGAAAGGAGACAGAGGGGATACAAACAGATATCATCCCTGTCGTGAATGGAGAGTAGTGGTAGAGAAAGGAGACAGAGGGGATACAAACAGATATCATCCCTGTCGTGAATGGAGAGTAGTGGTAGAGAAAGGAGACAGAGGGGATACAAACAGATATCATCCCTGTCCTGAATGGAGAGTAGTGGTAGAGAAAGGAGACAGAGGGGATACAAACAGATATCATCCCTGTCGTGAATGGAGAGTAGTGGTAGAGAGGGAACGAGAGGAGAGGGGATATACATCCTTTCACTTCTTCCTGTCTCCTCTGTCAAAAGAAGACATGAATGACCTGCGCTCTGATCACACTGAATTATTTCTCTCCTCCTGGCTATAAATATTCTCATCCTCTCTGTGCTGTGGGCACCTCATGGCCCCTGGCCTGGGAATCTGTGTACTCCGGTCAGGGCTGTGCATCTGTGGAATCTGCACAAACACAAACAAACACAAACACACGCACACACACACACACACACACACACACACACACACACACACACACACACACACACACACACACACACACACACACACACACACACACACACACACACACACACACACACACACACACACACACACACACACACACACACACACACACACACACACTGCAGTTGGTACACTGTAAGAGCAGTGAACTATGCCGGTCTGTACAGTGATGACCAATCTTAACAATTACACAGAAAACGTTATATATCATGACAGTATTAGCCAATTCGTCATGAGCTGATATATGTTATGGTACCTTAACATCCTAATAACATCTACTGGCAAGTATTTTAGAGACTACTGATAGCATATAGCTTCCTACATGGCATTACATTAACTATAGCACCACAACATGACCTGGAAATACCCAGCTTCATTTCAAACCCACTTTCTTTGAAGTCTGCTGTTCACTAAATCTGTATTAGGATTCAGTTATCATAAAGACCTTTAAAAGGTTAGTGTATTACGCCCCCTCTCACAGAGGAAAATGTATACTTCCATCTTCCTCTAATGAGGAAAGCGACACGACCTGATTGTTCGTCTGGGATGTGAAATAATCCCCCCAAAGAACTGAGATCCGCTAATGATACATTGTAAAAGATCCCCTTTATGTCAGACGCAGAAAGAAAGGTGACACACCTGCTTGTTTTGTTGTCTCTCCAAGTCAACATAACCTGGCCCAGAGAGTAGCAGCAGCGTCAACCCACAAAGACCTTTACTGTCACTAGATTGTGGTTGCACCACGTCAAACGTGGTGCAATCGACCCTAGTCAAAAGTTGTGCAATATATAGGGAGCCATTTGGGACGCAGTGCAATATATAGGGAACAGGGTGCCATTTGGGACGCAGAATCTTGGTTAGGAATGTGAGGTGTTCAATGGCTTCCTTCCATTTTTTTTATTTTAAATTTTTTTTAACCTTTATTTAACCAGGCAAATTCTTATTTTCAATGACGGCCTGGGAACAGTGGGTTAACTGCCTGTTCAGGGGCAGAACGACAGATTTGTACCTTGTCAGCTCAGGGGTTTGAACTTGCAACCTTTCGGTTACTAGTCCAACGCTCTAACCACTAGGCTACCCTGCCGCCTCCAGGGATCCCTGATGCATATTTTAGCACTATCCTAATAGATGCTAAGCGTCCTCAGAGAGCTGTGATGTTTTAGAACAAGTCATTTTTAGTGCTTTAATGTGAAGTGGAGTTACTTCAGCTCCTCTCCTCTCAAGTTGTCTGTGTTTGTTTTGGTTGACTATGTTCCTATGAATTCCTTTGAAGGGTTCCAAGCTCTCCGGAAATCAAAAGGAATTATATTTTAGAGACTAAGGAAGAAGCTGATTTACAGTGCCTCCAGAAAGTATTCATGCCCATCAACTTATTCCACATTTTGTTATCTTACAGACTGAATTCAAAATTGATTAAAAAAATATATATATTCTCACCCATCTACACACAATACCCCATACGGACAAAGTGAAAACATGGTTTTAGAATTTTTACATAAGTATTCACAACCCTGAGTCAATACATGTTAGAATCACCTTTGGCAGCGATTACAGCTGTGTCTCTAAGAGCTTTTACACACCTGGATTGTACAACATTTGCACATTATTATTAAAAAAATTATTCTAGCTCTGTCAAGTTGGTTGTTGATCATTGCTCGACAGCCATTTTCAAGCCTTGCCATAGATTTTGAAGCAGATTTAAGTACAAACTGTAACTAGGCCACCCATTTCATTTCATCTTGGTAAGCAACTCCAGTGTATATTTGGCCTTATGTTTTAGGTTGTTGTCCTGCTGAAAGGTGAATTCATCTCCCAGTGTCTGGTGGAAAGCAGATTGAACCAGGTTTTCCTCTAGGATTATGCTTGTGCTTAGCTCCATTCCGTTTATTACGTCCTTAATGATTACAAGCATACCCATAACATGATGCAGCCACCACTATGCTTGAAAATATGAACAGTGTGTCACGTGTGCTCCCTCCCCGGCCTCTAGTTTACCAGGCTGCTCGTTATGGTGCACACCTGTCACCATCGTTACGCACACCTGCGCGTCATCAGACTCACTTGGACTCCATCACCTCCTTGATTACCTGCCCTATATCTGTCACTCCCTTTGGTTCCTTCCCCAGGCGTCATTGTTTCTGTTTCCGTCTGTTTCCGTGTAATGTCTGTGCATTGTTCATGTTTCTTGTTTTGTTTATTAAATTATGCACTCCCTGAACTTGCTTCCCGACTCCCAGCGCACACGTTACACAGTGGTATACAGTGGTAGTAATGTGTTGTATTGGATTTGCCCCAAACATAACATTTTGTATTCAAGATAAAAAGTTAATTGTTTTGCCATATTTTTTGCAGTATTACTTTAGTTCCTTATTTCAAACAGGATACATGTTTTGGAACATTTTTATTCTGTTCAGTCTTTCTTCTTTTCACTCTGTCAGTTAGGTTAGTATTGTGGAGTAACTAAAATGTTATTTATCCATTCTCAGTTTTCTCCTATCACAGCCATTAAACTCTGACTGTTTTAAAGTCATCATTGGCCTCATGGTGGAATCCTTGAGTAGTTTTCTTCCTCTCCAACAACTAAGTTAGGAAGGACACTTGTATCTTTGTAGTGACCGGGTGTATTGATACACCATCCAAAGTGTATTTAATAACTTCACCATGCTCAAAGGGATATTCAATGTCTGCTTTTTAATTTTTTTTACCCATCTACCAACAGGTGCCCATCTTTGCGAGGCTTTAGAAAACCTACCTGGTATTTGTGATTGAGTCTGTTTCAAATTCACTGTTCAACTGAGCGACCTTACAGAAACTATATTTATTTATACAAAAGTATATGGACACCCATTCAAATGAGTGGATTTGGCTATTTCTGCCATACCTGTCGCTGACAGGTGTATAAAATCAAGCACACTGTCATGCAATCTCCATAGACAAACATTGGAAGTAGAATGGCCTTACTGAAAATCTCAGTGACTTTTCAACATGGCACTGTCATAGTTTGGCAGATGTCAGGAGAACGCTTCCTGCCCAACTGCATAGTATCAACTGTAAGGTTTGGTGAAGGAGGAATAATGGTCTGTGGTTGTTTCTCATGGTTAGGGCTCCTTAGTTACAGTGAAGGGAAATCTTAACGCTACAACATACAAGATGATTCTGTGCTTCCAACTTTATGGCAACAGTTTGGGGAGGGCCCTTTCCTGTTTGAGCATGACAATGCCCCCCCATGCACAAAGTGAGGTCCATACTGAAATTGTTTGTTACGATCCGCGTGTAAGAACTTGACTAGCCCTGACCTCAACCCCTTCAGACACCTTTGGGATGAATTGGAACACCGACTGCGAGCCAGGCCTTATCACCCAACATCAGTGCCCGACCTCACTAATGCTCTTGTGGCTGAATGGAAGCCAGTCCCTGCAGCAATGTTCCAACATCTAGTAGAAATCCTTCCCAGAACAGTGGAGGCTGTTATAGCAGCAAAGGGGGACCAACTTCATGTTAATGCCCATGGTTTTGGAATGAGGCGTTTGACAAGCAGGTGTCCACATACTTTTGGTAATGTAGTGTAATTGTATGTGTGGGGTACAGAAATGAGGTAGTCATTAAAAAATCATGCAACTTATTATGTGACTTGTTAAGCACATTTTTACTCCTGAACTTATTTTGGCTTGCCATACGAAAGGCGTTACATACTTATTGATTCAAGACAGTTCAGCTTGACCTTTAAAAAAAAATCATTTGTAAACATTCTTAAAACAGAATTCCACTTTGACATCATGGGATATTGTGTGTAGGCCAGTGACACAACAAAATGTGGAAAAAGTCAAGGGGTGTGAATGCTTTCTGAAGGCACTGTATGTGTAGTTCTATGCTTTGTGTAATTTCAGTTAGAACAGTATACACGTGACTGATAGTAAATATGCATAGGTGGGGATATCATAGTGAGGCCGTGTTGTGTAATCACTTGGGTTCCATTTCAGGCATGGACACACTTTATTGATTGACAGCGTCAATTGCTTTTCATCTGAGAATCCATCTGACAAATACCACTGAGTATGAGCTGACATTTTTCTGTTGATACAAGACCATTATAAAAATGTTCTCAAGGCTGAATCCTAACTCTGTCGTTCAACTCTATTGTTAATGGAAGATTGCCTCGTTGCTAGAATCATTTGACTCTATTCAGTAGCTCATAGTTTGACGTGAGGATGAATCTGTGAAATGACATTAGCAGTTTTCTAATCACGGACCTTTGTCTGACCCTGACACATTTATAGCAATATCCCCATGATTAGGAAGAGCTGTGGTGCTTTGTGATAAAAGAAACAGCATCCAGTCTTTCTCTTCTCCTCTCTTCCATAAAGGGCTTTCATATGGTGGCAACAAAGCAATAAAGCCCAAACTACAGGAAAAGGTATCATATTGACTCATACTGGAATACACTATATATCTTATAAAGGAAAATAGCTTGGTTGAAATGATTAATTTTTCAGAGTTCACGAAAGGGTACAAGCTGGGTACAAGGGTTCAAGTGCAACGTCTTTCAGATCAGGACTCTCTCTATACCATGTATTGAACTTGAGTGCAAGAAAAAGTGATGTTAAAATAGTATTTTCCAAAGCAATTTGATAACTGTGCCGCTTTCAATTTCCGCGCTCCCTTGGGAGCATGACATGACGTTAATTCACACTAACCTAATGTAGCCAGGCGTACAAGAAACGCCTAAAACTAGATCCCCGACATTCTGGTCTTGACGAGAAGAGAGAAAAAAACTGTCAGGGGAGGTTCTCTTCTGAACTGTTCAGCCAATCCATTAAATGTGAAGGAGGAGTTAAGACGGAATGTAGCCTTCGAAACAGGCACTCTTCCATCCTGAAAACTGGAACTTACAGTTGTTGGCAACTCCGCTAAGGCTAATTCACAGTGATTTATTTCCCTTTTTCATTCCCCAACCTTATTTAGCATGGCTAAATGTTATTCAAAATCACATGTAATGGCAAAAATGATATGAGAGCTCATAGAAAGAATAATATAGCTGCAAGCAGCATTGAACGGGGTGCTGGCTGATGGGCAAGCTGATGTCACGACTTCCGCCGAAGTCGGCCCCTCCCCTTGTTCGGGCGGTGTTCGGCGCTCGACATCACCGACCTTCTAGCCATCGCTGATCCATTTTTCATTTTCCATTGGTTTTGTCTTGTCTTGGAACCTGGTTCCAATCCCATCAATTACATGTTGTGTATTTAACAATCTGTTTCCCCTCATCAAATCAAATCAAATCAAATGTATTTATATAGCCCTTCGTACATCAGCTGATATCTCAAAGTGCTGTACAGAAACCCAGCCTAAAACCCGAAACAGCAAGCAATGCAGGTGTAGAAGCACGGTGGCTAGGAAAAACTCCCTAGAAAGGCCAAAACCTAGGAAGAAACCTAGAGAGGAACCAGGCTATGTGGGGTGGCCAGTCCTCTTCTGGCTGTGCCGGGTGGAGATTATAACAGAACATGGCCAAGATGTTCAAACGTTCATAAATGACCAGCATGGTCGAATAATAATATGGCAGAACAGTTGAAACTGGAGCAGCAGCACGGCCAGGTGGACTGGGGACAGCAAGGAGTCATCATGTCAGGTAGTCCTGGGGCATGGTCCTAGGGCTCAGGTCCTCCGAGAGAGAGAAAGAAAGAAAGAGAGAATTAGAGAACGCACACTTAGATTCACACAGGACACCGAATAGGACAGGAGAAGTACTCCAGATATAACAAACTGACCCTAGCCCCCGACACATAAACTACTGCAGCATAAATACTGGAGGCTGAGACAGGAGGGGTCAGGAGACACTGTGGCTCCATCCGAGGACACCCCCGGACAGGGCCAAACAGGTGTCCTTGTCAGTGATTGTTTGATTGTATGTTATGTGCAAGTTATGTTCTGGTGTGCGACGGGTTTTGCACCCACTTTTATTATTTTGTATATTTTGGTTTTCGGAGTTTTGTGAGCACTTATTAACTTCTTATGGTATAGGGGACGCTTGCGTCCCACTTAGCCAAAAGCCGGGAAAATGCAGCGCGGCAAATTCAAATAAAATTATATAAAAATCAAACTTTCATTAAATCACACATGTAAGATACTAAATTAAAGCTACACTCGTGAATCCAGCCAACATGTCAGATTTTAAATAGGCTTCTTGGCGAAAGCATAAGAAGCTATTATCTGATGATAGCACAACAGTAAACAAAGAGAGTAGCATATTTCAACCCTGCAGGCGCTACACAAAATGCAGAAATAAAATATAAAACATGCCTTACCTTTGACAAGCTTCTTTTGTTGGCACTCCAATATGCCCCATAAACATCACAATTTGTCCTTTTGTTCGATTAATCGTGTCCATATATACAGTGGGGCAAAAAAGTATTTAGTCAACCACCAATTGTGCAAGTTCTCCCACTTAAAAGATGAGAGAGGCCTGTAATTTTCATCATAGGTACACTTCAACTATGACAAACAAAATGAGAAAAAAATACAGAAAATCACATTGTAGGATTTTTAATTGCAAATTATGTACCCCTGCGTCAGGGTCCTCCACATTCGGTCCTACACTTCACCTGCCTCCTCGAGTTTCTTTTCTGTGAAGAAGAAGGAGGGAGGTTTGCGCCCGTGTATTGACTATCGGGGTCTGAATCAGATCACTGTGAGGTATACTTACCCGCTACTGCTAATAGCCACAGCGATAGAGTCAATGCACGGGGCGCGCTTCTTCACAAAATTAGATCTCAGGAGCGCTTACAACCTGGTGTGTATCCGAGAGGGAGACGAGTGGAAGACGGCTTTCAGTGCCACCTCTGGGCACTATGTGTACCTTGTCATGCCGTACGGGTTGATGAATGTGCCATCAGTCTTCCAAGCCTTTGTAGATGAGATTTTCAGAGACCTGCAAGTGTAATGGTGTATATTGATGCGGCGGACAGGTCTTTTAGTCACCAGAGGGCTCTGTTTACCTCGGCTCCCGTGTTGGCCCATCTGGATCCTTCTTTGGTGTTCAGAGTGGAGGTGGACGCGTCTGAGGCTGGGATAGGAGCTGTGCTCTCTCAGCGCTCAGGTACGCCACTGATTCTCCGCCCCTGTGCCTTCTTCTCGAAGTTTGGCTCCGCCGGGCTGAGCATCTACGATGTGGGGGACCGGGAGCTGTTGGCTGTCTTCAAGGCCTTGAAGGCGTGGAGACATTGGCTTGAGGGGGCTAGACACCCTTTTCTCATCTGGACTGACCACCGCAATCTGGAGTACATCCGGGCGGTGAGGAGACTGAACCCTCGCCAGGCAAGGTGGGCCATGTTTTTCACCCGTTTTGTGTTTACCCTTTCCTACAGACCAGGCTCCCAGAACATTAAGGCAGACGCATTGTCCCGGCAGTATGACACATAGGGGCAGCCCATGGATCCTACTCCCGTACTCCACGCCTCTTGCCTGGTGGTGCCGGTAGCGTGGGAGCTGGACGCAGACATTGAGCAGGCGTTACGTGCAGAGCCCGCTCCCTCCAGTGTCCAGCTGGGCGTCTGTACGTTCCATCTGCTGTCCGCGACCGGCTGATCTATTGGGCCCACACGTCACCCTCCTCTGGTCATCCTGGGATCGGTCGGACGGTGCGCTGTCTTAGTGGGAAGTACTGGTGGCCCACTTTAGCTAAGGATGTGAGGGTTTATGTTTCCTCCTGCTCGGTGTGCGCCCAGTGTAAGGCTCCTAGGCACCTGTACAGAGGTAAGTTACAACCCTTACCCGTTCCACAACGGCCGTGGTTGCACCTGTCGGTAGGTTTCCTGACAGATCTTCCTCCTTCACAGGGTAACACCACGATCCTGGTCGTTGTGGATCGTCCCGTCGTGTCCTCCCTTTGCCCGGTCTCCCTACGGCCCTACAGACTGCGGAGGCCCTGTTTACACACGTCTTCCGGCGCTACGGGGTGCCTGAGTATATAGTGTCTGATAGGGGTCCCCAGTTCACGTCGAGGGTCTGGAGGGCGTTCATGGAATGTCTGGGGGTCTCGGTCAGTCTTACCTCAGGTTTTCACCCCGAGAGTAACGGGCAGGTGGAGAGAGTTAACCTCTCAAAAGCCAGTGAAAATGCAGAGTGCCAAATTCAAATACATTACTATAAAAATCAAACTTTCATTAAATCACACATCAAGATAGCAAATTAAAGCTACACTTGTTGTGAATCCAGCCAACATGTCAGATTTCAAAAAGGCTTTTTTTTCGACTCTGCAGGCGCGACACAAAACGCAGAAATAAAAATATAATTCAAGCTTCTTTTGTTGGCACTCCAATATTTCCCATAAACATCACAAATGGTTATTTTGTTCAATTAATTCCATTGATATATATCCAAAATGTCCATCTATTTGGCGCGTTTGATCCAGAAAAACACTGGTTCCAACTTGCGCAACGTGACTACAAAATATCTCAAAAGTTACCTGTAAACTTTGCCAAAACATTTCAAACTACTTTTGTAATACAACTTTAGGTATTTTTTAACGTAAATAATCGATCAAATTGAAGACTAGATGATCTGTGTTCAGAACAGGACGAAAACAAACTGTAGCTAGCTTGCTAGTCACGCGCCTCTATCTAACAGTACACTTCAAGTTACCCTCGTTAAAGATGGCCGTACTTCTTCATTACACAAAGGAAAAACCTCAATCAATTTCTAAAGACTGTTGACATCCAGTGGAAGCGATAGGAACTGCAAGAAGGTCCCTTAGAAATCTGGATTCCCAATGAAAAAAAAAAAACAAATGAATGGTTTGTCCTCAGGGTTTCGCCTGCTAAATAAGTTCTGTTATACTCACAGACATGATTCAAACAGTTTTAGAAACTTCAGAGTTTCTATCCAAATCTACTAATAATATTCATATCTTATCTTCTGGGGATGAGAAGCAGGCAGTTGAATTTGAGCATGCATTTCATCCGGACGTGAAAATACTGCCCCCTGTCACCAAGAAGTTAACCAGGATGTGGGTAGTTTTCTGAGGTCTTATTGCCAGGACCGGCCGGGGGAGTGGGCAGCGTTCGTGCCCTGGGCAGAGATGGCCCAGAACTCGCTCCGCCACTCAAATCAAATCAAATCAAATGTATTTATATAGCCCTTCGTACATCAGCTGATATCTCAAAGTGCTGTACAGAAACCCAGTCTAAAACCCGAAACAGCAAGCAATGCAGGTGTAGAAGCACGGTGGCTAAATGACCAGCATGGTCGAATAATAACAAGGCAGAACAGTTGAAACTGGAGCAGCAGCACAGTCAGGTGGACCGGGGACAGCAAGGAGTCATCATGTCAGGTAGTCCTGGGGCACGGTCCTAGGGCTCAGGTCCTCCGAGAGAGAGAAAGAAAGAGAGGATTAGAGAGAGCATATATGAGAGCACTCCTCCACTAATCTATCTCCCTTCCAGTGTGTACTGGGGTATCAGCCCATTCTGGCTCCTTGGCATCAGAGTCAGACCGAGGCTCCTGCGGTGGACGACTGGTTCCGGCGCACGGAGGAAACATGGGAAACGCCGCCCATGTCCACCTTCAGCGTGCCGTGCTCCGCCAGAAAGTTGGCGCAGACCATCACCGCAGTGAGGCCCCTGTGTTTGCACCGGGGGACCGGGTCTGGCTCTCGGCCTGAAACCTGCCACTCCGCCTGCCCTGCCGGAGGCTGTGTCCGCAGTTTGTGGGGCCATTTAAAGTTCAGAGGAGAGTGAACGAGGTTTGTACAGGTTACAGCTTCCACCCGATTACCGCATTAACCCCTCGTTCCATGTGTCTCTCCTCAGGCCGGTGGTGGCTGACCCGCTCCAGGAGTCTGAGGTGCGGGAGGTTCCACCGCCCCCGGCGTATGAGGGGACCCCGGTGTACTCCCTTCGTTCCATACTGGATTCGAGACATCCTGCGAGGGGCCTTCAGTACCTTGTGGACTGGGAGGGGTATGGTCCGGAGGAGAGATGCTGGGTTCCGGGGGAGGACGTGTTGGATCCTTCCATGCTGCGACAGTTCCACCGTCTCCATCCGGATCACCCTGCGCCTCGCCCTCTGGGTTGTCACCAAGGTCGGTGTCGTCAGTCCCTCTCGTTGTTCGGGCGGTGTTCGGAAGGTCGACGTCACCAACCTGCTAGCCATCGCTGATCCATTTTTCATTTTCCATTGGTCTTGTCTTCCTTCACACCTGGATCCAATTCAATCAATTCCATGTAGTGTATTTAACCCTCTGTTTCTCCTCATGTCCTTGTCGGTGATTGTTTGATTGTATGTTATGTGCAAGTTATGTTCTGGTGTGCGACGGGTTTTGTTCCCACTTTTATTATTTTGTATATTTTGGTTTTCTGAGTTTTGTGAGCACTTATTAAACGACTCCGTTTATACTAAGTTCGTTCTCCTGCGCCTGACTTTCCTGCCACCAGTACGCACCCATTACAGATGAAAGAGACAGTTGCATGGAAGCATTGAACATCCTCCCTCATATAAATCTAACAATTGAAAACACTAATGTGCAAGTATCAAGTTGTTAGAGCAAATATAATTTCAGTTATTAGGGTTTAATTGAGGACGCACATATATATATATATTTTTTACAAAGACTCTGTAGTGTCGGTAGTGCATTGATTCTCGAAGAATAAAATGTATAAATGCCTCATGAGCTTAGTTCAACTGTCACACTCCTTGAGAACCCAAAATATGAGCTTGTTTTTCTCCAATGTTTGTAAACATTGTAAATGTAAACAAACACTGTATAGCCCCATAACATGGTTAAAACAATATTTTGATATCATGGATGGACAGTCCTTGCATCCATAGCTCTATCTATTAATCTGAGAGTGGTTACATTTCTCCAGCAGTTTTCAGTAGCGATCAAAGCATGCCATTGCATTTATTTTTTCAACTCGAATCAATGAGCCCAATTAGTGACAACAAAACCCAAACTTTTGAACGGTAGTATATATGTATATATATATATATATATTTCCAAGTTTAAAAAAATGGATGTAGCAACTACAGATTGCCCCTTTAAATCTATCAAAATGGTGTGAGTTTGAGCATGTGTCCATTAGGCCTATGGATTTTTTAAATTTATTAGCATGAATTAGATTGAGCAATAAACCCCCCACTTTTAATCCATTGGCTGGGATCTGCACAATGCAGCTGTTGCAATAGCGCATTTTCACTTGCTGTCCTCTGGTTTCAAAAACAATGATTGATTGGCAGTTTAATCTTCTTAAATTAAACCATTATTGGTTTCAAATACACATTTAGATTTGTGAACAGCCACCCACAACAACCACAATCCGCATGTGATTCACATCAATGCGCTAAGTAGATATCAATAATAAGTGATATCTATATCGCCATAGGCTAAGCCACTGCGGTCATCCTTACCTCCAAGCGTTTATTCAAAATGGATAATCTTTGGACCCCGACAGCAGTTGCACCATTGGAAGACATAGCCTACAAAAACCTATTCCTGAGCTTTCCCACGATCGATCAAACACATTTGGTGTCGTGATAGTGGTCTATGACTTGTGGTCAGACTCGCTCAGGTGGAACAAATTTAAACTTGCAAATTTAGTCAATGCTGATTTGAATGTCATTGAGAAAACAGTGTGTCAAAGATTTTTTTCACCGCAAACATTCTTTCTGAATGTAAAAGTAATCCTTGAACTAGTTTTTCAAAAGTATCTAATCTGATTGCAACATTTTTCTGATCGTAATGTAACGGATTACAGTTACAGTTTTTCGTGTGATCCCTTACATGTAACGGATTATATTCGTTACTCCCCAAACCTGCCTACCGGCGAACACGAAACAAAAACTCAAAATAAGAATTATTCTATAAACTTCTCGTTCACCATAGAGGGTTTATTGGAGCTGTCTTTTGTGACTGTGATTTATAAAAGTATGCTTCAAAACAATGTACATTTGTGATTGCAAGGCATAGAAATAAAGTTAATTCTTGATCTAGATCTCGTCCTTTTGCGGCTGTAACTAAGACCTTGTTTTAAGAGATCAATAAGTAATCTTATTTCTATGCCTAGCAATCACAAATGTACATTGTTTTAAGCACACATTTATAGATCTATGGTTGAACGAGAGGATTGTATAATCATGATTCTTTCAAGTTGTTTGTTTATCGTTGGCCGTCAGGGAGCTGCGAGTGCTGTGAACGACTCTTGGCGGAACGCTTGACTGCCGCGAGGGAGATTAGCACAATGCCGTTTGCAAGGTGCAAGAAGGCCTCCAAACGATTAGTTCTCAAACTCAAGTTTGTTGAGCAGAGGCAGGCTGAATGTCCATCGATAACATTCAATAATCAATTAATTGCATTTATTCTGACACCATATGATCAATTATCAGTTCCAAACATATCGATTTTCATTTCTATGTTGCATGCAGTATGATCTAGTTTCCTGCACGCACATACTCTATGATAGACAGTTGGTACATACGGTATTATAGACAGTTGGTGCATACTGTATGTTAGACAGTTGGTGCATACTGTATTATAGACAGTTGGTGCATACTGTATGATAGACAGTTGGTGTATACTGTATGTTAGACAGTTGGTGCAGACTGTATGATGGACAGTTGGTGCATACTGTATGATAGACAGTTGGTGCATACCCTATGATAGATAGTTGGTGCATACTGCATGTTAGACAGTTGGTACATAATGTATGATAGATAGTTGGTGCGACCTGTATGATAGACTGTTGGAGCAGACTGTATGATAGACAGTTGATGCACACTGTATGATAGACAGTTGATGCATACTGTATGATAGACAGTTTGTGCATATTGTATGATAGACAGTTGGTGCACACTGTATGATAGACAGTTGGTGCATACTCTATGATAGACAGTTGGTGCATACCCCATGATAGATAGTTGATGCATACTGCATGTTAGACAGTTGGTACATACTGTATGATAGATAGTTGGTGCGACCTGTATGATAGACTGTTGGAGCACACTGTATGATAGACAGTTGATGCATACTGTATGATAGACAGTTTGTGCATATTGTATGATAGACAGTTGGTGCACACTGTATGATAGACAGTTGGTGCATACTCTATGATAGACAGTTGGTGCATACTGTATGTGAGACAGTTGGCGCATACTCTATGATAGACAGTTGGTGCATACTCTATGATAGACAGTTGGTGCATACTGCATGTTAGACAGTTGGTGCATACTCTATGATAGACAGTTGGTGCATACTGCACGTTAGACAGTTGGTGCATACTGTATGATAGACAGTTGGTGCATACTCTATGATAGACAGTTCGTGCATACCCTATGATAGACAGTTGGTGCATACCCTATGATAGACAGTTGGTGCATACTGTATGTTAGACAGTTGGCGTAGACTGTATGATAGACAGTTGGTGCATAATATATGTTAGACAGTTGGCGCAGACTGTATGATAGACAGTTGGTGCATACTCTATGATATACAGTTGGCGCATACTCTATGATAGACAGTTGGTGCATACTGTATGATAGACAGTTGGTGCATACCCTATGATAGATAGTTGGTGCATACTGCATGTTAGACAGTTGGTACATACTGTATGATAGATAGTTGGTGCGACCTGTATGATAGACTGTTGGAGCACACTGTATGATAGACAGTTGATGCATACTGTATGATAGATAGTTGGTGCGACCTGTTTGATAGACTGTTGGAGCAGACTGTATGATAGACAGTTGGTGCACACTGTATGATAGACAGTTGATGCATACTGTATGATAGACAGTTTGTGCATACTGTATGATAGACAGTTGTTGCATACTCTATGATAGACAATTGGTGCATACTGTATGATAGACAGTTGGTGCATACTGTATGATAGACAGTTGGTGCATACTCCATGATAGACAGTTGGTGCATACTGTATGATAGACAGTTGGTGCATACTCTATGATAGACAGTTGGTGCATACTGTATGTTAGACAGTTGGCACATACTCTATGATAGACAGTTGGTGCATACTGTATGATAGACAGTTGGTGCACACTGTATGATAGACAGTTGGTGCATACCTATGATAGATAGTTGGTGCATACTGCATGTTAGACAGTTGGTACATACTGTATGATAGATAGTTGGTGCGACCTGTATGATAGACTGTTGGAGCAGACTGTATGATAGACAGTTGGTGCACACTGTATGATAGACAGTTGATGCATACTGTATGATAGACAGTTTGTGCATATTGTATGATAGACAGTTGGTGCACACTGTATGATAGACAGTTGGTGCATACTGTATGATAGACTGTTGGCGCAGACTGTATGATAGACAGTTGGTGCACACTGTATGATAGACAGTTGGTGCATACTGTATGATAGACTGTTGGCGCAGACTGTATGATAGACAGTTGGTGCACACTGTATGATAGACAGTTGGTGCATACTGTATGATAGACTGTTGGCGCAGACTGTATGATAGACAGTTGGTGCACACTGTATGATAGACAGTTGGTGCACACTGTATGATAGACAGTTGGTGCATACTGCATGTTAGACAGTTGGTGCATACTCTATGATAGACAGTTGGCGCATACTGTATGATAGACAGTTGGTGCATACTGTATGATAGACTGTTGGCGCATACTGTATGATAGACTGTTGGCGCAGACTGTATGATAGACTGTTGGCGCATACTGTATGATAGACTGTTGGCGCAGACTGTATGATAGACAGTTGGTACATACTGTATGATAGACAGTTGGTACATACTGTATGATAGACAGTTGTTGCATACTGTATGATAGACTGTTGGTGCACACTGTATGATAGACAGTTGGTGCATACTGCATGTTAGACAGTTGGTGCATACTCTATGATAGACAGTTGGCGCATACTGTATGATAGACAGTTGGTGCATACTGTATGATAGACTGTTGGCGCAGACTGTATGATAGACAGTTGGTACATACTGTATGATAGACTGTTGGCGCAGACTGTATGATAGACAGTTGGTGCAGACTGTATGATAGACAGTTGGTACATACTGTATGATAGACAGTTGGTACATACTGTATGATAGACTGTTGGCGCAGACTGTATGATAGACAGTTGGTGCAGACTGTATGATAGACAGTTGGTACATACTGTATGATAGACAGTTGGTACATACTGTATGATAGACTGTTGGCGCAGACTGTATGATAGACAGTTGGTGCATACTGTATGATAGACTGTTGGTACATACTGTATGATAGACTGTTGGCGCAGACTGTATGATAGACAGTTGGTGCATACTGTATGATAGACTGTTGGCGCAGACTGTATGATAGACTGTTGGCGCAGACTGTATGATAGACAGTTGGTGCATACTGTATGATAGACTGTTGGCGCAGACTGTATGATAGACTGTTGGCGCAGACTGTATGATAGACAGTTGGTGCATACTGTATGATAGACTGTTGGCGCAGACTGTATGATAGACAGTTGGTGCATACTGTATGATAGACAGTTGGTACATACTGTATGATAGACAGTTGCATACTGTATGATAGACGTTGGTACATACTGTATGATAGACTGTTGGCGCAGACTGTATGATAGACAGTTGGTGCAGACTGTATGATAGACAGTTGGTACATACTGTATGATAGACAGTTGGTACATACTGTATGATAGACTGTTGGCGCAGACTGTATGATAGACAGTTGGTGCATACTGTATGATAGACTGTTGGTACATACTGTATGATAGACTGTTAGGCGCAGACTGTATGATAGACAGTTGGTGCATACTGTATGATAGACTGTTGGCGCAGACTGTATGATAGACTGTTGGCGCAGACTGTATGATAGACAGTTGGTGCATACTGTATGATAGACTGTTGGCGCAGACTGTATGATAGACTGTTGGCGCAGACTGTATGATAGACAGTTGGTGCATACTGTATGATAGACTGTTGGCGCAGACTGTATGATAGACAGTTGGTGCATACTGTATGATAGACTGTTGGCGCAGACTGTATGATAGACAGTTGGTACATACTGTATGATAGACAGTCGGTGCATACTGTATGATAGACAGTTGGTACATACTGTATGATAGACTGTTGGCGCAGACTGTATGATAGACAGTTGGTGCAGACTGTATGATAGACAGTTGGTACATACTGTATGATAGACAGTTGGTACATACTGTATGATAGACTGTTGGCGCAGACTATATGATAGACAGTTGGTGCATACTGTATGATAGACTGTTGGTACATACTGTATGATAGACTGTTGGCGCAGACTGTATGATAGACAGTTGGTGCATACTGTATGATAGACTGTTGGCGCAGACTGTATGATAGACTGTTGGCGCAGACTGTATGATAGACAGTTGGTGCATACTGTATGATAGACTGTTGGCGCAGACTGTATGATAGACTGTTGGCGCAGACTGTATGATAGACAGTTGGTGCATACTGTATGATAGACTGTTGGCGCAGACTGTATGATAGACAGTTGGTGCATACTGTATGATAGACTGTTGGCGCAGACTGTATGATAGACAGTTGGTGCATACTGTATGATAGACAGTTGGTACATACTGTATGATAGACAGTCGGTGCATACTGTATGATAGACAGTTGGTACATACTGTATGATAGACAGTCGGTGCATACCCTATGATAGACAGTTGGTACATACTGTATGATAGACAGTCGGTGCATACCCTATGATAGACAGTTGGTACATACTGTATGATAGACAGTCGGTGCATACTGTATGATAGACTGTTGGCGCAGACTGTATGATAGACAGTCGGTGGTTGGAACACATATTTATCCTGCTGTTTTCATTGCGACCAGCAAAGGTCAAACAAACTACTAAAATGAACAAATCACTCGGAGAAGAGAAACATGACTATCAAAGCCAGTAAAAAAAGCCGTTCAAAAAGAACAAATTGTTTGCCAACTGCACATCACTAATGTCAGCTAAGGAAATTATGAATCCATCTTCATTCTCTGAACATATAATATTACATTTCATGATGTGGAGCCCAGCTGCAAGCGATAGTACAGTACAGTACATTGTGCTCTGTATCCTCTATGTGCATGTTTATCCAGCAATATGTTTGTTGACCTCTAAATGAACCGAGGTGAGGTAAAGTTTACATTATGGCCAAGAACAGCAGAACTTAAGAACTGTGAATAAGCATCTAAACTGCAATTGTATCACTTTTTATTTTTTCCCTTCACGACCGGTTAACTCTTAAAGGGGAACTCCAACCACAAACTACACTGGGAGATATAGGCTAGGCCTTCTTGCAGAGAAACAGGCTTCAAACCACTACTGTTGAGCAGTTTGTCATGAATTGACGATGGCGAATCACACAGGTTTGTCTTTTTTATTTTCTCTTGTTTTTCCTCCAATAGAGCTTTGTACACGGATCCAAACCAATAACTCATTGGTAGTATTGCAGCAGCAGACAGCACAAGCTGCGCTCATCGGACCCACCCATTTTGTTCTTCAAATCATAACAGTGAATGCCACAATATTGATACAGCAAACGTGTTCTGAGTGGTTCAATATGACCAATCGTTTCCTATTTCAGAGTGCTGATGATCCAACTCTGGGATATATGGTGCAGGGATCCGCTGTGTGATGGATGGATGGATGGATGGATGGATGGATGTAATCCTTGAGCTGTGGTTGTCTGTAGGTCATGTCATCAGATAACCACAGACCTTGGTGCGAAAACTATTCGAAATCATTTCAAAAACTTTATCGGGGCTTAATTGAGCTTGTCTGGTGCACCGGAACCAATATAACAGTCCAATAAAACAATGTACAAACCCTGCCCATCTGGTACTCCAGGCAGGCTAAAGGATACTCTGTGTGTGTGTGTGTGTGCGTGCGTGCCTGCATGTGCGTGCGTGTGTGTGTCTGTGTGTGTGGAGATGCAGGCTGGATTGTGTTTCTCTGTCTGTCAGGAGTTCTCCTTCAGGAGAACGTTATTACTCTAACATTGTCAGACTGTCTATTCAGTCTTGTAATGCTTACCTGTTAGACATTTATCACCTGACCCCCCACCCCCCCACCCCCCACCCCCTGACCCCCTCCTAATGTTTCTAATCACAGTTCATTATCATCATCATAATTATTAAATAATGCAATCAAAATAACATGTATTATGCATCAACTTAGTCACGTGACAGTATAATTACAATTTATATTATTTTATTATATGCTCTTTTATGAGCTCAGTGCGCTGCCTGCTTATTGAAAATGAACTTAATCTTGTGCTGAGAAGAATAGTTGTTTCAGAGGTGCTACTTAATTAGCAGGATGAGATTGATTTCCATTGTCAAAGCCTTCTGCTCGATGACTGTGAAGGGTGGGTGCACACTGCACATTTCATTTGCATGAACAAAATAACTGGTATAGAGCTTGGATGTATTGTAAGGAAATGATGAAATATAATGATAAAATATGTGGGCCAAGCCATAACCATGTGAACGAATATTCAAAATACTAATTCTATCTAAGTATAAATGTAAATGTTCCTAGTGACTTAAACCAGAGAGCTTAAATCAACAAAGCACAACCACATGGAGCGAATTAGTATAATTGCCAAATCCAACACCAAATGGCTCCTTGTCCATCCACCTGGGAGGGAACATTGACTTGAATGGGAATGCCCATTTGATCCATTTTAATCTATGGGCTGCACAAGAGGGAAAAGCAATCACCACTAGAAGAAGAGGGTGGTTGGATTCCAGGGAAAAGCAATCAACATCCAATACAAAAAAACCTGATGAAGCATGGGATAGGTGTAGGGATGTTTTTTTTTACCCAGAATTGTCTCGTTTCAGGAGACATCCTAATCACACCTAGTTGAACGTCCATATGTGTGTGCCTATGCATGCCTGTGTGTGTGTGGGTGTTTGTGGACACCTGATTTGTAAAGCTAGTCACACCTGCTGAGTATTCTTTGAGTGTGCGCCAGAGAGACAGATGTGCTCTACCTGGCCTCTTGGGAATAAGAAGCCCGCAGTCAGCAGGACGTTCTTCAAGGTTCCTGGATAGTAAACACACATACCCACCCACACGGACACGTGCTGTATTACTAACAATATTCACTCTCGGCTCTAACCACCTCTTATCCCTGCAGACTCAACTCTCACTGCATCCAACACCAATCTGTGAAAGTACTCACAGTATTCACACTGCCAATCTGCTTGTCGCAAATAAATATTTGCCTCTCTAGATTGTGTTTTAATTGGGCATCTCCAGTCTATTTGACCACAACCTTACTGTACGCTTAGTTTTTACAAATTACACTCCTGATCTATTTTCACAAACCAATGGTCTTTTTACAGTCTGTTGCCTCTGGTCATATCTGGTGTAATTCACTGCACTCGTTTGCAATTTGAATACACAGCGTTATTCATTTGCTGTTACCTATTACGTATTCATTGTGACTAACCTATTTGCTTTTCTGCTGTTGCCATGTCTTTTTTAAAAACTATGTGCCGTAAATAATGTAACTATTACTCTCTCCCCGCCACAGGTTCCCGTGGCAGGGCCGAGGCTGAGCAGGTATGCTCTTGGGGGAGTGTAGATGTACCAGTAGGCTACTGGAGGCTCTGTGTGGCAGGAGGAGGGTGAGGGTGTCGATCATGAAGCTTCCCTGCTCCTTCTACTGCTCCCTCTGGTTCCTCCTGCTCTTGGGGGCCGGGTCTTTACTCCTCCTCGTACACCTCCAGGACCTCTCAGACATGCTCCAACAGCAGACCCCAGGTAACTGTGTGGGTGAGTGGGGATGTAGGTGAAGGTGTGTATGTGTGTGTGTGCGCGTGTGTTTGTTAGTTTGTTTATTGGTATAGGCAGTAATGAAAGAGAGCATGGTAGAGACAGATACAAGTAGACATAGACAGGTGTAGGGTGCGTGATGCGGGTGTCGGTGTATCTCCACATAGCTTTACTGATCTCAGATTAGATCATGCCATTAGAGTTGAGTTGTTTTTTGCGTCACAAACAATCAACACAGTGCTCTACTATATTGCTGTGCTGTACTATGTCTATTCCCTGCTGTGTAATCACAAGTGGATGCTATGATCTCTGTGGCAAAAGTGTCTCTAGTAATAACAGCCACTTACTGGGAGCCAGCTGAGATTTCTGGGGCTGATTTGTTCTACTTATTGTCTGACACAGATGGGTGATGTAGAACCCAGACAGAGTCGGAGTGGATATACAGTTGAAGTCGGAAGTTTACATACACTTAGGTTGAAGTCATTAAAACTTGTTTTTCAACCACTCCACAAATTTCTTGTTAACAAACTGTAGTTTTGGCAAGTAGGTTAGGACATCTACTTTGTGCATTTTCCCAAAAATTGTTGACAGACAGAATATTGGGTCTTCCAAATGGACAATGACCCCAAGCATACTTCCAAAGTTGTGGCAAAATGGCTTAAGGACAACAACGTCAAGGTATTGGAGTGGCCATCACAAGGCCGTGACCTCAATCCTATGGAAAATATGTGGGCAGAACTAAAAAAGTGTGTGCGAGCAAGGAGGCCTACAAACCTGACTCAGTTACACCAGCTTTGTCAGGAGGAATGGGCCAAAATTCACCCAACTTATTGTGAGAAGCTTGTGGAAGGCTACCCGAAACGTTTGACCCAAGTTAAACAATTTAAAGACAATGCTACCAAGTACTAATTGAGTGTATCTAAACGTCTGTCCTACTGGTTATGTGATGAAAGAAATAAAAGCTGAAATAAATCATTCTCTCTACTATTATTCTGACATTTCACATTCTTAAAATAAAGTGGTGATCCTAACTGACAGGAAATTTTTACTAGGATTTTATGTTAGGAATTGTGAAAACTGAGTTTAAATGTATTTGGCTAATGTGTATGTAAACTTCCGACTTCAACTGTAACTCTCTTTGGTATTGAATCTGGCTCAGTGTTGTGCTTTTGGGATCTTGTTAAGTTACGTGACTTTGCAGTTATCCTCTCATTTGTTGGGATTTGGTGCAGTAGTGAAGAGAATATGTTCGAAATACATGCGGTTAAGA
This sequence comes from Oncorhynchus keta, assembly GCF_023373465.1. NCBI lineage: Eukaryota > Metazoa > Chordata > Actinopteri > Salmoniformes > Salmonidae > Oncorhynchus > Oncorhynchus keta. Next base: position 7,247,060 of record NC_068442.1, read on the forward strand.
TGGCACAACTCGTTTGTGGAATAGAATAATAATATCTGTGTTCGTTGACAAGAAAAAGCTGAAAAGCAGATCAGTGAAAGAAAAATAAATTGGAAAATGGCCGAGTTAGTAAATTACCTATCACAGATCAATATAATGGCATAAAAGAAGAAACATATCAGAATCCATGATTAAATTGCCTATATTTGAGAACAATCAGTAGGAAATACATAACACCCTGAAATTGGTTTGTGATGTCTTTATTGAAATTTGCTATGGTTTCCCCTTTTTGAATCCTTCGCGGACGCAATAGATTAAACAAATGCAGACATTCCAAAATTCTATAACCCATGTAAGGAAATTGACATAGAGGGAGGGTGTAATTGTCAAAGTGAGGGTACAGTGCGATTCCAGTACCATTGTTGTTATGCTTCTGTTGTTGCCTCATGAAATACTAAAGAAATACATCAAATTACTGTTGTGGAAATTACAGAGAGACGTGACTGGCACACAGACATTGTGGAGCCAACCTAACTGGTTCCCCATTAATCACCCCATCCCTTCACATGGTTTAGGAATAGTTTACAGACACATTCACAGATAAGACAAACCCGACCTCTCCCCTCTCTGGGCCCAAGTAACTTTTCTCCACATAAGCTTATGAAAATGAATAAAACATGTTTATAAATGTTACCTAAAGAATTCTGATTCTGCCACGACATTACCCAGACGTTAGCAAACTTGGAGACAGACTAAATATACTTGTTTGCGACTAAGTGATTAGCATACCACTAGTTGATTTAGCTAAACAACTACTTTTACATTTTTTTAATTTCACCTTTATTTAACCAGGTAGGCCAGTTGAGAATAAGTTCTCATTTACAACTGCAACCTGGCCAAGATAAAGCAAAGCAAAGCAGTGCAACAAAAACAACAACACAGAGTTACACATGGGATTAACAAACGTACAGTCAATAACACAGTAGAAAAATATAAAAAACAGTGTGTGCAAATGTAGTAAGATTAGGGAGGTAAGGAAATAAATAGGCCATAGTGGTGAAATAATTACAATTTAGCATTAACACTGGAGTGATAGATGATGATGTGCAAGTAGAGATACTGGGGCGCAAAAGAGCAAAAATAAATAATAATATGGGGATGAGGTAGTTGGGTGGGCTATTTACAGATGGGCTGTGTACAGGTGCAGTGATCGGTAAGCTGCTCTGACAGCTGATGCTTAAAGTTAGTGAGGGAGATATAAGTCTCCAGCTTCAGTGATTTTTGCAACTCGTTTCAGTCATTGGCAGCAGAGAACTGGATGGAAAGGCGGCCAAAGGAGGAGTTGGCTTTGGAGATGACCAGTGAAGTATACTTGCTGGAGCACGAGCTATGGGTGGGTGTTGCTATGGCCAGTGAGCTGAGATAAGGTGGGGCTTTACCTAGCAAAGACGTATAGATGCCCTGGAGCCAGTGGGTTTGGCGATTAATATGAAGCGAGAGCCAGCCAACGAGAGCATACAGGTCGCAGTGGTGGGTAGTATATGGGGCTTTGGTGACAAAACGGATGGCACTCTGATAGACTACACCTAATTTGCTGAGTAGAGTGTTATAGGCTATTTTGTAAATGACATTGACAAAGTCAAGGATCGGTAGGATAGTGTGGTGGTTAATTTCTTTACTATCGAATGAGGAGAGACAAACTTATCACACAAGTCAGAGTTATACTTAAACTTAATCTTTAATCACTTATTAATAAGGGAGCAGGTCAATACAACGCACGCACACATACAGTATCAAGTGAATCGATTGAGTGCTCTACGATAATAATGGCTGGTCGAAGATTCACGCTCAGATGATTCGTTGAGAGCCCCTAGACAAAAGTACAAAGGTATTTTATAGCCAAGATACACCCTTTTCAACCTACATGACGAACAACAGATGTATAGAATGGGTCACAAGGTTAAGATTTGTATGAAAGATACCTATAATACATAGCAGACAGTATCTGCTGTGTCAACAGTTTTCATTGTGTAGAGACCAGTGTCTGGCCCCATATAGAACAGAAACATTAACTCATGCTCTGGATTGCTCTTTAGGTTTTATCATAAAAAGACATCGTAAATCTCCTGTCATCTCCCAGAGGCCCATCCTGAGTAGAACACACACACAATAGTTATAAGAATACTCTATTCTGTTGCATAAAAACAACCATTTGATGCAATAAAAGTATTATAACATATTCTTGCAATTTTTTCACCATAATAGTCAGTTTTACGAGGGTATGTTTAGCAGCAGGAGTGAAGGAGGCTTTGTTGTGAAATAGGAAGCCAATTCTAGATTTAATTTTGAATTGGAGATGCTTAATGTGAGTCTGGAAGGAGAGTTTACAGTCTAACCAGACACCTAGGTATTTTTAGTTGTCCACATATTCTAAGTCAGAACCGTCCAGAGCAGTGATGCTAGTCGGGCGGGTGGGTGCGGGCAGCGATCGGTTGAAAAGCATGCATTTAGTTTTACTAGCATTTAAGAGCAGTTGGAGGCCACGGAAGGAGTGTTGTATGACATTGAAGCTCATCTGGAGATTTGTTAACACAGTGTCCAAAGAAGGGTAGGAAGTATACAGAATGGTGTAGTCTGCGTAGAGATGGATCAGAGAGCAATCACCAGCAGCAAGAGCGACATCATTGATATTTTCTGAGAAAAGAGTTGGCCCGAGAATTGAACCCTGTGGCACCCCGATAGAGATTGCCAGAGGTCCGAACAACAGGCCCTCTGACTTGACAAGCTGAACTCTATCTGAGAAGTAGTTGGTAAACCAGGCGAGGCAGTCATTTGAGAAACCAAGGCTGTTGAGTCTGCCGATAAGAATGGTGTGATTGACAGAGTCGAAAGCCTTGGCCAGGTCGATGAAGACGGCTGCACAGTACTGCCTTTTATTGGTGGCTGTTAGGATATTTGTTTAGGATCTTGAGCGTGGCTGAGGTGCACCGATGACCAGCTCGGAAACCAGATTGCATAGGGAGAAGGTGCGGTGGGATTCAAAATGGTCGGTGATCTGTTTGTTAACTTGGCTTTCGAAGACTTTAGAAAGGCAGGGCAGGATGGATATAGGTCTATAACAATTGCGGCGGATAATTTTAGAAAGAGAGGGTCCAGATTGTCTAGCCCAGCTGATTTGTAGGGGTCCAGATATGCAGCTCTTTCAGAACATCAGCTATCTGGATTTGGGTGAAGGAGATGCGGGTGGGGGGGGCTCTTGGACAAGTTGCTGCGGGGGGTGCAGAGCTGTTGGCCGGGGTAGGAGTAGCCAGGTGGAATGCATGGCCAGCCGTAGAAAAATGCTTATTGAAATTCTCGATTATCGTGGATTTATCGGTGGTGACAGTGTTTCCTAGCCTCAGTGCAGTCGGCAGCTGGGAGGAGGTGCTATTATTCTCCATGGACTTTACATTGTCACAAATTCTGGAGGAATTTGTGCTACAGGATGCAATTTTCTTTTTGAAGAAGCTAGCCTTTGCTTTCCTAACTGACTGTGTATATTGGTTCCTAACTTGCATATCGTGGGGGCTATTCGTTGCTATTCGACGCTACTTGTCTTCAGAGAGTTTATTAGAACACTCCTCAATGACCTTCCCAGACCTTCACCACTATAGTCCTATGTTGTCTGACTCATGCACTAGGTAAGGAGGCCATTGACTACTCATTAATCAGACAGTGTAACCAGTCCAGTGGCAGTACAGTATGGCCTCTCTCTCATAGCTGAGTCAACTGTCTCAGTGTGGGCCGTCCAAAATATCATCCCCAAAACATCTCATCTAAATTTATGAGCATCTGTTTGGCTTCCGTGCCCATATGGTGAGGGCAGAGGGGAGGTGAGGGGAGGGAGGAAGAGGAGGGGGGCTGAGGGGAGGGGACAGTGATGAGAAGGTCCAGGGGGGGATCAATATAATATTTAGCAGGTTGACTCAAGCCTGAGCCGGCCACCCTCCCTCAGCCTCTGACCCTATTAAAATAGTGCAGCTAGTGTGGTGGTTCTACACAGGCATGCGGGAAACATCACTCTATAAATGCATAGTCAAACCAATAATAATTCAGTTAATTGTCTAACTACCACTAACCTTCTTCAATCTATGTCAACTTCATGGTTTGGAGCTAAAAGTTGTATTCGACTCTCAATGACTGTTACGGTGTTACTGTGTCATTACACGTTGAATTATCCAATATATCTACCATAGCCTTAGGCTACTTGGATGGGTTCTTGGACCAGCTTGGATATCCTCTAGCCCAAAACTCTAATTGATTAGCAGATCATTGATTCCACTGCTCTCAGGGAGGGAAGAAAGTTCACTATGATATTACAGAGAGTAATAATAACTCACATGCCGTTTCAAATTATTGTTCCTCTTCCAGTGCCGTTTGTAGGCATAAGTGGAATAAGCGCCGCCAGGGGGCCACCAACCAATATTTTAGGAAGTCAGTCGTTGTCTCAAATAACTGTTGGTCAGGATAGCAGAATACACAATGTGCAATTTAAAAATGTTACTCTTTAAATTAGTCTAGCCAGCTATCTAAGCCTTGTAGTAATCATGGCCGAATTACTGATCTGGCATGCAAGGCACATGCCCAGGGGCCCTGACCGCTAGGGGGCCTCTATTGATTTTGCAAGACACTCTTACTCAGATATCATATGCACATGGCAGAAGTCATGGCAAAATGTGTTTAACTGCAGGAAATGAGCTTTAATACTGCAAATATTTATCTTAACTCCTTGGCAAAATGTTTAGCATTGCAGGAAATTAGCTTTAAAACATGCATCGTTTTCTCTCGGCCCCATTGCAAAATGAGTAAAATTACATGAAATTAGTTTAAAACCTGCACACATGTATCTCTGCCCCATGAAAAATGTGTAGAATTGCAGAAAATGTGCATTGAATCTGAAACATTATCTCTACGATGCCAAGAGGGTCACTAAAATGTTTTGCCTGCAAATCAGGCTTCGGCACCCCAAAAAGCCAGAAACGGCCCTGTCCTCTTTAATTGAATCAATGCAAATCGTAATTTCCGAGCTTCTTGTGAAAACAGATCCTACTTTTCACTGTGCAGTATTTATAATCTAACTGGCATTTGAAGTGCCACTCTGTTATCTTTTCTCACTTTCACACTTTCATTTCCCTCTATTCCCCCCAATTGAGGCCTACTCTCTCAGTACAGAATTTCACATTTTTTTGCAACTCACAGAACACACCTTGTGCAAAGGAATCTACTACGCTACTGAAGTGAATAGCCCCCAAATTATCACTTCATTTTACACTGACAGCACATTAATCAAGAGCCCTCATCCAGACCATATACTATGAATTCATTTTATATACTGCACTATGCATCTCAGAAACACATTGCAATTATTCAAGGTAGATTCATTTATTTTTTTATATTTCATTGTCTGCCTGCTTTCTGAAAGACTACCTCGGGTAACTAACAACGGCCCTCCAAAAACCGTGGCAGACTTTTGTTCAGAACTTGGCGCTTTTCAAACAGACTCTAAACAATGGGGCATTGCTGCACTCAGTTGAGGTGAGCCTGACAAAGTCAAATCAAATCAAATTGTATTTGTCACATACACATGGTTAGCAGATGTTAATGCGAGTGTAGCGAAATGCTTGTGCTTCTAGTTCCGACAATGCAGTAATAACGAGTAATCTAACCTAACAATTCCACAACTACTACCTTATACACACAAGTGTAAAGGGATAAAGAATATGTACATAAAGATATATGAATGAGTGATGGTACAGAACGGCATAGGCAAGATGCAGTAGATGGTATCGAGTACAGTATATACATATGAGATGAGTAATGTAGGGTATGTAAACCAATCAAGTTTGCGGACGACACTACAGTCTCTCAAAGCACTTCATGATGACGGAAGTGAGTGCTAGTCGTTTAGCTCAGTTACCTTAGCTTTCTTGGGAACAGGAACAATGGTGGCACTCTTGAAGCATGTGGTTACAGCAGACTGGGATAGGGATTGATTGAATATGTCCGTAAACACACCAGCCAGCTGGTCTGCGCATGCTCTGAGGACACGGCTAGGGATGTCGTCTGGGCCGGCAGCCTTGCGAGGGTTAACACGTTTAATTGTTTTACTCATGTCGGCTGCAGTGAAGGAGAGTCCGCAGGTTTCGGTAGCGGGTAAAGCACATTCAATCGCATCAAAGCTTTCCCAGCCTCTCTCTCTACACCTCTACCTACCTCTACCTCTCTCTACCTCTACCTCTACCTACCTCTACCTCTACCTCTAGATATTTCCTCTTTCTCTGCGACTGATTGAATCCTCTCCCTTAAGTTTGACTCTGTGTGTGTGAGACGTGAAGTGTGTCCTATTTGAGTCTAAACAAAAACATGTCACAGCAAGCTAAAACTTCATTTGAACAGCAAGATTTAATTAATGTTCACCGGGGGTGGTCCAACAGCAGTCTCCACCTACCCAGGGGTTGTCTGAGCCATTTCATTGCAGCCACCCTTCTTCAACACAATAACTACATTGAAATGTGTATTTATTCTAGCCTGTTTAAATACAGTGCCTTGCGAAAGTATTCGGCCCCCTTGAACTTTGCGACCTTTTGCCACATTTCAGGCTTCAAACATAAAGATATAAAACTGTATTTTTTTGTGAAGAATCAACAACAAGTGGGACACAATCATGAAGTGGAACGACATTTATTGGATATTTCAAACTTTTTTATCAAATCAAAAACTGAAAAATTGGGCGTGCAAAATTATGGCAAAAGGTCGCAAAGTTCAAGGGGGCCGAATACTTTCGCAAGGCACTATATCTCTAGTGACATTCCCATTATCATTTTTTTGTCATTGTTATGCCGTTCTCTCACATTGACAAGACATGTTAACGCTTCAATGCCCGTCTCTCTGTTAGTGCAGTGGTTCCCAAACTTTTTATAGTCCCGTACCCCTTCAAACATTCAACCTCCAGCTGTATACCCCCTGTAGCACCAGGGTCAGCGCACTCTCATATGTTGTTTTTTGCCATCATTGTAAGCCTGCCACACACACTATACGATACATTAATTAAACATAAGATTGAGTGTGAGTTTGTCACAACCCGGCTCGTGGGAAGTGACATAGAGCTCTTATAGGACAAGGGCACAAATAATAATATAATAATTATCAATAATTTTCCTCTTTATTTAACCATCTTACATATAAAACCTTATTTGTTCACTGAAAATTGTGAATAACTCACCACAGATTAATGAGAAGGGTGTGCTTGAAAGGATGCACATAACTCTGCAATGTTGGGTTGTATTGGAGAAAGTCTCCATCTTAAATCATTTCCCACACACAGTCTGTGCCTGTATTTAGTTGTTTTCATGGTAGTGAGGGCCAAGAATCCACACTCACATAGGTACGTGGTTGCAAAGGGCAACAGTGTCTTACAATCTCTTACACACTAAAAGTGGTACTTGAGGCACACTCAGTGAAACCATTAACTCATGTACCTCATCTTCAGACTAAGTCTGAATTCACAGGTAGTATCCCTTTACTTTCTGTGCAGCAAACTCTCTCCAGAAGTTCAGTGAGGATCTCTGAATGATCCAATGTTGACCTAAATGACTAATGATGATAAATACAATCCACCTGTGTGTAATCAAGTCTCCGTATAAATGCACCTGCACTGTGATAGTCTCAGAGGTCCGTTAAAAGCGCAGAGAGCATCATGAATAACAAGGAACACACCAGGCAGGTCCAAGATACTGTTGTGAAGAGGTTTAAAGCCGTCCCTCTAAACTTTCAGCTCATACAAGGAGAAGACTGATCAGAGATGCAGCCAAGAGGCCCATGATCACTCTGGATGAACTGCAGATATCTACAGCTGAGGTGGGAGACTCTGTCCATAGGACAACAATCAGTCGTATATTGCACAAATCTGGCCTTTATGGAAGAGTGGCAAGAAGAAAGCCATTTCTTAAAGATATCCATAAAAAGTGTCATTTAAAGTTTGCCACAGGCCACCTGGGAGACACACCAAACATGTGGAAGAAGGTGCTCTGGTCAGATGAAACCAAAATTGAACTTTTTGGCAACAATGCAAAACGTTATGTTTGGCGTAAAAGCAACACAGCTCATCATCCTGAACACACCATCCCCACTGTCAAACATGGTGGTGGCAGCATCATGGTTTGGGCCTGCTTTTCTTCAGCAGGGACAGGGAAGATGGTTAAACTTGATGGGAAGATGGATGGAGCCAAATACAGGACCATTCTGGAAGAAAACCTGAGGGAGTCTGCAAAAGACCTGAGACTGGGACGGAGATTTGTCTTCCAACAAGACAATGATCCAAAACATAAAGCAAAATCTACAATGGAATGGTTAAAAATAAACATATCCAGGAATTAGAATTGCCAAGTCAAAGTCCAGACCTGAATCCAATCGAGAATCTGTGGAAAGAACTGAAAACTGCTGTTCACAAATGCTCTCCATCCAACCTCACTGAGCTCGAGCTGTTTTGTAAGGAGGAATGGGAAAAAAGTTCAGTCTCTCGATGTGCAAAGCTGATAGAGACATATCCCAAGCGACTTACAGCTGTAATCGCAGCAAAAGGTGGCGCTACAAAGTATTAACTTAAGGGGGCTGAATAATTTTGCACGCCCAATTTTTCAGTTTTTGATTTGTTAAAAAGTTTGAAATATCCAATAAATGTCATTCCACTTCATGATTGTGTCCCATTGTTGTTGATTCTTCACAAAAAAATACAGTTTTCTATCTTTATGTTTGAAGCCTGAAATATGGCAAAAGGTCGCAAAGTTCAAGGGGGCCGAATACTTTCGCAAGGCACTATATCTCTAGTGACATTCCCATTATCATTTTTTGTCATTGTTATGCCGTTCTCTCACATTGACAAGACATGTTAACGCTTCAATGCCCGTCTCTCTGTTAGTGCAGTGGTTCCCAAACTTTTTATAGTCCCGTACCCCTTCAAACATTCAACCTCCAGCTGTATACCCCCTGTAGCACCAGGGTCAGCGCACTCTCATATGTTGTTTTTTGCCATCATTGTAAGCCTGCCACACACACTATACGATACATTAATTAAACATAAGATTGAGTGTGAGTTTGTCACAACCCGGCTCGTGGGAAGTGACATAGAGCTCTTATAGGACAAGGGCACAAATAATAATATAATAATTATCAATAATTTTCCTCTTTATTTAACCATCTTACATATAAAACCTTATTTGTTCACTGAAAATTGTGAATAACTCACCACAGATTAATGAGAAGGGTGTGCTTGAAAGGATGCACATAACTCTGCAATGTTGGGTTGTATTGGAGAAAGTCTCCATCTTAAATCATTTCCCACACACAGTCTGTGCCTGTATTTAGTTGTTTTCATGGTAGTGAGGGCCAAGAATCCACACTCACATAGGTACGTGGTTGCAAAGGGCAACAGTGTCTTACAATCTCTTACACACTAAAAGTGGTACTTGAGGCACACTCAGTGAAACCATTAACTCATGTACCTCATCTTCAGACTAAGTCTGCAAAACGGCAAGCACATTATCTGCTTTACACTCAGTTTGCAATTGTAAAACACACTTTTTGCAAAACACTAAAACACAGTTCTCTACATTAGACACATCATTCAAAACTAACAGGTCTTGTGTTTCGTTTGGAAAACCCTGCCATTCCAAATGCCACACTCATTTACCGATTAGCTACACCCAGTGCTCACATGTGAAAACACTTATAGCTAATTTCTAGACTGGAAATAGGCTTCAGGTTGGCTTTCTTGGTTTGGACAACAATGGAGGCCAATTTTGGAGAGAGAGTTAGAGGAAGAGGAGTGAGAGTAAGAGGGGGACGAGGACAAGGACGACGAGGAGGAGGAAGAGGACAAGGAGGGCGAGGACAAGCCTATTTGTTTATCTTCTACTGTATGTGTTTTGTCTGTTACTGTTCATCCCAAAATCTGGATGAAAATACAATGTTTTGAGAAAGAAATACATTTGATTATTTCCCCCTTGAATTTCTGTTTATAGTGTAAATATATACTAAATATACATACATACTGTATATATATTTGTGCACATACATGTACGTGTGAGTGCTATGACAAACTGCCGTGGACTCCACTGCACACGGAACATGCAAAAGACACAAGATAGTAGTGTTTTACATTTGTCACATCTGTGTGTAGTAGGTGTGTATAAGAGTTAATCATTTGAGGGTTTGTGTGTGGAGTTTTTATGCAAAAACACAATTTCAAGAAGAGTTAAAATAGTTTATAATGAAGTGTTTGGTTTTGCAAGAGAGGTGTGACATTTTGCATGTTGTGTGTGTTTTGGGGTTTTGTGTGTAGAGTCTAGAGAAAAGGAGCCATAGCCTCAGAAATCATGTGGAAGCAATTGTCAAAAACTGTAACAGCGCGATTTGCCAAGGCAGGATACTCTGAGCGCAGCCCAATCCAGAAATCTGTCAGTGGCTTCTAAATTCAATTTTCACAGAACCACTTGTTGCAATTTCGATGTGGCTCTCTTGTTCAGATATCGGTAAGTGGACTGGAGGCAGGGCATGAAAGGGATAACGAATCCAGTTGTTTGTGTCATCCATTTTGGGAAAGTACCTGTGTAATTGCGCACCCAACTCACTCAGGTGCTTTGCTATATCACATTTGACATTGTCCGTAAGCTTGAGTTCATTTGCACACAAAATATTATACAATGATGAAAGACCTGTATGTTGTTCTTGTTAATGCAGACAGAAAAGATCTCCAACTTCTTAATCATAGCCTCAATTCCCGCACATTGAATATAGTTGCAGAGAGTCCCTGTAATTCTAGATTTAGATCATTCAGGCAAGAAAAAACATCGCCCAGATAGGCCAGTTGTGTGAGAAACGTATCATCATGCAAGCGATCAGACAAGTGAAAATTATGGTCAGTAAAGAAAACTTTAAGCTCGCCTCTCAATTTAAAAAAAAATGTGTCAATACTTTGCCACCTTGATAATCAGCGCACTTCTGTATGTTGTAAAAGCGTTACATGGTCGCTGCCCATATCATTGCATAGTGCAGAAAATACACAAATGTTCAGGGGCCTTGCTTTAACAAAGTTAACCATTTTCACTCTAGTGTCCAAAACGTCTTTCAAGCCATCAGGCATTCCCTTGGCAGCAAGAGCCTCTCGGTGGATGCTGGAGTGTACCTAAATGTGGTCGGGAACAACTGCTTGCACGCCCGTTACCACTCCACTATGTCTCCCTGTCATGGCTTTTGCACCATCAGTACAGATACCAACATGAGCAGCACCTACATTTGTCTACATACGAACCGTTAGGGGAATTTGCGTTAGAGGGTAATGATTAATGTGATTGGATGTTAACTATTGGACTAGGATACCTGTTATTTGACATTGTGTTGTTATTTCGCTGAACACTAGATGGTTTACATTTATTTTTGGCAGTGAAACGAGGCTACTAAGGCGAGAATAAAACCTCACCCAAATGTATAGCCTCGCTGGAAAATATAAATGGACTGTTTGAAAATGTGAAGGAAAAAAAAACCTGTTAAAAATAAATAACATTTAAAAAAAAAAGTGAATCACATTTTTATTTGGCGAACCCCCGATGGCATTGCCCGTACCCCAGTTTGGGAATACCTGTGTTAGTGAGCATGATAGAAAATGTCTCTCTAACAATACATTGAGAATAAACTCAGTGTTGTTCAGAACTGCAGCCCACCTCAATCTAGGGATTTGTGAGCCCACACAAAGGCGGAAGTATTTTCAATCCACACAGTTCAAGACTGAGACTTGGCAGTAACCATGCAACACCATTCATTTCACCCCTAGGGCTCTACTTTAACAAACCTAACGGTCAATTTAAGGGCTGGGCGGTAGTGCTATAGGTTCGGGGTGGTGTGTCAGAAATATTTTTGCTATTTTCACAGGCACAATTAATGGAGCAGTTGCTGTGGTTGGCAACAAAGAGCTGGGTTTTTTATTAATAAACAAGTTGTGGGAGTGTCGAGGTTTTGCCCCCCACCGGCCCCCACGTCATCCATTTCTAAATATTTGGTTGCTTTTCTGTACTGCCTTGGAATCAACTCCAATTCCAAGGTTAGTCCATTATAGTTAGTCATATTGCTTACAGAAACAAAATAAACAAAAATGTAGCCCTATCCTGTCTTTGCTAAATATGTTAACTTGAACCTGTTTGCAGTCCACATTATTCTATGTAATTGCATGGCTTCGATGTTAACATATATATACATAACATTGGCTATGATATAGGGGCTAGGCCAACTGTAAATTGCATTATGGCTGAGCATGGACATGACAAATGTTGTCAAGCAAGATGAAATAACTTATTGAAAAGGCCTAAAAATAGAATGAATAATTGTAATCAAATTCTAAACAAAACCAAGCAACAACTAGTTTTAAATAGGCTGTGTCTAAATACACGTACAGGCACCATCATTCTTACCTGTGGGCACATACTATTAAAACAACGCACACTACGGAAGGTTTAATGCATATCTAAAATGTTACATTTTCTGCCTGGTGATGTCAACAGGCAGGCCAAAACTCCATCCCACTAAAAAAAACTAATTTCAGGCGGTCTGTTCAAACAGCTCTTAAATGGCATTGTCATCATTTTCACAATTTCACAGTATTATTCCAACCTCATAATGTGGAAATGTATATAAAACACAGAAAAATCACATTTTTGACTGCGGTGGGCTTTTAAGGCCATAGGATGGATCTCATTTTTTTTTAGATCCCAGGTCACGTACACATATACACTGGTATACGACTTCACACACCTAGACTTGTGTTGAATACGCTGACAGGAGACAGATAGAGGAGACATACACATATTCCTACCCCTGGGTATTGAGTGAGTCAGCGCATACTTCTAGGAAGGTCAAAGCTTCAAGGTATTGGTCCTCAAGAGACAAGAGTGATTCCCTTACGTCTCATATATATGTATGTCCTATCAAAATAGCTCATGGGTAATCATGAACTTGAGATTTTTTTTTTAATCACTAGTTTCAAATAGATACAAGGTCAGGGTTGTGTTGCCAACTCACTCTGGGAGATTATAAAAGCCCTTCAACATTTTTCATATCTCAGTTCTTAATTTCATAATTTAGACAGTCAGAAAATCTCCAGGCCAAACAGGAATAGTTGGCATGGTTACGTCAAGATGCCAGTTTGATGGCTCAGTTGACATGCTCTATTAGAAAAGTGTCCTGTCTAGTATAATTATTGTTTCTAAAGTGCTGTGCAGAAATGGCTAAATATGTCGTCTTTCACCCTGTCACTAGGAATGTAGCATTTTTAAGGTAGCTTACAGAAAGATGCACCGGCTACATGCTTTATGCTGCCTCTCCTTGAGACAAGTTTGATCATAACATCTGATCTGACTTATTATTAGCCACATAGTGTTACCAGCGATGTCTGGGACAAGCCACCCACAGAGAGAGAACATCAGGATGCCAGCATGCAAACACAGTCTGAGCACAAGAGTCTCCCATCCTCTCCTCTCCCCTGCCCTTTCCTCTCCCCTTCTCATCTCCACTCCCCTCGCCCCTCCTGCCCACTCCAGTTCACTTGCTAAGTTCTGGAAGGTAGCTCTGACATTAGGCAGCCCCCACCACCTCCACTACACTGAGTGCAAACAAATCAGTTGGATTTGCCTCCTAGCCTCCTAGTCAACATTTCCATTCAACCAACCTATGATAATGGTTTGCAATAACTGTTATGCTGCATGTACAGAATTATTAGCTCAGTTTGTATAGGGGTGTGTGAGATTGTAATACTACACTGCTCGTCTACCTTGCGTGCTGCAGATGTGGCTACCTTTGCGCGCTCTGAATATATTTATTTAAACCACTGAAAACCCTCCCATTTGCTGCTGAACAGATTTTCTTGTGCCGTTTTCATTCAATAAGGTTTTCAGTACATGTACCTTTTAGTTACAATTTTGTTGACAGACTCACTATTAGTCAGGTTCAGAATATTAGGGATCAATGAAAGAAGCCCCCACTGGGCACAGACATCAATTCAACGTCTATTCCATGTTGGTTCAGTGTAATTTCATTGAAATGACGTGCAAACAATGTTGATTCAACCAGTGTGAGCCCAGTGGGCCATAGAAATACCTGCATATTCGTCTCCGTTTCAGCACCAATTGGTAGATTTAAAAATCCTCTGATCTTGTAAACGATGTAGGCTTAGGAAACAACATGACGTTTGGAGAGCCTTTACACATGTTTATTCTCCCTATTATAATTGTATGTATGCTAATCTTCCAACATTACCATGTGTTGAAGAACTGAATACGGAAACTTTCAGGATGAATCAGTATACCCTTGTCTATTGCCTGCACTTGCCTGCATTAAGCATCGGCCACAAACTGTTATGGCTTGGTCCGCACTCCGCTCCATAACGATTTAATTAGCCTGCACGTCATTTAAAAAAAATATATAATATGATCAACTGTTACTGATGATCCTCAGCGACAACCATACAGCCCTGACTGCATTTACAGAGGAAGCAAATGAAGGTAAACAAATAATTAAATGAAGTGATATTGTAGGCTATACCAACTGAAGGGAACTTACAGGCCTAATAACCAATGGGAGACTAAAGGAAATGTTGACTAAAATGGAAGTGAATAGAGTACAGACCAAGCTGACTGGATAGAGTGTGAATGGAGGGATATTGGACTGTGGTAACCTGTGGTAACCAGGCTCCTCATTTCCATCTCTCCAGAGAGCATTTCTCAAGCCCTCCTCAGCTCCAAATGACAAGTTCAGCCACAATTCAGGAGGTTAGGATGGTCATCTCCCCCGAAGCGTGCCCCTCTACTGAACTTCAAATAAAGAGTTCTTCCCTCATAGTCTGACTGCTGAGCCACGGCAGCGGTGCAATCAAAGGAATTGCTTCCCCGTCCAGGCAGGGCGTTCTTCACTCCATACTACCATCAGCGAGGAAACGATTAGCGTCGACTAAAGCATCTATTTCTCTCCCTCGTTGTCATCAAATATATATATATTTGTTATATGTCATCTTGGACTCCTCAGTAAGATTGTGTAGACTTGACACATCCCCTAAAATAAGTTTGTCATGACACACTATTGTGGATAAACTGCATTAGCCCACTAAAGGTCCTATGTAAGCGGACAAATCTCCAGTGTGACCTGGCCTTTCCTCCATCATCTAGTTCACCTCGGGAGCAGGACTTTTATGACAGGGGCCTCCCTAAGTGCTTTTTCATTTATGGCGTCTCCTCTCCAAATCGACCACATTGCACCAGCTCATAAAGATGTATCTGTGGAACTCGGCACTGAACAACTAGAGCACTGTAGTTATCTTTCGGTTAGTCATCACTGTAGTTATCTTTCGGTTAGTCATCACTGAAGTCATCTGCGGGTTTCCGTAGTTTCCTCAAAATACAAATTAACATGATTTTTCACGTACCTGCAGTCGAGTCACTAAGATGGTTTCGAACAAAGAGGACAAAATGACGGACATGAACAAAGAGTGTGAATGGAATTTTCGTTTCAATCTATAGCGTCTAGACACATCATTGGTTTCGTTCCAAATGGCACCCTATTCCCTATATTGTGTACAACTGTTAACCGGAGCCATATGGATCCTGGTTGAAAAGTATTGCACTAACTTGGGAATAGGGTGCCATTTGGAATGCATAGGCAGTAATCAAATTGATGAGCGCAGTCTGAAGTCTTCATAGAATCATACAGTCACACAGTGATTGATTGGGTGAAATGCATTAGTCTGGCTTTTAGCTGAGTCTGGACCACAACACATTATATCATGCTGTTAGCGAATCTCAATAAAATGACTTCCTGCCATGCTGTCTTAATTGTCTTTTTCACTTTTCTGACACTGGACTCCAATTAAATTTATTGCCATTTCCTTATGAGTGAAGAAGTGAAGACGTCTGCATTTTGGTAGTGGTGTACAATTTGATTTAGTCATTATTTCTGAGACATTTGTGCATCTAAATCAGAGTGCTGACTGTAGGCCTACTATAATGACTATTATAAATTGGGTGGTTCGAGCCCTGAATGCTGATTGGCTGACAGCCGTGGTATATTAGACCG
Source organism: Oncorhynchus keta (assembly GCF_023373465.1). NCBI lineage: Eukaryota > Metazoa > Chordata > Actinopteri > Salmoniformes > Salmonidae > Oncorhynchus > Oncorhynchus keta. The sequence goes on from NC_068442.1 coordinate 7,263,188, forward strand.
TATACCACGGGTATGACAAAACCTTTATTTTTACTGCACCTAGTTACGTTGGTAGACAGTTTATAATAGCAATAAGGCACCTCAGGGTTTGTGGCATATGGCCAATATACCACACTTCCTCTGGCCGCATTGCTTAAAAAGACTACACTTACAAAAAACTGTTCCAAAGGGTTATTTGCGGAAGGATAGGGTTCTACCATGAACCCTTTTCATCTGAAGAACCCTTTTTGGAAGAGGAGGGTTCTTTCTAAGGGAAAGGGTTCTAGACCCTTTAACATACTCCGAGTAGAAATTCACCCCATAAGAAGGAATTCCCCTCGACCACGCCCACACATGGGAGAAAACAAAACATGCGGGAAAGCTACTGGGTTGTTCAATTTACATGTAACCAGGTCAAAAATCCTGACCTACATTTCACAATGCTACCACGTAGGGAAATGGAGCCTGCAAGAAGAGCCCTATGGCTTCAGGCTTTTTGTTGTGGGAGAGTGGGAAATGTGGGGACAAGGTGTCCAAGTGCGCTACATGTAGCTATGTGTGTGGAAAACATTTCATCACAGGTAAGACATTAATTTCTTTAGAATAGTCTGTTTGTTACTCCATTCAATACTTGTAGCTGTATAGTCTGTTTGATTGTGTTGTTGATCTTGGGTAGCTTAATGTTCCGGTCGGTACCTAGCTAGCACTCACTCATGTGACTGCTAGTAATAGCCTTCGGAAGTAGGGATACTGAGGTGCTGCAGCACAACCTGATAAATCGACATTTAAAAAAAGGTTCTAAACGTTTTTATTAAAAAATAAGAAATCTACTAAATTTGTGAACTACGCCTTTATTACTCCTGTACGAGTGGAGAAAAATACTCGTCAGCATCAACCCCCCTGAGCATTAGTTTAAACTTTGACATCAGGAGTCATCTGATAAGTTTAAAAAGATAGGTTTGAGAAGGTTTTAAACTATACCTGCAGTGCCTTCAGAAAGTATTCACACCCCTTGACTTTTTCCACATTTTGTTGTGTTATAGCCTGAATTTAAAATATATTAAAATTCAGATTTTGTGTCAATAGCCTAACACACGATACCTCATAATGTCAAAGTGGAATAATATTTTTAGACATTTTTACAAATGAATTAAAAATGAAAAGCTGAAATGTCTTGAGTCAATAAGTATTTCATCCCTTAGTTACGGCAAACATTTGCTTAAGTCACATAATAAGTTGCATGGACTCACTCTGTGTGCAATAATAGTGTTGTTGTCGAAATTCTACAAAGTCAATCTTAAATAAAAAAAGGTTTTTATTATCAGCGCGCTGGAGAGGTTCCAACCAACTCAATGCACAAAGTACACATGTCAAATAGGAGCTCTGCCGGGGCAGTTCCTTTAGTTATCTTATATACTGCTTAGACAGAAAGTAATATTTGCATGATTTAGCTTATTCATCATTAACATTTGCTTCATTCATGTGACTGACCAATACTGGTTCATGCATGTGACATACCAATACCTCATTAGGCTTCTTCTCTCAAAATGTTCTATACTTCTATTAAAAGTAAGGGAAATCAACACATAAAACCAGACACTTAACTTCAAATACTTCATTCTGGGTTGTACAATCCTTCTTGTAAAACCATGGCTTAAGTAAGACCTTTGCTTCATACAGTTACACATATGCTTCTTTACACAATTGAATTTATGGATTCTGGGAATGACATTTCAGCTGGAGCTTTTGTCGCATGCCACTCGCATGTTAACTACTTTGGGCTGGGGGGCAGTATTGAGTAGCTTGGATGAATAAGGTGCCCACAGTAAACTGCCTGCTACTCAGGCCCAGAAGCTAAGATATGCATATTATTAGTAGATTTGGATAGAAAACACTCTGAAGTTTATAAAACTGTTTGAATTATGTCTGTGAGTATAACAGAATATCTTGAGATATGGCAGGCGAAAACCTGAGAAAAATCCAACTAGGAAGTGGGAAATCTGAGGTTTGTAATTTTTCCAAGTGATTGCCTATCCAATATACACTTCCATTAGATGTCAACAGTCTTTAGAACCTTGTTTCAGGCTTCTACTATGAAGGGGGAGCGAATAAGAGCTGTTTGACTCAGGGGTCTGGCAGAATGCCATGAGCTAAGTCATGTGTGCGGCTGTGAGAGCGAGCTCCGTTCCCTTTCATTTCTAAAGACAAAGGAATTGTCCTGTTGGAATATTATTGAAGATTTATGATAAAACATCCTAAAGATTGATTCTATACATCGTTTGACCTGTTTCTACAAACTGTAATAGAACTTTGACTTTTTGTCTGGACCTAGTGCTCACGCCTTGTGAATTTGGATTTGTTAAAGATAAAGTAATGGTTAAAAGCCCGAGTAAAATACTCGCTGGCACGAAAATAGGCATGAATGATCAGTTCCCGAGGGAGATTGCAGAACGGCACAAAGTTCTGTATCCGATCTTCAAGGAGAATAGATTAAAAGGGAGGCGTGTAGCTCTCGTAGTCGATTAATTGTATATTGACAACCAAATGTTCCGAGACACAAAGACTGCTCCATGGCTATTCTAAAAATGACAAGTTCTCATAGAGGAGTCAAATAATGGAACATCCAATACTAGCCATGGTAGGGTTTGTAATAATAATAAAAAAATGATAGAAAAGCAATCAAATAATTTTTAAATAAATAAAGTACAACTACACTGTACCTTTCAAGATAGGGAATGTTGTAGAATAATTAGTATTCAATTGTCCTTTTATAGTATTTTACAAATGGACAAGATAGCATTAGAAGTAAGGATAACTAGCAAAATTATCTTCAAATATAACTAATTGGAACACAAAAGTACTAATTCAACATGGTGGAGATAAAAACACAGCAAACAGAAGACATAGAAGGCACAGTATGTGGGTATGTGTGGATGTATTGTGATGGAAGGTGTGGTGTGTGTTTTTGGTGTTTGGAAAACTCTGGTGTTAAGTGAGTGAGAAAGGAAATGGTTGCATATCCCAGAATCAATGTGTATCTGTGAGCAGGGGTTGAGAGAGAGAGAGCGCTTTCAATTTTGTGCAGATGAGGGATATACAGTTGAAATCGGAAGTTTACATACACTTAGGTTGGAGTCATTAAAACTTGCTTTTCAACCACTCCACACATTTCTTGTTAAACTATAGTTTTGGGAAGTCGGTTAGGACATCTACTTTGTGCATGACACAACTGTATATGCATTCATAAATCTCTTTCTTGTGTTGGGCCGTGGAAAGTAACAACCGTTGAGCATCTGAGCTCATGGTTGAGTGTTGGATAAAGGGATTGAGTGTGTGTGTGTGTGTGTGTGTGTGTGTGTGTGTGTGTGTGTGTGTGTGTGTGTGTGTGTGTGTGTGTGTGTGTGTGTGTGTGTGTGTGTGTGTGTGTGTGTGTGTGTGTGTGTGTGTGTGTGTGTGTGTGTGTGTGTGTGTGTGTGTGTGTGTGTGTGTGTGTGTGTATCCCACATCTGTTGCAAGGGAATACGGATGTTAGGGACAATAAAGGAAGAATCACATTAATGGTTTGTTAAAATAATAATTGCTTGACAAAAATGTAATTCCATGCAATGGGAGTCCTGGTTATAGGTAACAATCCACTACACAAACTGCCAACATTATTACGCATATTAATTGTTCATGTTGGAAATTAAGATACGCAAGATATTTGAATATATATATACAGTAGGGCAAAAAAGTATTTAGTCAGCCACCAATTGTGCAAGTTCTCCCACTTAAAAATATGAGAGAGGCCTGTAATTTTCATCATAGGTACACTTCAACTATGGCAGACAAAATGAGGGAAAAAAATCCAGAAAATCACATTGTAGGATTTTTAATGAATTTATTTGCAAATTATGGTGGAAAATAAGTATTTGGTCACCTACAAACAAGCAAGATTTCTGGCTCTCACAGACCTGTAACTTCTTTAAGAGGCTCCTCTGTCCTCCACTTGTTACCTGTATTAATGGCACCTGTTTGAACTTGATAAAAGTATAAAAGACACCTGTCCACAACCTCAAACAATCACACTCCAAACTCCACTATGGCCAAGACCAAAGAGCTGTCAAAGGACACCAGAAACAAAATTGTAGACCTGTACCAGGCTGGGAAGACTGAATATGCAATAGGTAAGCAGCTTGGTTTGAAGAAATCAACTGTGGGAGCAATTATTAGGAAATGGAAGACATACAAAACCACTGATAATCTCCCTCGATCTGGGGCTCCACGCAAGATCTCACCTCGTGGGGTCAAAATGATCACAAGAACGGTGAGCAAAAATCCCAGAACCACACGGGGGGACCTAGTGAATGACCTGCAGAGAGCTGGGACCAAAGTAACAAAGCCTACCATCAGTAACACACTACGCCGCCAGGGACTCAATTCCTGCAGTGCCAGACGTGTCCCCCTGCTTAAGCCAGTACATGTCCAGTACAGGCCCGTCTGAAGTTTGCTGGAGAGCATTTGGATGATCCAGAAGAAGATTGGGAGAATGTCATATGGTCAGACGAAACCAAAATATAACTTTTTGTTAAAAATCAACTCGTCGTGTTCAACCTTCCCAAGTTCTCTCACGTCACCCCGCTCCTCCGCTCTCTCCACTGGCTTCCAGTTGAAGCTCGCATCTGCTACAAGACCATGGTGCTTGCCTACGGAGCTGTGAGGGGAACAGCACCTCAGTACCTCCAGGCTCTGATCAGGCCCTACACCCAAACAAGGGCACTGCGTTCATCCACCTCTGGCCTGCTCGCCTCCCTACCACTGAGGAAGTACAGTTCCCGCTCAGCCCAGTCAAAACTGTTCGCTGCTCTGGCCCCCAATGGTGGAACAAACTCCCTCACGACGCCAGGACAGCGGAGTCAATCACCACCTTCCGGAGACACCTGAAACCCCACCTCTTTAAGGAATACCTAGGATAGGATAAGTATTTCTTCTCACCCCCCTTTAAGATTTAGATGCACTATTGTAAAGTGACTATTCTACTGGATGTCATAAGGTGAATGCACCAATTTGTAAGTCGCTCTGGATAAGAGCGTCTGCTAAATGACTTAAATGTAATGTAAATGTAATGTAAATGTCGTGTTTAGAGGACAAAGAATGCTGAGTTGCATCCAAAGAACACCATACCTACTGTGAAGCATGTGGAAACATCATGCTTTGGGGCTGTTTTTCTGCAATGGGACTAGGACGACTGATCCGTGTAAAGGAAAGAATGAATGGGGCCATCTATCATGAGATTTTGAGTGAAAACCTCCTTCCATCAGCAAGGGCATTGAACATTAAACGTGGCTGGGTCTTTCAGCATGACAATGATCCCAAACACACAGCCCGGGCAACGAAGGAGTGGCTTCATAAGAAGCATTTCAAGGTCCTGGAGTGGCCTAGCCAGTCTCCAGATCTCAACCCCATAGAAAATCTTTGGAGAGAGTTGAAAGTCCGTGTTGCCCAGCAACAGCCCCAAAACATCACTGCTCAAGAGGAGATCTGCATGGAGGAATGGGCCAAAATACCAGCAACAGTGTGTGAAAACCTTGTAAAGACTTACAGAAAATATTTGACCTCTGTCATTGCCAAGAAAGGGTATATAACAAAGTATTGAGATAAACTTTTGTTATTGACCAAATACTTATTTTCCACCATAATATGCAAATAAATTCATTAAAAATCCTACAATGTGATTTTCTGGATTTTTTTTCTCCTTTTGTCTGTCATAGTTGAAGTGTACCTATGATGAAAATTACAGGCCTCTCTCATCTTTTTAAGTGGGAGAACTTGCACAATTGGTGGCTGACTAAATACTTTTTTGCCCCACTGTATATATTTTTATAGCAATATATTATAAAGCAAATTGAGGTGAGCGCATTGGAAAAGCTTTTAGCGGTTTATCTACTTCTGTTTTGTGGGTGGCACTGTGTGCTCTTTTCGAAGGATGAGTCTTAGCCTTTCGGGAGGCCAAGGGATATGGGGGTGGTCACTGGGATGACAACCCAATTTTGGAGGGGCTTTGGTGGGTGGAGTAGTGGAGAACAATTGGAGGGTTACTTAGTAGCAATGCAAATATCATGGTACAGCTATTTGGACACTCAATCACTATGGTACTTTTTAAATGGTAAATGTACAAACATATATTATGATGAATAGATTTGAAACTTGTATCTCATTATGGTAAATAGTGTGATAAGTATAGCCAGTTATAATTGTAATGGCTTAGCAGATAAATCATCAAATCAAATTTGATTTGTCACATAAACATGGTTAGCAGATGTTAATGAGAGTGTAGCGAAATGCTTGTGCTTCCACTTCCGACCATGCAGTGATATCTAACAATTAATCAAACAATTTCACATCAACTACCTTATACACACAAGTGTAAAGGAATGAATAAGAATATGTACATAAAAAATATATGAATGAGCGATGGCTGAACGGCATAGACAAGATGCAGTAGATGGTATAGAGTACAGTATATACATATGAGATGAGTAATGTAGGGTATGTAAACATTATATAAAGTGGCATTTTTTAAAGTGGCTAGTGATACATTTATTACATCAAGATAGCAAGATGCAGTAGATGGTATAGAGTACAGTATATACATATGAGATGAGTAATGTAGGGTATGTAAACATTATATAAAGTGGCATTGTTTAAAGTGGCTAGTGATACATTTATTACATCCATTTTTTCATTATTAAAGTGGCTAGAGATGAGTCAGTATGTTGGCAACAGCCACTCAATGTTAGTGATGGCTGTTTAACAGTCTGATGGCCTTGAGATAGAAGCTGTTTTTCAGTCTCTCGGTCCCCGCTTTGATGCACCTGTACTGACCTCGCCTTCTGGATGATAGCGGGGTGAACAGGCAGTGGCTCGGGTGGTTGTTGTCCTTGATGATCCCCTGGAGGGTAGGTAGTTTGCCCCTGGTGATGCGTTGTGCAGACCTCACTACCCTCTGGAGAGCCATACGGTTGTGGCCGTACCAGGCGGTGATACGGCCCGACAGGATGCTCTCGATTGTGCATCTGTAAAAGTTTGTGAGTGGTTTTGGTGACAAGCCAAATTTATTCAGCCTCCTGAGATTTAAGAGGCGCTGCTGCGCCTTCTTCACCACGCTGTCTGTGTGGGTAGACCATTTCAGTTTGTCCGTGATGTGTATTTCCTTTTGTAGTCCGTGATTGACTGTAGACCCTGCCACATACCTATCGTGTCTGAGCCGTTGAATTGCGATTCTACTTTGTCTCTATACTGACGCTCAGCTTGTTTAATTGCCTTGCGGAGGGAATAGCTACACTGTTTGTATTCGGTCATGTTTTCCGGACACCTTGCCCTGATTAAAAGCAGTGGTTCGAGTTTTCAGTTTCGCCCTTCTGCGGCGCCGTTGTTTTGGGTCGCCGGCTGGGATCTGATCCATTGTCCTGGGTGGTGGACCAAACAGGGGATCTGCTTCGGGAAAGTCGTATTCCTGGTCGTAATGTTGGTGAGTTGACGTTCCTCTTATATCCAATAGTTCCTCCCGACTGTATGTAATAAAACCTAATATTTCCTGGGGTAACAATATAAGAAATAACACATAAAAAGAGAAAAGAAAGAAAATAACTATATTTACCTGGTTCAAAGATAGATATTATATTCCTTATTGTTTACAGGAAACTCATTCAACAATGAATGAAAAGGTGAGTGGAAAATGGTCTGGAGGGGGTGACATATATACTTCTCCCATGGGCAAAGAAACTCAAAAGGGGTGATGATATTAACAGTCATTTTGATCTGAATGTGCAAATTGTCCAAAGAGGTCCACAAAGTAGATGGATCATTTTAAATATGTTATTGGACCATAAACAGATATCGCTCATTAATTAACCTTTACGGACCAAATAATGATGATCCACGCTTCTTTGAAAATACATATGATAAATGATCAACACTGCAAGCTATACAATATTATTATGGTAGAAGATTATAATACTGTTTTAAGTACATAGCTTTTAAAATGATAAACTTAGATTAGCTAACACAACGTGCATTTGGAACACAGGAGTGATGACTGCTGATAATGGGCCTCCGTACACCTATGTAGATATTCCATTAAAAAATCTGCCGTTTCCAGCTACAATAGTCATTTACAACATTAACAATGTCTACACTGTATTTATGTTCAATTGTATGTTATTTTAAATTGACATTTTTTTTGCTTTTCTTTCAACAAGGACATTTCTAAGTGACCTCAAACTTTTGAACAGTTGTATGTGTGTGTGTGTGTGTGTGTGTGTGTGTGTGTGTGTGTGTGTGTGTGTGTGTGTGTGTGTGTGTGTGTGTGTGTGTGTGTGTGTGTGTGTGTGTGTGTGTGTGTGTGTGTGTGTGTGTGTGTGTGTGTGTGTGTGTGTGTGTGTATGTACAGTTGAAGTTGGAAGTTCACATACACCTTATCCAAATACATTTAAGCTCAGTTTTCACAATTCCTGACATTTAATCATAGTTAAAATTCCCTGTCTTAGGTCAGTTAGGATCACCACTTTATTTTAAGAATGTTAAATGTCAGAATAATAGTATAGAGAATTATTTATTTCAGCTTTTTTTTCTTTCATCACATTCCCAATGGGTCAGAAGTTTACATACACTCAATTCGTATTTGGTAGCATTGCCTTTAAATGGTTTAACTTGGGTCAAACGTTTAGGGTAGCCTTCCACAAGCTTCCCACAATAAGTTGGTTGAATTTTGGCCCATTCCTCCTGACAGACCTGGTGTAAGTGAGTCAGGTTTGCTTGCACACACTTTTTCAGTTCTGCCCACAACTTTTCGATGGGATTGTCAGGGCTTTGTGATGGCACTCCAATACCTTGACTTTGTTGTAATTTTGCCACAACTTTGGAAGTATGCTTGGGGTCATTGTCCATTTGGAAGACCCATTTGCGACCAAGCTTTAACTTCCTGACTGATGTCTTGAGATGTTGCTTCAATATATCCACATAATTTTCCTTCCTCATGATGCCATCTATTTTGTGAAGTGCACCAGTCCCTCCTGCAACAAAGCACCCCCACAACATGATGCTGCCACCCCCGTGCGTCACGGTTGGGATGGTGTTCTTCGGCTTGCAATCTTCCCTATTTTTCTTCCAAACATAACAATGGTCATTATGGCCAAACAGTTCTATTTTTGTTTCATTAAACCAGAGGACATTACTCCAAAAAGTACGATCTTTGTCCCCATGTGCAGTTGCAAACCGTAGTCCGGCTTTATGGCGGGTTTTGAGCAGTGGCTTCTTCCTTGCTGAGCGATATGACGGCTGTGTGGTCCCATAGTGTTTATACTTGCTTACTATTGTTTGTACAGATGAACGTGGTAGCTTTTGGAATTTGGAAATTGCTCCCAAGGATCAAATTTCTTGGCTGGTCTTGGCTGATTTATTTTGATTTTCCCATGATGTCAAGCAAAGAGGTACTAAGTTTGAAGGTACACCTTGAAGTACATCCATAGGTACACCTCCAATTTACTCAAATTATATCAATTAGCCTATCAGAAGCTTCTAAAGCCATGATATCATTTTCTGGAATTTTTCAAGCTGTTTAAAGGCACAGTCAACTTAGTGTATATAAACTTCTGACCCACTGGAATTGTGATACAGTGACTTCTAAGTTAAATAATCTGTCTGTAAACAATTGTTGGAAAAATGACTTGTGTCATGCACAAAGTAGATGTTCTAACCGACTTGCCAAAACTATAGTTTGTTAGCAAGAAATGTGCGAAGTGGTTGAAAAACAAGTTTTAATGACTCCAACCTAAGTGTATGTAAACTTCCAACTTCAACTTTATATGTATATATATTTGCAAAAAAATATAATGGGGATTGGAAGTGATGCAGACAATTCCATTGATGGAAGCTACAATCTATGTGCAATACTAAAGCTGATCTACCCCCTAAAAAAAATAAAAAGGTTAAAAAATGTTTTTAAACAAAGACAAAAAACAAACAACACAACAGCAATACACTTCTTTATAATAAACAAGAGGTGGGGAAAACTTCAATCCATTTGGAGTAACTGTCAAACATTACCAACTTATATTTTTTCCTTTTACTGGCAGGAATGTGAAGAAAAACAATTTGCATATTTACCAAAGGGCCCCAGGGGACCAGTAATTCCCCCTTTGGGCACATGACTCACATCGTGAGTCATAGGTCCCAAAAAAAGAACAACGTTCAGGGGCAGCGCACTCTCTTGCTCCTTCTCTTGTTCTGAATCATACATAGGACTGTTGATAAATTATAAACTTCTTCCTAATTATCTAGTTTTTACATAGCCCATTTAAATCTCACCCAATGTTTCTAGTCTTTCTAATGAGGGTGATCAGGCCTTTTCCAGGAAGTCAGAACAGTGGTCAGAGGTCATTCAACCCCATTAAGTCTGTTTGTTTCCCTGTACCTCAGGCATTATTTAAAGATATTTAAAAAAAAAATTGTATCAGGTTTACATTGGGTGTTTCAGTACATTTCTTAGCAAGGTGGGTTGTGTGTGGGTGCTGGTGTTTGTGTGGTAAAAACAAACAAAATGGCCAGACCTTACTTCATTTGGGAGCTCCCTCAACAGCTGGATCCAGGCACCTTTACACTGCACAGTCTGCACCTGCCTCAGGAAGTCCCTCAAAGGGAAAGACAAATAACCATTGGCAAACATATAAAATAACTTAGCAGACATTCCATCAGGCCTGTAAGAAAGAAAATGAACATCTTGATCAGTCCTAAAAAATTATTTGTCTTAATCAGGTTTTCCGCATCTTCGGCGGGAAGTCTTGATAAACCCATGCATATAGAGAATTATACTTCAGACACATCAGATGATAGTGTCCCGTCAAGCTGAATAGGCACCTTCTAAAGTAAACAATCCCAAAGCCCCTCTCTTGTAATCATTGTTATTTTGACCTGTTGCATTGACATACAGTTCTGTACAAGCTGTCCCTGGGACATAAAGTATTCAAAATATGAAACATGTTGTTTAACAAATCAGCTAAAACCTTCATAAAGTTGGTGCTGGCTTATCAGCTCAATATTCGGGACTTAAAACATTTACATGGATCTACTTCATTCTGGACACAGTTCCACATAATTTAAACAGATTATTGTTTTAGTGCTACCCAAACTATAGAATTGAGAAATAGTGTAAAAAAACATGTAATTTTCATACCTTTGTCCCAAATTTCCCCACTGTGTCCCTTACTCCCACAGCCTGTTTTTTGAGTTCAGTGTGTACTGGTAGCTATCTATTGTTCAACAGGAAGCTTACACCAGATGGCGGCCTCATAAATCAAATCAAAGTTTATTTGTCACGTGTGCCGAATACAACAGGTGTAGGTGGACCTTACAGTGAAATGCTTACTTACAGGCTCTAACCAATAGTGCAAAAAGATATTAGGTGAATAATAGGTAGGTAAAGAAATAAAAACAACAGTAAAAAGACAGGCTATATACAGTAGCGAGGCTACAAAAGTAGCGAGGCTACATACAGACACCGGTTAGTCAGGCTGATTGAGGTAGTATGTACATGAATGTATAGTTAAAGTGACTATGCATATATGATAAACAGAGAGTAGCAGCATAACAATAGGGGGGGGGGGACACAATGTGAATAGTCCGGGTAACCATTTTATTACCTGTTCAGGAGTCTTGGGGGTAAAAACTGTTGAGAAGCCTTTTTGTCCTAGACAAGCGGTAGCACTTGCCATGCGGTAGTAGAGAGAACAGTGTATGACTGGGGTGGCTGGGGTATTTGACCATTTTTAGGGTCTTCCTCTGACACCGCCTGGTGTAGAGGTCCTGGATGGCAGGCAGCTTAGCCCCAGTGATGTACTGGGCCGTACGCACTATCCTCTGTAGTGCCTTGCGGTCAAAGGCCAAGCAATTGCCGTGCCAGGCAGTGATGCAACCAGTTCAGGATGCTCTTGATGTTGCAACTGTAGAACTTTTTGAGGATCTCAGGACCCATGCCAAATCTTTTTAGTTTCCTGAGGGGGAATAGGCTTTGTCGTGCCCTCTTCACGACTGTCTTGGTGTGTTTGGACCATTCTAGTTTGTTGTTGATGTGGACACCAAGGAACTCTCAACCTGCTCCACACAGCCCCATCGATGAGAATGGGGGCGTGCTCGGTCCTCCTTTTCCTGTAGTCCACAATCATCTCCTTAGTCTTGGTTACGTTGAGGGATAGGTTGTTATTCTGGCACCACCCGGCCAGGTCTGTGACCCCCTCCCTATAGGCTGTCTCGTCGTTGTCGGTGATCAGGCCTACCACTGTGTCGTCTGCAAACTTAATGATGATGTTGGAGTCGTGCCTGGCCATGCAGTCATGGGTGAACAGGGAGTACAGGAGAGGACTGAGCACTTACCCCTGGGGAGCTCAAGTGTTGAAGATCAGCGTGGCAGATGTGTTGCTACCTACCCTCACCACCTGGGGGCGGCCCGTCAGGTAGTCCAGGATCTAGTTGCAGAGGGAGGTGTTTAGTCCCAGGATCCTTAGCTTAGTGATGAGCTTTGAGGGTACTATGGTGTTGAATGCTGAGCTGTAGTCAATAAATAGCATTCTCACATAAGTGTTATTTTTGTTACAGGTGGGAAAGAGCAGTGTGGAGTGCAATAGAGATTGCATCATCTGTGGATCTGTTTGGGTGTTATGCAAATTGGAGTGGGTCTCGAGTTTCTGGGATAATGGTGTTGATGTGAGCCATTACCAACCTTTTAAAGCACTTAATGGCTACGGACGTGAGTGCTACGGCTCTGTAGTCTTTTAGGCAGGTTGCCTTTGTGTTCTTGGACACAGGGACTATGGTGGTCTGCTTGAAACGTGTTGGTATTACAGACTCAATCAGGGACATGTTGAAAATGTCAGTGAAGACACCTGCCAGTTGGTCAGCACATGCCCGGAGCACACATGTCCTGGTGATCCGTCTGGCCCTGCAGCCTTGTGTATGTTGACCTGTTTAAAAGGTCTTACTCACATCGTCTACGGAGAGTGTGATCACACAGTCTTGCGGAACAATTGATGCTCTCATGCATGCCTCAGTGTTGCTTGCCTCGAAGTGAGCATAGAAGTGATTTAGCTCGTCTGGTAGGCTCGTGTTACTGGGCAGCTCACGGCTCTGCTTCCCTTTGTAGTCCGTCATATTTTGCAAGCCCTGCCACATACGACGAGCGTCGGAGCCGGTGTAGTAGGATTCAATCTTAGCCCTGCATTGACGCTTTGCCTGTTTGATGGTTCGTCGCAGGGCATAGCCGGATTTCTTGTAAGCTTCCGGGTTAGAGTCCCGCACCTTTAGCTCAGTGCGAATGTTGCCTGTAATCTATGGCTTCTGGTTGGGGTATGTACAGTCACTGGGGACGACATCCTCTATGCACTTATTGATAAAGCCATTGACTGATGTGGTGTACTCGCAATCGGAAGAATCCAGGAACATGTTCCAGTCTGTGATAGAAAAACAGCCCTATAGTTTAGCATCTGCTTCATCGAACCACTTTTAGATAGACCGAGGCACTGGTGCTTCCTGCTTTAATTTAGGCTTGTAAGCAGGAATCAGGAGGATAGAGTTGTGGTCGGATTTACCAAATGGAGGGCGAGGGAGAGCTTTGTACGCGTCTCTGTGTGTGGAGTACAGGTGATCTATAATTGTTTTTCCTCTGGTTAAATATTTAACATGTTGATAGAAATTAGGTAGAACTGATTTAAGTTTCAGACCATGTAGACACTTCTCTTATAAATGCATACAGACAGCTGTCAGCAGGGCATGGTACCGTTACTTGCCCTCACTATAGCCTTCTTCTGTCATATGTTTCACTGCCGTGGTTCCTCTATAGTCTCTACAGTATCTATACTCGTTATAGTATCTATAGTCTCACGTATCTATAGTGTCTCAGTGTCTATAGTCTCAGAAGTTTATGTAGTCATAAATTCTATGGTCCCTATAGATTCTATAGTCTTGCCGCATACATATAGAATAACACACACACTTTCACACATTCACTCAGTACTTATTATCCAAATTTCAATAACTTAATTAACATTTCTTAATATCCAAATGTCAAATATTGTATTAACCAAATTTCAATCAGCTTAATAGCCAAATTGCAATCCTGTTATTATCTCTATTTCAGCTTAATACTTTCCACACTACACAACTCATATCCATATTCACTACACTCACACAACTCCAATCCACATTGTGCTATTACTTGACTTAGGACTAGTGGTATCCTCCTCCATTTTTATGTTTAGTTATATTGGTTTTATTATTATTTTTCTATTTTTCTACAAATTAATTTAAATTGACTTACTGAGATTCAGTCGCCGCGTCCTTCAGTTGTTTGTGGATGATGTGTCTCCTCCTGGGCAGGTCACCGTAAGGGTCTGGTCTGGGCGGGTCTCGTGGTCTTTTGGTCAGATGGGAATTTCCCCCACGCTTCATAAAATACGCCACCGGTTTTTCTCTCAGACCCCCACTGGAAAGCTCTGCAGGCAGAATCAATCATCCTGCTCATTGATACCAAATTGTTGTGGAAATTCTAAACAGGGACACAAAGTCAATCTTAAATTAATCATTGTTTATTATAAGCTCGCTGGAGAGGTTCCAACCAACTCAATGCACAAAGTACATGTATCATGGTTCGTTCTGCGTTGTGTACTTTTAATTAGGACACTGCCACAACTGGAGGTCTGCTGGTTGGATTATTTTTATTTGCCCTGCACACGAAGAGGAAACACACAATATTTTAGCCCTTGGCACAGTCACAGCTCTCAGGCACCTCGCTAGCCAAGGTCAGGCAAAAGAGAGCGCCAAAAATAAATAACAACAATAATAACAATTTCACAACAACTACCTTATACACACAAGTGTAAAGGGATGAAGAATATGTACATAAAGATATATGAATGAGTGATGGTACAGAACGGCATAGGCAAGATGCAGTAGATGGTATCGAGTACAGTATATACTGTACATATGCGATGGGTAATGTAGGGTATGTACACATATACAAGTGGCATTGTTTAAAGTGGCTAGTGATACATGTATTACATAAAGATGGCAAGATGCAGTAGATGGTATAGAGTACAGTATAAACATATGAGATGAGAAATGTAGGGTAATGTAAACATTATATTAAGTGGCATTGTTTAAAGTGGCTAGTGATACATTTTTTACATACATTTTTCCATTATTAAAGTGGCTGGAGTTGAGTCAGTATGTTGGCAGCAGCCACTCAATGTTAGTGGTAGCTGTTTAACAGTCTTATGGCTATCGTGGTGGCTGTTTAACAGTCTGATGGCCTTGAGATAGAAGCTGTTTTTCAGTCTCTCGGTCCCTGCTTTGATGCACCTGTTTCTGACCTCGCCTTCTGTATGATAGCGGGGTGAACAGGCAGTGGCTCGGGTGGCTGTTGTCCTTGATGTTCTTTATGGCCTTCCTGTGACATCGGGTGGTGTAGGTGTCCTGGAGGGCAGGTAGTTTGCCCCCGGTGATGCGTTGTGCAGACCTCACTACCCTCTGGAGAGCCTTACGGTTGTGGGCGGAGCAGTTGCCGTACCAGGCGGTGATACAGCCCGACAAGATGCTCTCGATTGTGCATCTGTAAAAGTTTGTGAGTGCTTTCGGTGACAAGCCGAAATTCTTCAGCCTCCTGAGGTTGAAGAGGCGCTGCTGCGCCTTTTTCACCACGCTGTCTGTGTGGGTGGATCAATTAAGTTTGTCCGTGATGTGTACGCCGAGGAACTTAAAACTTACTACCCTCTCCACTACTGTCCCGTCGATGTGGATAGGGGGGTGCTCCCTCTGCTGTTTCCTGAAGTCAACGATCATCTCCTTAGTTTTGTTGACGTTGAGTGTGAGTTTATTTTCCTGACACCACACTCCGAGGGCCCTCACCTCCTCCCTGTAGGCCGTCTCGTAGTTGTTGGTAATCAAGCCTACCACTGAAGTGACGTCTGAAAACTTGATGATTGAGTTGGAGGCGTGCGTGGCCACGCAGTCGTGGGTGAACAGGGAGTACAGGAGAGGGCTCAGAACGCACCCTTGTGGGGCCCCAGTGTTGAGGATCAACGGGGTGGAGATGTTACCTACCCTCACCACCTGGGGGCGGCCCGTCAGGAAGTCCAGTACCCAGTTGCACAGGGCGGGGTCAAGACCCAGGGTCTCAAGCTTGATGATGAGTTTGGAGGGTACTATGGTGTTAAATGCTGAGCTGTAGTCGATGAACAGCATTCTCACATAGGTATTCCTCTTGTCCAGATGGGTTAGGGCAGTGTGGTTGCGATTGCGTCATCTGTGGACCTGTTGGGGCGGTAAGCAAGTTGGAGTGGGTCTAGGGTGTCAGGTAGGGTGGAGGTGATATGGTCCTTGACTAGTCTCTCAAAGCACTTCATGATGACGGAAGTGAGTGCTACGGGGTGGTAGTCGTTTAGCTCAAGTTACCTTAGCTTTCTTGGGAACAGGAACAATAGTGGCTCACTTGAAGCATGTGGGAACAGCAGACTGGGATAAGGATTGATTGAATATGTCCGTAAACACACCAGCCAGCTGGTCTGTGCATGCTTTGAGGCTGGGGATGTCGTCTGGTCCTGCAGCCTTGCGAGGGTTAGCAAGTTGAAATGTTTTACTCACGTCGGCTGCAGTGAAGGAGAGTCCGCAGGTTTTGGTACCGTGTCAGTGGCACTGTATTGTCCTCAAAGCGAACACAGAAGTTGTTTAGTCTGTCTGGGAGCAAGACATCCTGGTCCGCGAGGGGGCTGGTTTTCTTTTTATAATCCGTGATTGACTGTAGACCCTGCCACATACCTCTTGTGTCTGAGCCGTTGAATTGCGACTCTACTTTGTCTCTTTCCAGTCCACGTGATCAAAGCAATCTTAAAGTGTGGAGTCAGATTGGTCGGACCAGCGTTGAACAGACCTGAGCGCGGGAGCTTCCTGTTTTAGTCTCTGTCTACAGGCAGGGAGCAACAAAATGGAGCTTTTCCGAAAGGAGGGCGGGGGAGGGCCTCATATGCGTTGCGGAAGTTAGAATAACAATGATCCAGGGTTTTACCAGCCCTGGTAGCACAATCGATGTGCTGATAGAATTTAGGGAGTCTTGTTTTCAGATTAGCCTTGTTAAAATCCCCAGCAACAATGAATGCTGCCTCAGGATATGTGGTTTCCAGTTTACAGAGTCAAATAAAGTTTGTTCAGGGCCATCGATGTGTCTGCTTGGGGGGGAATATATGCGGCTGTGATTATAATCGAAGATAATTATCTTGGTGGATAATGCGGTCGACATTTGATTGTGAGGAATTCTAAGTCAGGTGAACAGAAGGATGTAATGATGGTGAGTTGACGTTGCTCTTATATCCAGTAGTTCCTCCCAACTGTATGTAATAAAACCTATGATTACCTGGGTTACCAATGTAAGAAATAACACGTAAAAATAAAAATAAAATACTGCATAGTTCCCTCGGAACGCGAAGCATGGCGGCCATCACTGTCGGCGCCGGAAGTACATTGTAAGGTCCCTCAGTCAAGCAGTGAATTTCTAGGGAGGTTTTCAAATGCCTTACAAAGAGGTGCACATATTGCTAGATGGGTACTTTAAAAAAACTGTCATTGAATATGTATTTGAGCATGGTGATGTTGTTATTAATTAGACTTTGGATGGTATATCAATACACCCAGTCACTACAACAATATAGGCGTCCTTCCTAACTCAGTTGTTGGAGAGGAAGGAAACCACTCAGGGATTTCACCATGAGGCCAACGGTGACTTTAAAACAGTTACAGAGTAATAGCTATGATAGGAGAAAGCTGAGGATGGATCAACAATATTTTAGTGAAAAAAAAGGAAGCCTATACAGAATACAAATATTCCAAAACATGCATCCTGTTTGCAATAAGACACTAAAGTAAAACAGCAAAGAATGTGGAACATAAATTAACTCTGTGTCCTGAACACAAAGCATTATGTTTGGGGCAATCCAACACAACCCATCACTGAGTACCACTTTGTATATTTTCAAGCATTGTGGTGGCTGCATCATGTTATGGGTATGCTTGTCATCAGCAAGGGAGTATAAAAAGTAACCAAATAAAGCTAAGCACAGGCAAAATCCTATAGGGAAACCTGGTTCAGACTGCTTTCCAAGACACTGGGAGACATTCATTTTTCAGCAGGACAATAACCTAAAACACAAGGCCAAATATACACTGGAGTTGCTTACCAAGATGACATTGAATGGCCTAGTTAAATCGCCTTCAAAATCTATGGTAAGACTTGAAAACCGCCTACTTGACAGAGCTTGAATAATAAATAAAAAAGTTTCAATCCAGGTGTGCAAAGCTCTTATAGACTTCCCCAGAAAGACTCTCAGCTGTAACCGCTGCCAAAGTTGATTGTATTGACCCAGGGATGTGAAGACTTATGTAAATTAGATATTTCTGTATTTCAATTTTCAATACATTTGCAAACATTTCTAAAAACATGTTTTCAATTTGTCAATATGGGGTATTTTGTGTAGATGGGTGAGAAAAAATGAATTTAATACATTTTGAATTCAGGCTGTAACACAACAAAATATGTAATGAGTCAAGAGTTATGAATACTTTCTGAAGTAACTGTATATCTGGTATTCCCTTAATCATTTTACATATACAATACTGCCATAGTTGATATCTTTGCCATGATTTCTGTCTTTCAAATTAGTATTTTCAGTGATTTTATTGAGCAGAGAGTAGAAGAATAGAAGTGAGTATGAGTGAACCCGCAGTTTATTGTATGGTACGCAGCAAATTGGCCAGTTTTACCTAGTGTTGATTTTTCAGTGTCACATTTCTAGTGTTGATTCAGGATTTAAATGAACTTAACACTCAGGTGTGTACAAGAACCCCATTGTTGTTTTGAACCTTAACAGGCCCAGGACCACAGCAAAAATCAGTGTTTTTTCTCACTACTTTAATTTAGGGCTCCCGAGTGGGCGCCCTGCATCACAGTGCTAGAGGCATCACTACAGACACCCTGGTTCGAATCCAGGCTGTATCACAACCAGACAGGATTGGGAGTCCCATAGAGCGGCACACAACTGGCCCAGTGTTGTCCGGGTTTGGCCGTCATTGTAAATGAGAATTTGCTCTTAACTGACTTGCCTAGTTAAATAAAAAGGTTTAAATCTATATGTCCAACCCATATATTAAGCATCACATTGAAGTTCAACATTTTATTTTTAGGACAACCAAGGCTACAAGTATAACACACAAACAAATAGACAAACAGTTGCATTCATGAGTTTTATTGACAAAAATGTCAATGAAAAAAAAGGCCAGACAAGCCCCTCCCCCTAAGTGGGAAATGAATATACGACAACCAACCGTCATAGAGAAAAATAGATTACAAATGTACGCGTTTGAGTGAGTCTCAGCTTTTCATAGATGGGACTATATCTGTCTGTATACATCTGTTTTTCCTTTTGTGAGGAAAAACTCTTATTCTTATTGGCTGGGCCCTGGCTCCCCAGTGGGGAGGCCAATGCCCTCCCAGGCCCACCCATTGCTGCACCCCTGCCCAGTCATGTGAAATCTATAGATTAGGGCCTAATTCATTTATTTCTATTGACTAATTTCCATATATGAACTGTAACTGTAAAATGTTTGTAATTGTTGCAAGTTCCATTTATATTTTTGTTTAGTAATTATTTGTATTCGGATTCTACAGATGTTTTCACTTCGGGATCCACCCTTGTCTCACAAAACCCCCTATAGCTCAGCCCCCGTTTATCACACAGACTAATGGTTGGTTTCAGTCTGTATCTCAAGCACACAATGTTTAAAAGGGGTTAAGAAGTCCAAAAAGTGTCAGTGATACAGTGGGACTCATAACCAGAGTTGAGTGTGATTGTGTTTTGACCATGATTATCATATTTCCCAGTATGTTAAATTGCAGGTTTATTTTCAGAATTGATTGTTTCAATATCTGTGTTTTCGCATGTACATAGATTGGTCTATTAAATCTAATGTTACGCAAAGATAAATAGTATAATGAGCCTGGGTTTATAACCGCGGAAATCGACTCTACCGCACGAGCATGGTTTTGCGGCACAGTCGAAGGTCGAGGGTTCGAGACCTGCTCCCTGCTGTTTCATTACAATAACATTCATTTTTCTAAACTAATCCAAAGTGTTAGTAGTTGGACTTTTTGCACGCATTACTGAGATGGTTGATCCAGTTTAGATGATTTAGGTAGTATCATTAATGAATATTCCCTACCCTGGCAGTCACTCTGAATGCGGTTGATTATGGGTTCCAATTGTTGGATATTTTCACTCGGTCTGGATTCCAAGTAAGGGATCATCAAGGAGGGGCTATGCGTTCTTTGGAAAATAATGAACAACAAGAAAGGTGTGTTCCACGAAGCCTAGCAGAGTGGAACTGACCTTCCACGTAGTTGCATTATTTTCCAGAGAACGCATTGCGTCCGAGTTAATTATCCGTTTTATACCAAGGCTATAATTTAACACATTTGACCATAGAAATGTGCTCAACATCCACTGAAGTAGCTAGCAAGTTTACTAGATAGCTGCAGTAGTTACCGTGGTATTCAAACAAACAGCTAACCAAACCATATGTCCTAGTTTGCTATTATGACAATCGAATTCAACAATACCAATACTGTTTTCAACTTTTCCTTTCAAAAGCAGCTCAAACAAAACATGTAAAAATTAACTACAGCCATTGAATTCGAACCTGCAAATATTCCATGCGTTATAGGGAAGTAATGCACGCTCTAGAATGCCCTTCAAGAAAATCAGAAAGGAGTATTCAACAATGCTATGGTATAATAGGAATTACACATAACTTTGCAAGGGTTCTACCTAGTGTTCTACCTAGCACCAAAAAGGGTTCCTCAATGGGGACAATTACCTTTGTTGTCTTCTAAGAATGTAGATAGATGACTGCTAACAACCACATGTATTTCTAATTTAATATCTGGCTGTATTTTTACAACATTGACCCAACATACAGTAGATCAGTTCTTTGAAGTATTGTGAAGCAATACTTACTCAAGCTATATTAATCGTCTTTAGTGTAATTTCTCTAAATAAATAGACTCCCTTGTGTTGTGAGTCCCTGATGATTAGAATAGAAGATGTGACTGACAGGGTTGATGTGAAGTGCTACACAATATATACAAAAGTATGTCCTTCAAATGAGTGGATTCAGCTATTTCAGCCACACCTGTTGTTGACAGCCACGCAATCTCCATAGACACACATTTGCAGTAGAATGGCCTTACTGAAAAGCTCAGTGACTTTCAACGTGGCACCGTCATAGGATGCCACCTTTCCAACAAATCAGTTGGTCAAATTTCAGCGCTGCTAGAACTGCCCCGGTCAGCTGTAAGTGCTGTTATTGTGAAGTGGAAACATCTAAGAGCAACAAGGGCTCACCCCTGCGAAGTGCTGGGCCACACAGGCACAACTAACGGGACTGCCGAGTGCTGAAGCACGTAGCCTGTAAAAATCCTCTGTCCTCGGTTGCAACACTCACTACCGACTTCCAAACTGCCTCTGGAAGTAAAGTTAGCACAAAAACTGTTCGATGGGAGCATCATGAAATGGGTTTTCATGGCCGAGCAGCCGCACACAAGCCTAAGATCACCATGCGCAATTCCAAGCGTCAGCTGGAGTTAAAGCTCACCGCCATTGGACTCTGGAGCAGTAGAAACACGTTCTCTGGAGTGATGAATCACGCTTCACCATCTGGCAGACAATTCTGGGTTTGGCGGAGGCTAGGAGAACGCTACCATCCCAAATGAATAGTTACAACTGTAATGTTTGGTGGAGGAGGAATAATGATCTGGGGCTATTTTTCATGGTTTGGGCGAGGCCCTATAGTTCCAGTGAAGGGGAAATCTTAACGCTACAGCATACGATGACATTCTAGATTACTGTGCTTCCAAATCTGTGGCAACTGTTTGGGGAAGGCCTTTCCCTGTTTCAGCATGACAATGCCCCTGTGCACAAAGCGAGGTCCATACAGAAATGGTTTGTCGAGATTGGTGTGGAAGAACTTAACTGGACTGCACAGAGCCCTGACCTCAATCCCATCGAACACCTTTGAGATGAATTGGAATGCCGACTGCAAGCCAGGCCTAATCACACAACATCAGTGCCCGACCTCACTAATGCTCTTGTGGCTGAATGGAAGCAATTCCCCGCAGCAATCTTCCAACATCTAGTGGAAACCCTTCCCAGAAGAGTTGAGGCTGTTATAGAAGCAAAGGGTGGGACCAACTCCATATTAATGCCCATGATTTTGGAATGAGATGTTCAACGAGCAGGTGTCCACATACACTACATCACCAAAAGTATCTATGCAGCAGGCTAGTTGATTGATATACAGTAGAGAAGTACTACACTACACAAGCTTTTGGATTTACATTGTACAGAGTGCCTGTTTGGGTCCTCTGCCATAAATAATACCTTTGTTCTCAAATAGTCCATAGAGAATCCGCACTGCATTGTCAACAAGTTAGCAACTCGACTGCCTGTACGAAAATACTGACTCTCTTCCTCACTTTGTGGATCATGATCAAATGTTTCTGGTGTAGTTTTTTTTAGAAACTAACTCATGGATTTGTCACTGTACTAAAATCATAAAGGAAGGTTCAGCATGGCAGCTGTATTCTTTTCAATCATATTTATTGCCAATGCATTTCAGGAACAAACTGCAGGCTTGTAAAGTGTCCAGCTTTAAATACAGTGTGATGCATTTCTCGCAGCAATCATCCAGTCGTTTACCTAAACATTTGACCTCCTCCCTGCTGTTTTATTCAGAAGTTGTTTTATCTCAGAGCACGTCCAATCGTACCGCTTGTTGTTGCCTTGAATAGACATCCGCTCAACCACAGTCAAATGAATAACAAAAAGCCCAATGAATAATACAGTATAGATAACTGTGTGGGTGTGACTGAGAGGAAAAGAGCCACACACACCATGAGCTTGCTTTAGAAAGGTTCACACACCCTTTTCTATAGGTTAAAACACAGAAACCAGACACAGTTAACCCAAATTTGTGGCAAAATGACAACAAAGTCAAGGTATTGGAGTGGCCATCACAAAGCCCTGACCTCAATCCTATAGAAAATGTGTGGGCAGAACTGAAAAAGCATGTGCGAGCAAGGAGGCCTACAAACCTGACTCAGTTGTACCAGCTCTGTCAGGATGAATGGGCCAAAATTCACCCAACTTATTGTGGGAAGCTTGTGGAAGGCTACCCAAAATGTTGAACCAAGTTAAACAATTTAAAGGCAATGCTACTAAATACTAATTGAGTGCATGTAAACTTCTGACCCACTGGGAATGTGATGAATGAAATAAAAGCTGAAAGAAATTATATTCTCTACTATTATGCTGACATTTCAAATTCTTAAAATAAAGTGGTGATCCTAACTGACCTAAGACAGGAATTTTTACTAGGATTAAATGTCAGGAATTGTGAAAAACTGAGTTTAAATGTATTTGGCTAAGGTGAATGTAAGCTTCCGACTTCAACTGTACATGGTAATGACCCAATAGTATTTGAGGAAAGTTGAAAAAAACAGACCCCTCTGATGCTGTATGCTAAATTGTGACATGGCATAACGCAACTCATTCTGTGTTGTACAGCCTCTCTCCACCAGGTGTAGCACTCCTCTTGCATATTAAAAACAAGAAAGGGACAGGGTAAGGGGGGGATACCTAGTCAATTGTACAACTGAATGTATTCATTTTTTGCATCATCACTGCAAGCCATCATGCCTCTCAAAAACCGTGACAGCTGCTGTTTACTTCTGAAGACAACTTTAGCGCAGCTGTGACACACGCCTCTTGGAGGGAACGCAACACCCTGCTTACAACTCACCTCAGTTATGTGATTGTAGGTGTGGGTAAGGATGACAGAGAATATTACAATTTACGGGGAATTTAATTTCCCCAATACGGTAAATGTGGGGAAAAGGGGCTGGACAGAACCAAGCCAAAGAAAGTACCTTACCTGCCTACCCACCGTTTAGCACCTCCTAGCGCACTAACCAAAATACAGGGGGTGGTCCGCCCAGGTCTTAACTAGTGTGCATAGACAGTTAATACTATGGGTTATGTATGCCTGCAGGCCTCTTGCCTAAGCACTCCCAAGGTGCCTTCCCTTTCCCCCCTGGGAACAAAAACAGAATAATTACTAACAAAGTCAACAATTTCAATCATCAAAAACACTGAGTCCTTTTGGCATACAGACACCTCAGAAGTAGCGGCTACAAAAGACTTTCAACAAAACTGTTACTAGGCAACAACCAACACAGGACATCAAAGAAGCTCTCTCTTCCTGACAAAGGAACAGGGCTTTTATCCAGCTGGAGAAGGAGTTGGTAATTGAAAACAGCTGTTTCCCCTGACGAGAGGGAGGGTTCAGAGCTCCAATCATCGATGGGGCCGACCAATCAGCTGCTTAGAATCCAGGAAGCCATTTCCTGAAATACACACACAAACCCACAACACAGAAACTGGGGAACGTAACAGCCGCCCTAAAAATCAGATTCAAATTTGACACAAATCTTCAAATAAGCATGCAATGACACATTATATAAACTCTTTATAGTGTTTTAATTACATTTTAGAGGTGATAAGTTGGACAGATCGGTGAAAAAAGCAGTTCCCCATCACGCAGTAGGTTTCGCTTCCCCACCCACCATTTTTGAAAAGACTCAACAGAGCTTCTTCAATCACGTAGAGATTTTTATTGCATTTTTTCAACCTTTATTTAACTAGGCAAGTCAGTTAAGAACTAAATCTTATTTACAATGACAGCCTACCGGGGATCAGTGAGTTATCTGCCTTGTTCAGGGGCAGAACGACAGATTTTTACCTTGTCAGCTCCGGGATTCGATCCAGCAACCTTTCGGTTACTGGCCCAACTAGGCTACCTGACACCCCAAAGATGGGCAGCAGGAAGGTCTCGTTATTGATTTTACTAGAAAGGGGAGAAATTGTGCTTTACAATGGTATTCATATTACAGTTGACCTGGAAGTATTACATTTTTTGGGCTCTAAAACAAGGTCAATTGTATGTTACAGCGTGATGTAAAAAATTGCATTAGCTAACTATACTCACGACACACCAGTCACAGCCATCATGTCGTATGTTTGATGTATATAATCCATTCCTTGCCATTTGAAGTTTGCACCAACTTTATTTTAAGCACATTTTCACTCCTATGCTGGGCAAGTGTGTGTGCATTTCAGACATGACAACATATCCACAACACATGGCAGCTCTGGGCAATTGGATTATCCTATTTACACTTTGTAGTCAATTTTGACACTCGAATTCATGTTTCTGACTCATATCGATGCCACATCGGCCTTTTATAACCAGTGCATTTGGTTCGAGAAGGCATTTCCCCTTTAATGCCAAATAATCCAATCAGTCCACCATCAAAATGATTTATTAAAGAAATTAATAAAATGTAGACATAAGTGTGAGATGGTGGTGGGCGCATGGGTCTCCAGAGCTCGTGGGCCCTCCCTCCTTGCAAGGGCTGTGGGGTTTCAGCTACGATAGTGAGACAAACACAAAACACATCTGAGTCCTAAACACACCAACAGCTCTGTGCGATCAGAAAATCACTCCAGTCCCATTTTATAGGATGGGAGGGAGGGAAAGAGGGGAGGATAGATGGGGCAAGGGAGGGAAGGAGAAATGGAGGGGGTAAGTTTGGCAGGGTGTTGCGATGTGGAAGAGAGTCCAAAGTGTTGATTAATTCTATAAAGACCTGGCAGAGACACAGTAGACTGGACACCCTCCAGCACTGTGACCTGTCCACACAGTGTCATGACACAGACACTCTGTCTGAACAGATGGCTGCACTGGAAGGACAGTCTAGACTATACAGTGCATTCAGAAAGTATTCAGACCCATTGACTTTTTCCACATTTTGTTACGTTACAGCCTTATTCTAAAATGGATCAAATAAAAACAATTCCTCATCAATCTACACTCAATACCCCATAACGACAAAGCGAAAACAGGTTTTTAAAAATATTTGCACATTTATTAAACATGAAAAACATAAATACCTTATTTAAGTGTTCAGACCATTTGTTATGAGACTCTAAATTGAGCAGAGGTGCATCCTGTTTCCATTGATCATCCTTGAGATGTTTCTACAACTTGATTGGAGTCCACCTGTGGTAAATTAAATTGATTGGACATGATTTGGAAAGGCACACACCTGTCTACATAAAAGGTCCCACAGTTGACAGTGCATGTCAGAGCAAAAACCAAGCCATAAGGTCTAGGGAATTGTCCAAAAAGCTCAGGGACAAGATTGCGCCAAAGCACAGATCTGGGGAAGGGTACAACAAAAATTGAAGGTCCCCAAGAACACAGGAGCCTCCATCATTCCTAAATTGATGAAGTTTGAAACCACAAAGACTCTTCCGAGAGCTGAGCAATCAGGGGTGAAGGGCCTTGGTCAGGGAAGTGACCCAGAACCCGATAG
This sequence comes from Oncorhynchus keta, assembly GCF_023373465.1. Lineage (NCBI taxonomy): Eukaryota > Metazoa > Chordata > Actinopteri > Salmoniformes > Salmonidae > Oncorhynchus > Oncorhynchus keta. The sequence continues at coordinate 7,289,730 of NC_068442.1, forward strand.
CGCCAGAGTTCCTCTGTGGAGATGGGAGAACCATCCAGAAGGACAACCATCTCTGCAGCACTCCACCAATCAGGCCTTTATGGCCAGACGGAAGCCACTCCTCAGTAAAAGGCACATGACAGCCCGCTTGGAGTTTGCCGAAAGGCAACTAAAGACTTTCAGACCATGAGAAACAGGATTCTCTGGTCTGATGAAACAAAGATTGAACACTTTGACCTAAATGCCAAGTGTCACATCTGGAGGAAACCCTACGGTGAAGCATGGTGGTGGCAGCATCATGCTGTGGGGTTTAGATAATAAACAATCAAATGTACAGTAAACATTACACTCACAAAACAATAAAGACATTTCAAATGTCAGTGTTGTAATGATGTGCAAATAGTTAAAGTACAAAAGGGAAAATAAATAAACATAAATACAGTGCCTTGCGAAAGTATTCGGCCCCCTTGAACTTTGCGACCTTTTGCCACATTTCAGGCTTCAAACATAAAGATATAAAACTGTATTTTTTTGTGAAGAATCAACAACAATCAACAACAAGTGGGACACAATCATGAAGTGGAACGACATTTATTGGATATTTCAAACTTAACAAATCAAAAACTGAAAAATTGGGTGTGCAAAATTATTCAGCCCCCTTAAGTTAATACTTTGTAGCGCCACCTTTTGCTGTGATTACAGCTGTAAGTCGCTTGGGGTATGTCTCTATCAGTTTTGCACATCGAGAGACTGAAATTTTTTCCCATTCCTCCTTGCAAAACAGCTCGAGCTCAGTGAGGTTGGATGGAGAGCATTTGTGAACAGCAGTTTTCAGTTCTTTCCACAGATTCTCGATTGGATTCAGGTCTGGACTTTGACTTGGCCATTCTAACACCTGGATATGTTTATTTTTAAACCATTCCATTGTAGATTTTGCTTTGGAAGACAAATCTCCGTCCCACTCTCAGGTCTTTTGCAGACTCCATCAGGTTTTCTTCCAGAATGGTCCTGTATTTGGCTCCATCCATCTTCCCATCAATTTTAACCATCTCCCCTGTTCCTGCTGAAGAAAAGCAGGCCCAAACCATGATCCTGCCACCACCATGTTTGACAGTGGGGATAGGGTGTTCAGGGTGATGAGCTGTGTTGCTTTTACGCCAAACATAACGTTTTGCATTGTTGCCAAAAAGTTCCATTTTGGTTTCATCTGACCAGAGCACCTTCTTCCACATGTTTGGTGTGTCTCCCAGGTGGCTTGTGGTAAACTTTAAACGACACTTTTTATGGATATCTTTAAGAAATGGCTTTCTTCTTGCCACTCTTCCATAAAGGCCAGATTTGTGCAATATATGACTGATTGTTGTCCTATGGACAGAGTCTCCCACCTCAGCTGTAGATCTCTGCAGTTCATCCAGAGTGATCATGGGCCTCTTGGCTGCATCTCTTATCAGTCTTCTCCTTGTATGAGCTGAAAGTTTAGAGGGACGGCCAGGTCTTGGTAGATTTGCAGTGGTCTGATACTCCTTCCATTTCAATATTATCGCTTGCACAGTGCTCCTTGGGATGTTTAAAGCTTGGGAAATCTTTTTGTATCCAAATCCGGCTTTAAACTTCTTCAAAACAGTATCTCGGACCTGCCTGGTGTGTTCCTTGTTCTTCATGATGCTCTCTGCGCTTTTAACGGACCTCTGAGACTATCACAGTGCAGGTGCATTTATACGGAGACTTGATTACACACAGGTGGATTGTATTTATCATCATTAGTCATTTAGGTCAACATTGGATCATTCAGAGATCCTCACTGAACTTCCTGAGAGAGTTTGCTGCACTGAAAGTAAAGGGGCTGAATAATTTTGCACGCCCAATTTTTCAGTTTTTGCTTTGTTAAAAAAGTTTGAAATATCCAATAAATGTCGTTCCACTTCATGATTGTGTCCCACTTGTTGTTGATTCTTCACAAAAAAATACAGTTTTATATCTTTATGTTTGAAGCCTGAAACGTGGCAAAAGGTCGCAAAGTTCAAGGGGGCCGAATACTTTCGCAAGGAACTGTATTAGGTTGTATTTACAATGGTGTTCGCACTTCACTGGTTGCCCTTTTCTTGTGGCAACAGGTCACAAATCTTGCTGCTGTGATTGCACACTGTGGTATTTCACCCAATAGATATGGGAGTTTATCAAAATTGGATATGTGAGTCTGTGTAATCTGAGGGAAATATGTGTCTCTAATATGGTCATACATTTAGCAGGAGGTTAGGAAGAGCAGCTCAGTTTCCAGTTTCCAGCTCCTCGGGTCTCTCTCTCTCTCACCCCTCTGAAGGGGTATCTTTTATTGATGTAAAGGTTATAAATATTTGAGTGCATTTCAGCGTGACTTGAAAGGCTTCCGGACCACAGCACTGTGTGCTGTTTGTTGAAAGAGCCATCTCTGTCACAGTATCTCCTGCTCAGTGCAGAGGTAATGAGTCGAGGCACTGAGTTGGAATAGAGCACCTGAGGAGCTTTCAAAAAGTAGAATTACAAGAAATCTATGGAAGCTTTAATGTCCACAGACAGAGGATAGCGGGATCTGACTAGTCATATGAGCATGTGCACTTTTAGGGACATAAACCAACTGTATATAGTACCAGTCAAAAGCTCAGACACACCTACTCATTCAAGGTTTTTTCTTAATTTTTTTTTTTACAAATGTTCTACATTGTAGAATAATAGTGACGACATCAACACTATGAAATAACACCTATGGAATCACGTTTTAACAAATCAAAATATATGATATTATATTTTAGATTATTCAAAGTAGCCACCCTTTGCCATGATGACAGCTTTGCACACTCTTGGCATTCTCTCAACCAGCTTCACCTGGAATGCTTTTCCAACAGTCTTGAAGGAGTTCCCACATATGCTGAGCATTTGTTGGCTGTTTTTCCTTCACTCTGTGGTCCAACTCATCCCAAACCATCTCAATTGGGTTGTTGTCGGGTGATTGTGGAGGCCAGGTCATCTGATGCAGCACTCCATCAATCTCCTTCTTGGTCAAATAGCCCTTACACAGCCTGGAGGTGTGTTGGGTCATTGTCCTGTTGAAAAACAAATGATTGTCCTACTAAGCGCAAACCAGATGGGATGGCGTATCGCGGCAGAATGATGTGGTAGTCATGCTGGTTAAGTGTGCCTTGAATTCTAAATAAATCACTGACAGTCTCACCAGCAAAACACCCCCACGCCATCACACCTTCTCCTCCATGCTTCACGGTGGGAACCACACATGCGGAGATAATCCATTCACCTGCGTCTCACAAAGACACGGCGGTTGGACCCAAAAATCTCAAATTTGGACTTATCAGACCAAAGGACAGATTTCCTCCGGTCTATTGTTCATTGTGTTTTAATCAGTTATTTGGTGACATTTGATTATATGTAGTATAGTTTTATTTTTATTGTATTTTGTTTTGTATTTTACCCCCTTTTTCTCCCCAATTTCCTGATATTCAATTGCGATCCAATTACGATATTTTCTTAGCGCTGCAACTCCCCAACAGGCTTGGGAGAGTGGAAGGTCGAGTCATGCGTCCTCCTAAACATGACCCGTCAAACCGCGCCTCTTAACACCTGCCCACTGAACCGGGAAGCCAGCTGCACCAGTGTCGGCGGAAACACCGCTCAACTGACAACCGAAGTCAGCCTGCAAGCGCCCGGCCCACCACAAGGAGTCGCTAGAGCGTGATGAGCCAAGTAAAGCCTCCCCGGGCCAAACCCTCCCCTAACCCGGACGATGCTGGGCCAATTGTGCGCCGCCCTATGGGACTCCTTATCACGGGTCTGTAGTGACGCCTCAAGCACTGCGATGCAGTGCCTTAGACCGCTGCGTCACTCGATAGGCCCATATTTAGTATAGTTTTATCTAAAAATGATAACTTTTTAAAAGTTTTACATTTTTATGAAATTCACTGAGGAGGATGGTCCTCCACTTCCTCTTCCGAGGAGCGTCTACTGGTCAGAAGATACTGTAATACAAGCAGTGCTGTGTGAGAAATCTGAATAAAAGACCAACTCATGCCCTTAGGTTTTCTTTACTATTTGTTGTTGTTGAAGCAAAGGCATCTGAGCAACAAGGCATACTTCAGGAATATGGCACCCAATGGACCAAAGTTGAGCACATTAAAAAGTGAGTCAATGTATGTTGGTGTAGATTTTAGTCTCAGTTCTTATTAGCCAGGGTAACAGTGTCTAATGGAGACAGGGATAACTCATATCTTAAAAAGATCTGGCAAGCATGTACAGAATTTATGTTTGGTGGGATTAATACTGGGAACATTAAAGATCTCAGTTTAGGTCGTTAGCGAGTCAGGTAAATAAATCCCTGTGAAATTAGAGTAAGCAGCTCTGCAAGGCTTTCCTGGTAATTTGACATCGACGCGTTACCATAGTTAACATGCTTTACTCTGTGATGCAGGACACTTTGCTTTGGAAGATCAGAATATCTTCCTGACATGGTGTGACTGGCTGGGTAGAATTTTGAAACCAAATGGAAATGGTTTCATTGCATAAGTGCACTTAAACACATTGACATACAGTATGCATGCAGTGGATACAGTATGCATACATACACATTCCCAAGTTATTTGCCATTGTAGAGGAGAAAATGGGAACACTATGTCACACTAGCAAAAAAACACCAGTAGCGTATAGTAGCCTAAACTGTTGTTCATACATTGTTCTCTTAACTGATGAATGGTCACATGACTGACATTAACATGGCTGTTCTTCAGTGCACACAACAGTTGACTGAGACCAGGTGAGCTGGAGCTGCAGCTCTACTTTAAGTCGTATCAAGGTTATGTGGGCCAATGTGGGATGACAGCAATTATGCAAAGTACTAAATTCAATCGACCACTGCTCCGCTCTGGCTGACGCATTAATAAAATAGAAGATTATGCATTAATATATTGTCGATTCTCTTTGATTACTCCATGTTGTCATGCAGAAAGTAGCTATATACAGTGCATTCGTAAAGTATTCAGACCGCTCAACTTTTCCACATTTTGTTACATTACAGCCTTATTCTAAAATAAATTAAATTAATAAAACAATTATCAATCTACATACAATACCCGATAATGACAAAGGATTTATTTTTTATTTTTTAAACATTTTTGCCACTGATTCAAAATTAAAAGATTAAAATATCACATTTACATAAGTATTCAGACCCTTTGCTATGAGACTCGAAATTGAGCTCAGGTCCATCCTGTTTTCATTGATCATCCTTGAGCTGTTTCTACAACTTGGTTGGAGTCCACCTGTGGTAAATTCAATTGATTGGACATGAATTGTCTATATAAGGTCCCACAGTTGATAGCGCAAGTTAGAGCAAAAACCAAGCCATGAGGTCGAAGGAATTGTCCGTAGATTGTGTCAAAACACAGATCTGGGGAACTCCAACATTCTTAAATAGAAGAAGTTTGGAACCACCAAGACTCTTCCTAGAGCTGGCCGCCCGGCCAAACTGAGCAATCGGGGGAGAATGGCCTTGGTCAGGGAGGTGACCCGATGGTCACTGACAGAGCTCTGTTCCTCTGTGGAGATGGGAGAACCATCCAGAAGGACAACTATATCTGCAGTACTGAGTAGTACGGAGTAATGGGTCTGGATACTTATGTAAATGTGATATTTCTGTTTAGAATTTTTTATAAATTGCAACATTTTCTAAAAAACAGTTTTTGCTTTGTCATTATGGGGTATTGTGTGTAGATTGATGAGGGGGGGGAACTATTTAAGCTATTTTAGAATAAGGCTGTAACCTAATAAAATTGGAAAAAGTCAAGGGGTCTGAATACTTCCCGAAGGCACTGTACATCCTTAGTACAAGAAACAATATCCACCGAATGCATATTTCGTACAGCAGTGAGTTGGTGGGCTTGTCACATCGAGATTAAACATCTCTGTATCTGCCTTTGTGCTTTGTCATCTTTTTCTGTTTTGTTGGTTTTCATTTTGTCTCTAGATCTTTTGTCTTTGCATCCGTGAGTCATACGTAGGGCTGTGGCAGTAATGAAATTGTCAGCGGGTTATTGTCATGCAAAAAAAACTGCCAGTCGCACGGTAATTGACCGTCAAACAACAAACACATTTAGCATCTCCAGGCTCCTCACATAAAGCCGCAACAAGGAGCGTTTAAATTTTGAAACAGGTCCTATATGATAGATTTATAGTTATTTGGAAACTTTAGCTGTAAATGATACAAACCTTTGAATGCCTTAGAAATCAAAAGATATATGGGCTGCATGATGTGACTATTGGCTATTGAGGATTTGAAAAGTGGGCAGAAAAAAAGCTTGCGCTCTGTTTCTTGCCGCTGTTCTCTCATCAAGTGATCATATTTTAACCCGTCAGACTATTCTCAATTGAGTCTTATCTTTATTAATACGTAAAATTATTTTCGATTTACAATGGCCCATTATCAAATAGGCATGAACAGGGACAAGACAAAAATAATGCTAATCGACATGGACTGGAACAGAGAATGGAGGCTATTTTCCCACCTGAATGTTTTTCACTCATGGCTACTGCGGTAATTTACCTGCGCCATTCTATATACCATGGGCTCTCCAACCCCGTTCCTGTAGCTACCCAGTGCTTCATTTGGGAAAACAAGTGAAATCTGTTCGGGAATATGAATGGTAACATGTTTTCACAATGAAATATATTTCTTAAACTGTTGACAGCCCCTCTCTGCACGGTGGCGAAAGGAATGATCGAGAAAGGGGAGCAGATTTAAACTCAGTGGTGAGATATTCTGTAGTTAACAGGTAATGTGTCAGTCTATTATTATTTTTTTAAATTAAAAATGCCCTATTACTAGGCTATTCAAAAACAAATTCACTATAATTGTAGGCTAAATCTGAATTTGTTTAATTTAGGCTAGACCAATTATACACCAAAGATATCTTAAATCAGTATTATTTAAAATGTTTTTCTGCCATGTGTAATAGGCGGCAGGCTATTTCTTGTTTAACAGCACAATCATTTTGAGGGGGGTGCTTATATTTAGGCCTATAAAGTGCTGTCCTTTTGTTTGTGTTAGGCATTGAAACAACATCCACAATGACCAAGTTTTTTTCACTCAGTTTCATCCTATTGTTTAACTTCTTTCTTTAAAATTGATCAAATTGTTTTGATGATTGCATTTGCATTGATGACAGAGTGGTTAGAGGGACAATAGAGCCCTGGGTACCAGGCCATTAGACACCTGATGATCGTTAGTAAATTGGGTACTAAGAATGCATGTCCAGAGTGCATAAAAGGAGATGACCATGACTCAGCGGTCACGTAGAATTTTACTGCGTTCATGGCTCATGGCTGCAGGTGTGGTGGTAATATTGACACCACACCAGCCCTAGTTATACATCACACACCAGTGAAAAAATGCTGTGATAAACTACTGATAATCCCTATAGAAAATGACATGTGTAACAATGTGTGTGTTGGTGGCAGGGAAGTCAGGCGCAGGAGAATCGAACTTGGTATAAATGGAGTCGTTTAGTAAACTTAACAAAAACTCCAGAACCAAAATACAACATAAATAAAAGTGGGGACAAGAACCCGTCGCACCCCAATACACGAACATACAAACAAACAATCTCCGACAAGGACATGAGGGGAAACTGAGGGTTAAATACACAACATTTAATTCATGGGATTGGAACCAGGTGTGAAGTAAAACAAGACAAAACCAATGGAAAATTACAAATGGATCGGTGATGGCTAGAAGATCGGTGACGTCGACCACCGAACACCACCCCAACAAGGAGAGGGACCGACTTCGGTGGAAGTCGTGACAACATGTTTGATTGTGATGTAAAGAGTCTACACGCCTGTGTAATGTGTATTGATAGGATATACAGATACATTTACAATGTACTGCATGCATTTCTGAGCATGTGTGTGTACCTTGCTTTATGCATGTTGCATGCGTTTTTATACATGTTTGTGAGAATCTGTTTGTATACGCGTGTGTGTGTGTGTGTGTGTGTGTGTGTGTGTGTGTGTGTGTGTGTGTGTGTGTGTGTGTGTGTGTGTGTGTGTGTGTGTGTGTGTGTGTGTGTGTGTGTGTGTGTGTGTGTGTGTACACCAGTGGAGGCTCCTCAGAGGAAGAAGAGGAGGACCATCTTCAGTGAATTTCATAAAATAAAATAAATGAAATATAAAATCAGCCTTTTTAGATCAAATTATACAAAATTTATTCAAAATGTCACGTGTAGATGTGAAAAGGAATACAACAGGCTGTTTGTATATGGCTATGAAAGTTAACTGTTTTCACATTGAAAGACATTTCTTAAACAGAAACAAACAGAACAAAACGGAAATAAACATACCTGAATTTGTCCAATGAAAACTCTTGTTTGCAACTGTTGGACTAATGAGTACACCCAAGATCAGCTAGATGCAGGCAAGAGTGTGCAAGGCGCTATTGAATGTGTCACTGTCCATCACCTGAAATGTGTCTCCCGACCTGTGTGCACCTGCGTTGTAAACTTTCATTCATAGACTAGGTTGTAGCAACATCATGATGGGTATAGGGGACATTTGAGTATCAGTAGCCTAAACCTATCGCTGTTATATTGAACTGGGTGAATGGACTATGAATGAGGGTCAACTAATATGCTGTAATAGAAATAAGGCCATGCTCATATAAAAAATCCTCCTCCCGCATCTTAAACAGCACCGGCCGCCACTGATCTGCACGAGTGTCTTTGTGTGTCTATACAAGTGACTACTCTAGTACAGACCCCCCCTCCATATGCTCAGAGTTTGAGTCTATGGAGTTGTGCTGTCCTTTCTTGCTCAGGGGTGAGAGAGAAGATGAATGCAGCGTGAATGCAGTTAGTCAACTCAACAAATGAGTTGATGGAATTACATTTGTTAGGAAAACTGGGTAACTGATGTTTTTCAAGTTGAAACAATGACACTTTTTTACAATAGATTTTAATCGAGAGAGTAGTTAGTATGGTGAGGATTAGAAAGAGTAGAGTGCAGAGTTATGGATGTTACTCATAGAGTCTGTCTGTAGACTGACAGTGGAGAGACCTTAGACAGGTGTTTTAAATCTGGTTCTTGCCTAGGAAGTAAGTAATTGGCCCTTCAGCTCAGCTCAGCTCCCCAGCTCCCACACACACACACACACACACACACACACACACACACACACACACACACACACACACACACACACACACACACACACACACACACACACACACACACACACACACACACACACACACACACTAAATATAATATAACATATGACATTTAGCAGATGCTTTTATCCAAAACGACTTACAGACATGCGTGCATACATTTTACATACGGGTGGCCTCAGGAATGTTTATTTAACTAGGCAAGTCAGTTAAGGACAAATTCTTATTTACATTGACAGCCTAGGAACACTGGGGAAGAACGAAATATTTTTTTACCTTGTCAGCTCGGGGATTCGATCTAGCAACCTTTCGTGGTTAATGGCCCAACTCTAGCCGCCCCAATCTAACCCACAATCCTGGCGTTGCAAGCTCCATGCTCTACAAACTGAGCCAGAGTACACACACACACACACACACACACACACACACACACACACACACACACACACACACACACACACACACACACACACACACACACACACACACACACACACACACACACACACACACACACACACACACACCCCTCTCTTTCAGTCTGTCACCAGTAGCAGGCCTCCACAGGTCTGGCATATAATCGATCCTGTGATGACCCTGTGTAGGTCAGTGTGATGGCATTGACACAACCTTCCTGTCCTCCCTGTTGACACGTGCTGTCAGTCAGTTCTAGGATTGAATGGCCTGGTTACCGAGATTTACCGCCCAAAACCACTCCCTTTTCCCGGGATAACTAACTGCAAGAAACTGGTAAATGATTTATATGAACAGCATGGTGTGAAATGGAACTGTTAAATTATATGCAACGTCTAAATCTGTCTTCTCTACGGCCTCTGCATGATGAATCATCAACGCTTATGGTGGGGACAGACAGCCCATCTCAGTATGGTACGCAGTTCACAAATACTTCATCTCATCACAGTAACTTTTTTTCTTGTGACAGGTAAGCCTGCATTTGCTGTAGCATAGTCTATGCCACAGTAATATAAAGACTGAATGCGCATCTAATTTACTCATCTACATCTGGCTTTTGGGGGTCACCTTATTTTTTTGAATTGTAAAGATTTGTATTTATATACTCCAGCTGCAAAGTTTTAAAAAACAGCCTTATCACTGGAATATCATCGCTTTAAATCAGGGCACAATCTTTTGCAGTCTTTCGATCTCTCCATTAATTCCATTAAAATTGCATCCAAAATAGATCATCCTGTTCTCGATTGATATATAGCCCTATACAGTGACTACGAAAAGTATTCAGACCCCTTGACTTTTTCTAAAATGTATTAAATAAATCAAAATCCTCAGCAATCTACACACAATACCCCATAATGACAAAGTGAAAAGAGGTTCTTTAAAAAAAAAAACATATTAAACATAAAAACAGATGCCTTCAGACCCTTTGCTATGAGACTCGAAATTGACCTCAGGTGCATCCTGTTTCCATTGATCATCCTTGAGATGTTTCTACAATTTGATTTGAGTCCACCTGTGGTAATGTGACGATCGTCTGAAGAAGTCGACCAAGGTGCAGCCTGGTAAGTGTTCATGATCTTGAACACTCAGAACACCAGACAAAAACAACAAAAGGCTTCACAGAGCGCACAAAAAAAAACAAGATCTCACAACATAGATGGGAAAACAGGCTGCCTAAGTATGATTCCCAATCAGAGACAACGATAGACAGCTGCCTCTGATTGGGAACCACACTCGGCCAAAACCAAAGAAATACAAAACATAGAATGCCCACCCCACATCACACCCTGACCTCACCAAATAGAGAAATTAAACCTCTCTCTAAGGTCAGGGCGTGACAGGTAAATTCAATTGATTGGAATGATTTGAAAAGGTACACACCTGTCTATATAAGTTCCCACAGTTGACAGTGCATGTCAGAGCAAAAACCAAGCCATGAGGTCAAAGGACTTGTTCGTATAGCTCCGAGACAGGATTGTGTCGAGGCACAGATCTGGGGAAGAGAACCAGAACATGTCTGCAGCATTGAAGGTCCCCAAGAACACAGTGGCCTCCATCATTCTTAAATGGAAGAAGTTTAGAACCACCAAGACTCTTCCTAGAGCTGGCCGCCCGGCCAAACTGAGAAATCGGGGGAGAAGGGTCTTTGTCAGGGAGGTGACCGAGAACCCGATGGTCAATCTGACAGAGCTCAATAGTTCCTCTGTGGAGATGGGAGAACCTTCCAGAAGGACAACCATCTCTGCAGCACTCCACTAATCTGGCCTTTATGGTAGAGTAACCAGACGGAAGCCACTCCTCAGTAAAAGGCACATGACCGCCTGCTTAAAGTTTGCCGAAAGGCACATAATGGACTCTCAGACCATGAGAAAGTGGCAGCGGCTGTGAGACTAGTCAGGATCAAGGCGAAAATGAACGGAGCAAAGTACAGAGATCCTTAATGAAAACCTGTTCCAGAGCTCTCAGGACCTCAGGACTGGGGGCGAAGATTCACCTTCCAACAGGACAACGACCTTAAGCACACAGCAAAGACGACGCAGGAGTGGCTTCGGGAGAAGTCTTGGAAAGTCCTTGAGTGGCTCAGCCAGAGCCCAGACTTGAACCTGATCGAGCATCTCTGGAGAGACGTGAAAATAGCTGTGCAGCAACGCTCCCCATCCAACCTGACAAAGCTTGAGAGGATCTGCAGAGAAGAATGGGAGAAACGCCACAAATACAGATGTGCCAAGCTTATAGTGTCATACCCAAGAAGAGTCGAGGCTGTAATCGCTGCCAAAGGTGCTTCAACAAAGTACTAAGTAAAGGGTCTGAATACTTATGTAAATGTGATCATCGCGGTTTCTTTTGTTTTTTATAAATTAGCAAACATTTCTAAAAACATGTTTTTGATTTGTAATTATGGGGTATTGTGTGTAGATTGATGAGGGAAACTCATATTTAATTAATTTTAGAATAAGGCTGTAACCTAACAAAATTAATTCAATTTAGTATTATATTCGCCAATTAATGATGGGTTATGCATAATAAGCTTCTAATGTATAGGCTCTGTTTCTTGCGGAATAGGTACGCAACTGTGCTCCGCTGGCCTTTCCTACTAAAAAAAACGCTCCTTAGCTATTGGGAGTCCTATGCAGGAAACGCTAGACTAGAATATCTTGATTGACATGTTTTTTTTTTATAGCATTTCTTATGCCAATAGACTTCGAAAAGAATGCAAGCTCTTGTTTTCTGAATGTTAAATACAGCAGCCAATAGATCGGGTAGTTTGTAAGAAGAGCGAAAGCACGATGGCGGTAATCTAAAGCAGTTATTTATTCAGACCCGTAACCGTTCAAAGTTCCTCAAGAGAAGTGAAAGTCTTCATCATTTAATTCTAGTCCTATCTTATTCAAGAATGTCATTAGAATGGTGAAGGGAAGGTAAACAAAACGGATTTAATTTAACTGTTGAAAGCAAGGAACGAATGAAGCAACAACAAATAGAAATAGGAGGTTGGCTAATATTAGGGGAAATATTATGAAAGGTATAAATGCGTCAGCCTACTAATTATAAAATAGGCCCTATTATATTTCAAAATGAAAATCTAATTTTCTAGCATATACTTGTAACTTTGTAGGCTGCATGTGCTGCACCAGAATCGCATGTTCTCTCCCTGTTTAATCATGGTTTGAACGATGTGCATAATTCCAGTCCATATAATAATAAAGTACAGTAATACGTTTCACACTCAAAAAGATTAGCCTACTGGAGCTAGTTTCATTTATTTACCCAAGAGAGCATATAGCTAGCTACATCTTTGGGCTTTTATGTGTATCTGTTGTGCGTAATGTGCAGTAGCCAGTATCATATATGTATTGGATAACGGCACAATCATTTAGTATTTTTTGGGGCTTGTGCTCATTAAATGTCATTAATGTAGGGCTCATAAAATCTATTTAATGTATGACTCATCAGGCTCAGGTAGCATCATGCTTGAATTTTCGATCAAGGCTCTAATCAAATTCCCGGACATAGGCCTATTTATATGCTTTATAATGTTTTTGAATGACACTCACGGTTTTGGTGAGAAATACCTGGTTACCCGGAGAAACGTGATTTATTCTCTGGATGGAACGTTGGTAAAATACACCCTGGTCAGGTTGCTCCCCTCTCGTAATCTCCATCATAGGCAGACCAGGGTCGTTAGGTCAGTGTCTGTCTGTCTGTCTGTCTGTCTGTCTGTCTGTCTGTCTTAGAGTGTGTGCGTACAGACGGAAAAGTGAAGTTTAGGTCTACAGTTGCGGCTGTGAGTCTATGATTGCTAGAGAGTCATGGGAGTCATGCCTGAAATTAAGGAAGGGGACTGATGGTTGTGTGTGGTGGTATGTGTGGGTAGGGGGTGGTTTTTAGGCAGGCAGCAGGTGCATGCTTTACAATCTTCCCTAAATAGGTACAGAATGTAAACACTACAGTAATAGCCCTAACTACCAGTAGGTGTTCCAGATATGTGAAGAGGAAAACTGAACACATGCCGTTGAGGGCTATTACTTAGACAACCAACACAAGTGCAATTGACATAACCAGTAATTAGCATTTATGTACAGTGCCTTTGGAAAGTATTCAGACCCCTTGACTTTATCCATATTTTGTTGAGTTACAGTCTTATTCTACAATTGATTAAATAAATAAAAATCTACAGCAGTCTAAACAAATACCCTATAATAACACAGCAAAAACTGTTTAAAAAAAATGTTTAAACATGTATTAAAAACAGAAATACCTTATTTACATAACTATTCAGACTTTTTGCGACGAGACTCGAAATTGAGCTCAGGTGCATCCTATTTCCATTGATCATCCTTGAGATGTTTGTACAATCTGATTGGAGTCCACCTGTGGAAAATTCAATTGATTGTACATGATATATAAGGACCCACAGTCCATACAAGGTCCCACAGTTGACAGTGCATGTCAGAGCAAAAACCAAGCCATGAGGTCAAAGGAATTGTCCGTAGAGCTCTGAGACAGGATTGTGTCGAGGCACAGATCTCGGGAAGGCTACCAAAAAATGTCTGCAGCATTGAAGGTCCCAAGAACATAGTGGCCTCCATCATTATTAAATGGAAGAAGTGTGGAACCACCAAGAATCTTCCTAGAGCTGGCCACCTGGCCAAACTGAGCAATCAGGAGAGAAAGGCCTTGGTCAGGGAGGTGATCAAGAACCCGATGGTCACTCTGACAGAGCTCTATAGGTCCTCTGTGGAGATGGGAGAAGCTTCCAGAAGGACAACCATCTCTGCAGCACTCCACCAATCTGGCTTTTATGGTAGAGTGGCCAGATGGAAGCCACTCCTCAGTAAAAGGCACATGACAGCCTGCTTAGAGTTTGCCAAAAGGCACATAAAGACTCTCAGACCATGATAAACAAGATTCTCTGATGTGATAAAACCTAGATTGAACTATTTGGCCTAAATCCCAAGCGTCACTACTGGAGGAAACCTGGCACCATCCCTACGGTGAAGCATGGTGGTGGCAGCATCATGCTGTGGGGGTGTTTTTCAGCGGCAGAGACTAGGAGACTAGTCAGGATCGAGGCAAAGATGAACGGAGCAAAGTACAGAGAGATCTTGATGAAAACCTGCTCCAGAGCTCTCAGGATCTCGGAAGGTGAACCTTCGCCCCCAGTCTAACAGGACAACGACCCTCAGCACATAGCCAAGACAATGCAGGAGTGGCTCCGGGACAAGTCTCTGAATGTCCTTCAGTGGTCCAGCCAGAGCCCGGACTTGAACCCTATCGAACATCCCTGGAGAGACATGAAAATAGCTGTGAAGCAACGCTCCCCATCCAACCTGACAGAGATTGAGAGGATCTGCAGAGAAGAATGGGAGAAACCCCCCAAATACAGGTGTGCCAAGCTTGTAGTGTCACACCCAAGAAGACTCAAGGCTATAATTGCTGCCAAAGGTGCTTAAACAAAGTACTGAGTAAAGAGTCTGAATACTGAATATATTTCTGGGGGTTTTTCTTCAGTATTTGCCTTGTCAATATGGGGTATTGTGTGTAGATTGATGAGGGGAAAAAAATTGTCAATCAATTTTAGGATAAGGCTGTAACCTAAAAAAATACGGAACAAGTCAAGGGGTCTGAATACTTCCCGAAGGCACTGTATGTATTTGAGCAGAACTGAAAACCAGTCAAACAGAAAGCATGATTCAATACTGGGGACTGAGTCACTAGACATTTTGACACCAGTCAATGTCTTTCACATTGTGTTGATAATCCATCATAAAATAATATTTTTTTTCGTGAGGGAAGTAGACACCCAAGAGATGGAGGAATACAACAGAAAACATCATTAGTCACCATAGCAGATGTTCAAGACATCACGTGCACATTAGAGATGTTACTGGTGAGAACTACAGCACCTTTTAAATACAGTCATATAATGATACATATAATGTTGCATCTAGAATGTATAACGACACTGTGCTAAATTTCTCATGAACAATTTCAAAAACAAGTACTCAATATTGTGTTACTTCTCTATAGCACCAGGCAGCTGCAAGAAAACTAAATAAATAAATTCAGGGCTATTGGGCTGCTCCACAAGGGGGTGACTGATGCTTTACATAACAATGACAACCTTGCCACTCTTTACTAGAACACACAAACACAGAGCGCCTGCTAATGTCTTTGTACCAAGGGTAATGGGGGATCCAGGTGGATTTATAGCAGTTGACCTGGGATCATCTTAACACTGAAGGTTCCTGCTTTCTGATGGCTGCAGTGTCAGAAGAGCCATGAAGAATCTCTCCTCCTCTCAAGAGGTCAACCACGTCTTACCCTGACTTCTAAGAGACTGAGTTTTGACTGAGTTTGGCACGATAAAGGAAAAGCAAAAAAACAAGCAACTGTATGAAGGGATATATTTTGAGCATGATAAAATAACGCATTGCAGATGAATGAGGGTAACAAAGACATACAGTGCCTTCAGAAAGTATTCAGACCCCTTGACTTTTTCCAAATTTGGTTACATTACAGCCTTATTCTAAAATTGATTAAATAGTTGTTTTTCTTCATCAATCTACACACAACACCCCATAATGACAAAGCAAAAACTGTTAAAAAAAAACTGATCACATAAGTATTCAGACCCTTTACTCAGTACTTTGTTTAAGCACCTTTGGCAGCAATTACAGCCTTGAGTCTTCTTGGGTGTGACTCTACAAGCTTGGCACACCTGTATTTGGGGAGTTTCTCCAATTCTTCTCTGCAGATCCTGTCAAGCTCTGTCAGGTTGGATGGGGAGCGTTGCTGCACAGTTATTTTCAGATCTCTTTCAGGGATGTTCAATAGGGTTCAAGTCCGGGCTCTGGCTGGGCCACTGAAGGACATTCAGAGACTTGTCCCGAAGCCACTCCTGCATTGTCTTGGCTATGTGCTTAGGGTCGTTGTCCTGTTGGAAGGTGAACCTTCGCCCCAAGTCTGAGGTTCTGAGCGCTCTGGAACAGGTTTTCCTCAAGGATCTCTCTGTACTTTGCTCCATTCATCTTTACCTCGATCCTGCCTAGTCTCCCAGTCCCTGACTCTGAAAAACACCCCCACAGCATGATGCTGCCACCACCATGCTTCATGGTGCCAGGTTTCCTCCAGACGTGACGCTTGGCATCAGACCAGAGAATCTTGTTTCTTATTGTCTGAGTGTCTTTATGTGCCTTTCGGCAAACTCCAAGCGGGCTGTCATGTGCCTTTTACTGAAGAGTGGCTTCTGTCTGGCCACTCTACCACCAAGGCCTGATTTGTGGTGTGCTGCAGAAATGGTTGTCCTTCTGGAAGGTTCTCCCATCCCCACAGAGGAACTCTAGAGCTCTGTCAGAGTGACCATTGGGTTCTTGGTCACCTCCCTGACCAAGGCCCTTCTCCCCTGATTGCTCAGTTTGGCCGGGCAGCCAGCTCTAGGAAGATTCTTGGTGGTTCCAAACCTCTTCCATTTAAGAATGATGGAGTTCCCCAAATCTGTGCTTGAAAACAATCCTGTCTCGGAGCTCTACGGACAATTCCTTCGACCTCATGGCTTGGTTTTTGAGCATTTTTGCGTAGAAACATCTCATGGATGATCAATGGAAACAGGATGCACCTGAGCTCAATTTCTAGTCTCATAGCAAAAGGTCTGAATACTTATGTAAGCCATCTTTTTTTTTTAACACATTGTCAAAAATGTCTAAAAACCTCTTCACTTTGTGATTATTGAGTATTGTGTGTAGATTTCAGATTTTTATTTATTTAATCCATTTTAGAATAAGGCTGTAACGTAACAAAATGTGGAAAAAAGTCAAGGGGTCTGAATATTTTCGGGAAAGGCACTGTATATTTTGATGACAAAGCAGTTTTTGCATCCCTACTCACCAGTCCTGTAACAATTCCTGTCCTATTATGCATAGTCACTTTTCCCAGTCTAAAGAATATCACTTGGCAAGGCACACACACACAAACACAGACACACACACGTCTTGCCTCTCTATCAAAAACCTAATCTTGAGGTAAAATGGACCCTCCTCCTATAGCACCATCGGTAATAGACACCATCTCTCCTCCAGGCTCTCTCTTGATAACTATTTCACCTCAGCTGGAGAAACTTGTTACCAGCAAAGGACTTTTTTGTAATACGTAATGTAGGATTCTATCAATCTCTCTCAAATTCAACCCCCCCCCTGTCTCTCTCTAGGTGCAAAGTTGATGGTTGCTCCAAGGTGGCCAATTCCAAAGGTACGATTATTGGATTAGATCAGATCACTGTTGTCTCAGTTCACTCAAAATAATGTAATGGCACCATCTTGTGGATTCTTGAGAAACGAGCACTATATGAGCTTCTGTTAACAATTATTCCATGTGCTCCTGTGTGCCACAGGAGCAGTCCTTTGACAGTGCAGTCGTTATAGGCATCAACCTGGGTGGAGGTTTCCATGGAGCACCAGGGGTAGAGATTTCCTCTAACCCCAGCCTCCCTACTCCTAGCCCCAGACAACCTCCAGCCTTCCAGTGGCTGCCCCACCCAGCCACCCCAACCACTGGGGACCAGCAGGCCGAGAGCACCGGGCAACCCCTCACCAAACGCCACAGGAAGCTGCTGTTAAAGAGCGGGCCTGTAACCCCTAGTGGTGCGCGCTCTGGTGAAGAGGACAGTCGGCTACAGGGCCTGGCGCAAACCCAGGCGTCCCGTCGCCGCCTGCTCAGGGAGGTCTGCGCCAAATACCAGCCGGGTGTCACCGAGCGCCCAGTGTCCCGCCGGCAGGTGTCCCGCGTCTACGTGGAGGACAGGTGTTGTAACTTTAGTGGTTAATTTCATTGAGAATTATTTACAGATATTATTTACAGTACATAACTTATATGTATAATTGTATTTCATTGCAATTCATGTTCCCGGCTGATCTTGAGGTCCCACCCCCGTCCATATAATTGAATTCATTGTGATCTAAAAAGGCAGAACTGATCCGAAATCAGGATTCCTAGATACATACAGGACACAGCCCCAGATAACTATGAATATATTTGTGTTGTACTGTTTAATAATAGGTCAGGCCTTCTGTACTGTGAGGTGCCCAAAGCCGGCTGCTCCAACTGGAAACGGGTGCTGATGGTCCTGGGCGGCAGCGCCACCTCCACGCACATCATCGCCCACGACGACGCCCACTACGCCAACCAGCTCCGCCGACTGGACGCCTTCGACCAGGCGGGCGTGGCCGAGCGCCTCCGTTCCTACACCAAGGTCCTCTTTGTACGGGAGCCCTTCGAGAGGCTGGTTTCCGCCTTCCGCGACAAGTTCGAGAGCCCCAACTCGTACTACCACCCAGTGTTCGGCCGGCCCATCATCTCCCGGTACCGGGCCAACGCCTCACGCTCCGCCCTGAGGACCGGCGCCGGGGTCACCTTCAGAGAGTTTGTCCAGTACCTGTTGGATGTGAGGCGGCCCGTGGGCATGGACATCCACTGGGAGCCGGTCAGCCAGCTTTGCAGCCCCTGCCTGCTGCGCAACGACTTCATCGGGAAGTTCGAGAACCTGAAGGAGGAGGCCAACTTCCTGCTACGGAGCATCGGGGCACCTAGAAACCTGACTTTCCCTGACTTTAAAGACAGGAACCCAAAGGCAGAAAGGACTTCCTCCTCCATCACCCAGAGATACTTTGAACAATTGAACTCCACAGAAAGACAGAGGGCCTATGACTTTTATTACATGGATTATCTGATGTTTAACTACCCCAAGCCCTTTAAAGACCTGTACTGAGGTACTGGCTGGATTGCCCGGTTGAGGTTATTAATATGAACACTACGGAAGAGATTATTATCCTGTGGGACTTGAATAAGCACTACAGGCACATTCATGTCAAATATTATTTTTACAGGTCTTATTTACAAATGGCTAAAATAATGATTTAATGTAATTACTTTGGACATAGGTTGTAGGCCTACAGCTTTTTTATCATAAAGCTTTGTATGGTGTGTCAAATGCATTTGCATTGATTGGCAGACCAGTGACTTCTATGAAGTGACCTGTACTTTGGGTAAAGAATGAGTGATCTGTTATTGTTATTGTTTTTCAGCCTTGTTTACGTGAAGGTATACTTTCTGGTCCTCTTCAATAATGTGTATTCTTATTCTGCAGGCTAAGTTCATGAAAAGAAGAGAAAGAGAGAGGCTAGATATACTCTCCCAGAGCAAAGGCTTGTGTTTGCAGATACTGTAACGGATTTCATAGCTACTGCTTACTGATGAGAAATCAAATTGAATATAATTCAATTTGATTTCAAAACCACACTTGCTTTTATTCAATTTTTATTTAACTAGGCAAGTCAGTTGAGAACCAATTCTTATTTACAATGACTGCCAAACGTTTGGACACACCTACTCATTCAAACATATTTTAGATTCCTCCTTTCCTGTGGCGGTCCTCATGAGAGCCAGTTTCATCATAGCGCTGATGGTTTTTGCGACTGCACTTGAAGAAACTTTCAAAGTTCTTGAAATTATCCGGATTGACTGACCATAAAGTAATGATGGACTGTCATTTCTATTTGAGCTGTTCTTGCCATAATATGGACTTGGTCTTTTACCAAATAAGGCTATCTTCTGTATACCACCCCTACCTTGTCACAACACAACTGGATGGCTCAAATGCATTAAGAACGAAAGAAATTCCACAAATTAACTTTTAACAAGGCACACCTGTAAATTGAAATGCATTCCAGGTGACTACCTCATGCAGCTAGTTGAGAGAATGCCAAGCATGTGCATAGCTGTCATCAAGGCAAAGGGTGGCTACTTTGAAGAATTTCTAATATAAAATATATTTTGATTTGTTTAACACCTTTTTGGTTGCTACATGATTCCATATTTAATTGTTTTGATGTCTTCACTATTATTCTACAATGTAGAAAATAGTACAAAAATTAAGAAAAACCCTTGAATGAGTAGGTGCATCCACATTTTTGACTGGTACTGAATATGGGCCTAATGTTACAATACAAATGATTACACTGTAAAAGAGAATGTACAATTGTTCTACATGTCTGTGCAGAAGTGTTCCATCTACAAACGTGATTTCAATCCCCAAGCATTGACACTGCCAATTTTCATTTGTTTGGGTTTTCAAGCGCCTTTACTATGAATAAATGTTAAGTAATTAAAAAAAAACATGTATCTATTGTTTTTCCACATCTGGTTTTAGGAAAAGTGACAAATGTTACCCCCCCACTTCAAATGACAAATTTGACACTTTATTTATCTAATCTGAGTTAAAGTGTCGTGTCTCATTCCCCTGGCCTGTGGGTCACTCTTAGCCTCACTCCCCCTCTTTCTTTGTCTCTCATCAGGCCGGGGCCCCCAGGCGCAGCGTCAGGAAGTACATGGTGCTCAGAGGACTCATCAGAACCATAGATGGACACAGTTTGGCCAATTGAGATAAACATTACGACACAGGCACATGGATGCAAATTAATTGGTTTCACTCTTCTGAGCAGTCATAGATCTACAGTATGTACCATATCGAAGGTTTTTCAATATTCCTTGTCTGAGTCAATGTAAGTTCATCAACTAAGATAAGGTTCAGGGTTATAATTTAACTTAGGTATCACTAAAACGGTTGGTGGTATGTTGCGAATCTGCCTTAGGTCGGAGCATAGGAAATTAGGTTACTGAACAAAAATATGAACGCAACAAGCAACAATTTCAAAGATTTTGCTGAGTTACAGTTCATATAAAGGAAATCAATGAATTGAAATAAATGAATTAGGCCCCAATAATGTATGGATTTCACATGACACTCTTGACTCAATGATGAAAATAGTCTTGGCCTCTAAACCTTCAAGCTGCATAGTGGACCCTATTCCAACTAAACTACTGAAAGAGCTGCTTTCTGTGCTTGGCCCTCCTATGTTGATTATAATAAATGGCTTCCTATCCACCGGAGGTGTACCAAATTCACTAAAAGTGGCAGTAATAAAGCCTCTCTTGAAAAAGCCAAACCTTGACCAAGAAAATTTTAAAAACGATCTGCCTTTATCGAATCTCCCATTCCTCTCAAAATGTTTTGAAAAATCTGTTGCGCAGCAACTCACTGCCTTCCTGAAGACAAACAATGGATACAAAATGCTTCAGTCTGGTTCTAGACCTCATCATAGCACTGAGACTGCACTTGTGAAGGTGGTAAATGACCTTTTAATGGTGTCAGACCGAGGCTCCGCATCTGTCCTCGTGCTCCTAGACCTTAGTGCTACTTTTGATACCATCGATCACCACATTCTTTTGGAGAGATTGGAAACCCAAATTGGTCTAAAACGACAAGTTCTGGCCTGGTTTAGGTCTTATCTGTCGAAAGATATCAGTTTGTCTCTGTGGATGGTTTGTCCTCTGACAAATCCACTGTCAATTTCGGTGTTCCTCAAGGTTCTGTTTTAGGACCACTATTGTTTTCACTATATATTTTACCTCTTGGTGATGTCATTCTGAAACATAATGTTAACTTTCACTGCTAAGTGGATGACACACAGCTGTACATTTCAATGAAACATGGTGAAGCCCCAAAATTGCCCTCCCTGGAAGCCTGTGTTTCAGACATAAGGAAGAGGATGGCGGCAAATGTTCTACTTTTAAACTTGGACAAACAGAGTTGCTTGATCTAGGTCCCAAGAAACAAAGAGATCTTCTGTTGAATCTGACAATTAATCTTGATGGTTGTATAGTCGTCTCAAATAATACTGTGAAGGACCTCGAAGTTACTCTGGACCCTGATCCCTCTTTTGACAAACATATCAAGACTGTTTCAAGGACAGCTTTTTTTCCATCTACGTAACATTGCAAAAACCAGAAACTTTCTGTCCAAAAAGTATGCAGAAAAATGAATCCATGCTTTTGTCACTTCTATGTTAAACTACTGCAATGCTCTACTTTCCGGTCACCCGGATAAAGCACTAAATAAACTTCAGCTAGTGCTAAACACGACTGCTAGAATCTTGACTAGAATCAAAAGATTTGATCATATTACTTCAATGCTAGCCTCTCTACACTGGCTTCCTGTTAAGGCAAGGGCTGCTTTCAAGGTTTTACTGCTAACCTACAAAGCATTATATGGGCTTGCTCCTACTTATCTTTCCGATTTGGTTCTGCCGTACATACCTACACGTCACAAGACGCAGGCCTCCTTATTGACCCTAGAAATTCTTAGCAAACAGCTGGAGGCAAGGCTTTCTGCTATAGAACTCTGTTTTTATGGAATGGTCTGCCTATCCATGTGAGAGACACAGACTCGGTCTCGACCTTTAACTATTTATTGATGACTCGTCTCTTCAGTATGTCCTATGATTGAGTGTAGTCTGGCCCAGGGGTGTGAAGGTGAACAGGAAGGCATTGGAGCAACAAACCGCCCTTGCTGTCTCCGCCTGGCCGGTTCTCCTCTCTCCACTGGGATTCTCTGCCTCTAACCCTATTATGGGGGCTGAGTCACTGGCGCTCTTCCATGCCGTCTCTAGGAGGGGTGCGTCACTTGAGTGGATTGGGGGGGGCATGTCTCAGGGGAGTAGGTTGGTGGTTGAAGATTTCCCTCTAGTGGTGTGGGGGCTGTGCTTTGGCAAAGTGGGTGGGGTTATATCCTGCTATTTGGCCCTGTCCGTAGTAATCTGTCGAACAGGGCCACAGTGTCTCCCGACTAGAGGTCGACCGATTAATCGGAATGGCAGATTAATTAGGGCTGATTTCAAGGTTTCATAACAATCGGTAACAATCAGTAATGTACACGATCATGGCCTATTTACATTGCACTCCATGAGGAGACTGCGTGGCAGACTGACTACCTGTTATGCGAGTGCAGCAAGGAGCCGAGGTAAGGTGCTAGCTAGAATTAAACGTATCTTATAAAAAACAATGAATCTTAACATAATATCTAGTTAACTACACATGGTTGATGATATTACTAGTTTATCTAGCTTGTCCTGTGTTGCATATAATCAATGCAGTACCTGTTAATTTATCATAGAATCATAGCCTACTTCGCCAAACAGGTGATTTAACAAGAGCATTTGCAAAAAAGCACAGTCGTTGCACCAATGCACCTAACCATCAACATCAATGCCTTTCTTAAAATCAATACACAAGTATATACACTGCTCAAAAAAATAAAGGGAACACTTAAACAACACAATATAACTCCAAGTCAATCACACTTCTGTGAAATCAAACTGTCCACTTAGGAAGCAACACTGATTGACAATAAATGTCACATGCTGTCACATGCTGTTGTGCAAATGGAATAGACAGAAATACACCCTCAATAAAGGAGTGGTTCTGCAGGTGGTGACCAGACCATTTCTCAGTTCCTATGCTTCCTGGCTGATGTTTTGGTCACTTTTGAATGCTGGCGGTGCTTTCACTCTAGTGGTAGCATGAGACGGAGTCTACAACCCACACAAGTGGCTCAGGTAGTGCAGCTCATCCAGGATGGCACACCAATGCGAGCTGTGGCAAGAAGGTTTGCTGTGTCTGTCAGCGTAGTGTCCAGAGCATGGAGGCGCTACCAGGATACAGGCCAGTACATCAGGAGACATGGAGGAGGCCGTAGGAGGGCAACAACCCAGCAGCAGGACCACTACCTCCGCCTTTGTGCAAGGAGGAGCAAGAGGAGCACTGCCAGAGCCCTGCAAAATGACCTCCAGCGGGCCACAAATGTGCATATGTCTGCTCAAACGGTCAGAAACAGACTCCATGAGGGTGGTATGAGGGCCCGATGTCCACAGGTGGGGGTTGTGCTTACAGCCCAACACCGTGCAGGACGTTTGGCATTTGCCAGAGAACACCAAGATTGGCAAATTCGCCACTGGCGCCCTGGGCTTTTCACAGATGAAAGCAGGTTCACACTGAGCACATGTGACAGACTGGAGACGCCGTGGAGAACGTTCTGCTGCCTGCAACATCCTCCATCATGACTGGTTTGGCGGTGGGTCAGTCATGGTGTGGGGTGGCATTTCTTTGGGGGCCCGCACAGCCCTCCATGTGCTCGCAGGAGGTAGCCTGACTGCCATTAGGTACCGAGATGAGATCCTCAGACCCCTTGCGAGACCATATGCTGGTGCGGTTGGCCCTGGGTTCCTCCTAATGCAAGACAATGCTAGACCTCATGTGGCTGGAGTGTGTCAGCAGTTCCTGCAAGAGGAAGGCGTTGATGCTATGGACTGGTCCGCCCGTTCCCCAGACCTGAATCCAATTGAGCACATCTGGGACATCATGTCTCGCTCCATCCACCAACAGTTGCACCATAGACTGTCCAGGAGTTGGCGGATGCTTTAGTCCAGGTCTGGGAGGAGATCCCTCAGGAGACCATCCGCCACCTCATCAGGAGCATGCCCAGGAGTTGTAGGGAGGTCATAAAGGCACGTGGAGGCCACACACACTACTGAGCCTCATTTTGGCTTGTTTTAAGGACATTACATCAAAGGTGGATCAGCCTGTAGTGTGGTTTTCCACTTTAAGTTTGAGTGCGACTCCAAATCCAGACCTCCATGGGTTGATAAATTTGATTTCCATTGATCATTTTTGCGTGATTTTTGTTGTCAGCACATTCAACTATGTAAAGAAAAAAGTATTTAATAAGAATATTTCATTCATTCAGATCTAGGATGTGTTATTTTAGTGTTCCCTTTATTTTTTTGAGCAGTGAATTTTTAAACCTGCATATTTAGTTAATGTTGCCTGCTAACATTCATTTATTTTAACTAGGGAAATTGTGTCACTTCTCTTGCGTTCTGTGCAACAGAGTCAGGGTATATGCATCAGTTTGGGCCACCTGGCTCGTTGCGAACTGTGAAGACTATTTCTTCCTAACAAAGACAGCCAACTTCGCCAAACGGGGGATGATTTAATAAAAGCGCATTTGAGAAAAAAGCACAATCGTTGCACGAATGTACCTAACCATAAGCATCAATGCCTTTCTTAAAATCAATACACAGAAGTATATATTTTTAAACCTGCATATTTAGTTTAAACAAATCCAGGTTAGCAGGCAATATTAAACTAGGGAAATTGTGTCACTTCTCTTGTGTTCATTGCAAGCAGAGTCATTGAAGGTTGTGTAATGTAACAGGAATATTTAGACTTATGGATGCCACCCGTTAGATAAAATACGGAACGGTTCCGTATTTCACTGAAAGAATAAACGTTTTGTTATCAAAATGATAGATTCCGGATTTGACCATATTAATGACCTAAGGCTCATATTTCTGATTATATTATAATTAAGTCTATGATTTGATAGAGCAGTCTGACTAAGCGGTGGTAGGCAGCAGCAGGCTCGTAAGCATTCATTCAAACAGCACTTTCGTGCATTTGCCAGCAGCTCTTCGCTGTGCTTCAAGCATTGCGCTGTTTATGACTTCAAGCCTATCAACTCCCGAGATTAGGCTGGCAATACTAAAGTACCTATTAGAACATCCAATAGTCAAAGGTATATGAAATACAAATGGTATAGAGAGAAATAGTCCTATAACAACTACAACCTAAAACTTCTTACCTGGGAATATTGAAGACTCATGTTAAAAGGAACCACCAGCTTTCATATGTTCTCATGTTCTGAGCAAGGAACTTAAACGTTAGCTTTTTTACATGGCACATATTGCACTTTTACTTTCTTCTCCAACACGTTGTTTTTGCATTATTTAAACCAAATTGAACATTTTATTATTTATTTGAGACTAAATTGATTTTATTGATGTATAATATTAAGTTAAAATAAGTGTTAATTCAGTATTGTTGTAATTGTCATTATTACAAATATATATATATATAAAAATCGACCGATTAATCGGAAGCAGTTTTTTTTGGGGGTCCTCCAATAATCGGTATCAGTATCGGCGTTGAAATAAATCATAATCGGTTGACCTCTACTCCCGACCCCTCCTGTCTCAGCCCCCAGTATTTATGCTGCAATAGTTTGTGTCGGGGGGCTAGTGTCAGTCTGTTATATGTGGAGTATTTCTCATGTCTTATCTGGTGTGCTGTGTGAATGTAAGTATTCTCCCTCTAATTCTCTCGCTCTCTTTTTTCTCTTTTTTCTCCTCTCTCTTTCTCTCTCTCTCTCTTCTCTCTCTCTCTCTCTCTCTCTCTCTCTCTCTCTCTCTCTCTCTCTCTCTCTCTCTCTCTCTCTCTCTCTCTCTCTCTCTCTCTCTCTCTCTCTCTCTCTCTCTCTCTCTCTCTCTCTCTCTCTCTCTCTCTCTCTCTCTCTCTCTCTCTCTCTCTCTCTCTCTCTCTCTCTCTCTCTCTCTCTCTCTCTCTCTCTCTCTCTCTCTCTCTCTCTCTCTCTCTCTCTCTCTCTCTCTCCTCTCGAAGGACCTGAGCCCTAGGACCATGCCTCAGGACTACCTGGCCTGATGACTCCTTGCTGTCCCCAGTCCACCTGGTCATGCTGCTGCTCCAGTTTCAACTGTTCTGCCTACGGCTATTGAATCCTTACCCGTTCACTGGGCATGCTACCTTGTCCCGGACCTGCTGTTTTGGACTCTCTCTCTACCGCACCTGCTGTTTCTAACTCTGAATGATCGGCTCCTGAGGTGCTGACCTGTTGCACCCTCTACAACCATTGTGATTATTATTATCTGACTCTGCTGGTCATCTATGAACATTTGAACATCTTGGCCATGTTCTGTTATAATCTCCACCTGGCACACCCAGAAGAGGACTGGCCACCGCTCAGAGCCTGGTTCCTCTCTAGGTTTCTTCCTAGGTTCTGGCCATTCTAGGGAGTTTTTCCTAGCCACCGTGCTTCTACATCTGCATTGCTTGCTGTTTGGGGTTTTAGGCTGGGTTTCTGTACAGCACTTTGTGACATTGGCTGATGTAAAAAGGGCTTTATAAATAAATTTGATTGATTTATGGGTGGTCCTGGGAGTGCATAGGACCGCCCACTCGAAAGCCATGCCTACCCACTGTGTGGCCAGGCCCAGCCAATCAGAATGAGTTTTTCCATACAAAAGGACTTTATTACAGACAGAAATGTTGTTCCAAGCACAAGGTGCATCTGTGTAATGACCATGCTGTTTAATTATCTTATTGATATGCCACACCTGTCAGATGTATGGGTTATCTTGACAAAGGATAAAATGCTCACTAACAGGGATGTAAACAAATTTCCGCCAAAATATTGAGAGAAATAAGCTTCTTGTGTCAATGGAACATTTCCGGGATCTTTTATTTCAGCTCATGAAAAATGGGACCAACACTTTACATGTTGCGTTTATGACTTCAAAGACGAGACGGTTAATTTTCTTTATTTGAAGATGAGCTCTTTGGACATAAAGACAACTGAGCTGCTTCTTCTCTTTCCACATCAGACACTCAGCATAACATTCATAAATTAAGAAAATGAACTGCCATTGCCTGAGGTGACTTTGCCAGCTATTTAAATCTACAAATTCACAACATCTTCCCCATACTTAATCTAATTGAACTAACTGCAGGGTTGCTTTAATAAGAAAAAAATATAGTAATTTGTCCCAAATGGCACCCTATTCCTATAGTGCACCACTTTTGACTACGACCCTATAGGCACTGGTCAAAAGTAGTCCACTATCTAGGGAATAGGGTGCCATTTGGAACAGAGGCAGAATCAAGTCCTTGTGTTGGTTTTCACTACAGCAGAGGAAACCACATGCACAGCATCACCCTGGGGCAAAAACAAATGGAAGAGGAGGATTTAACACTGGAGTCTTAGTGTCAAACAGACATTGTGTGTATTGCTCTACAACCGATGAAGAGAATGACTTTCATGTAAAAATTAACAAGGAAATGATCAAAGCAACGTATCTTTTATGTCCATCCCATCCTCCTCACCCATACTGTAGCTTCATACGAGAGGGAAAGCATTGGGTAATGCTTGAAATGGTCCATAGTTAGGCTAGCCTATGTATATCTTTAAGGTACATTTTTGTAACGGACAGTATTTTGCTGTGTGTTCTCAATATGGTCTGTCTTGGATCCTTTGAGTACGACTAGTTGACAATCAATCTAAACATTGGGGCAATTGACAGAGTTGGGTAGGTAACTTTCTAAATGAAATCCATTACAGTTACTAGTTACCTGTTCAAAATTGTAATCAGTCATTTAACTTTTGGATTACCAAAACTCAGTAAAGTAATATTTTTACTATGTTACTGTTGGATTACTTTCCCCTTAAGAGGTATTAGAAGACAAAAAGGATCCATTAAAACACATCTGGTGTGTCATCATAGTGGTCTCTGACTTGTGGTCAGACTTGCTCAAGAGAAAAACTAAAACGTGCACCTTTTTTTCAATTCTGAATTGAATGTCATTGAGAAAACAGAAAGGTGTCAATGTATTTTTTGCATCAAAAACTGAATTTAAAAGTAATCCAAGAAGTAAACTAGTTTTTCAAAAAGTATCTGGAATCTGATTACAACAGTGTTGCTGGTAAGGTAACAGATGACCGTTTGTAATCAGATTACATGTAACGGATGTAATCAGTTACTCCCCAACCCTGGCAATTAATGTCTAGAGCACTGGTGCAAAAATGGACATAACAGTTTTTTTAAAATACCAATAGACTACCAAACTGAGCTAGTGTTTGAGGAGTAAAACGTATCTGCCTGCAAGCATCTCCATCTACTAGCGCGCAATAACTGAAATGGCACATTTTGCCTAAGGCGGTTTTTGCAATGGCATAATGCATGACGATAGACGTAATTTGGCTTTAATGCCAGGGAGATGTTTAAATATAAAACTATTGGGGAGAAAGACGAGAACACTACAGAACTGAGAGGATCTGCGGGCGCCCTGAATATGCGACAGTTTTATTTAAGAGCCTATCATTTAAATAGGTTTATGGACATTCACAGTATCATTTTATCAAAACGTTACATGTATGTTTTTTTAGGACGAACGTAGCCAATTTTCACACTCCTAAATCCGATGAGTGAGTTATGACAATTGGGAGCAAGATTAAACCGAACACTGCTACCCATGCAGCAGACCAGACTGCTTGCTCTCCGTTGGAATAAAACTGCGATGTTTGCGTGTGAAATAAGAAACAGTGGATCTCATTTTCACCTTGAACTGAGATGTGGCGAGATAGAAAGGGCTGCTCTATTATAACATAATCCTTGCCCTGCAGGCGTTTGAATAGCCCAGAGCAAGAATTCTTCTAGCCCGCTTCTTATTTAGGGACCGACTGGCTTTCTTCTCATAAAACTCGACGGTTTCATCATATCAGAAAAGGAAAGACCCGGACAAAGACAGATATACAGCAAACGACGACCAAACTGGCATAAAACAGCGATACAATTGGAAGGGAGAAGAGATTACTATGTCTTCTCTATCCGTGTCCTCCCAGGTAAGGACGCAATTTGTTTTATTTGTAGTTTTTGGGGGGTAGGCTAGTCTGTCTGACAAATTGAATCTTAAAGACCGGGACGCTCTAAAATCCTTGCGTTGGTGTAGATTTCCAGGGACTAGCCCCAAAGTTTTCAAACATTTGGACTCCAAACGCCAAGAAAAACTAGCCGCCAGTTTTCGGATACTATTGGATTGTGTCAAATGTATTTGTAATATTCTAGTGGAACGGAAGCTTCAGTGACCTGATAGAATCATCACTGGAACGCATCTGATCTTTAAAAAATGCTTGAAACGGTGGATTCAATTTATTGAGATACTGTAGTTTCTATTCGATTCTAGATGCGGGAACTCAAGACGTTCTATTGACCAGCTTGGTGCTCATTCAACAGATCGGGTCTAGCAAAGTGGATAATTGTCATCCGTTATGATTTATGTATTGTAACAGACCCACAATGGGGTTACTTAAATCCAATTTGGATATATTTGGCTGTTTTCGCTGCATAACATTTAGAAGTAATTTAGTCCCTTTTCAGATTTAGAAGCTAAATGCTAACTCCCGTTCGTATAATCTGGTTAGCATAGCTAGCATTCGTGGATGTAGTCCTCTTTTTTTAAAGGTGCTACACATATAATTAAAATGTGCATTGTAAATTCAGAAAGTGTCCATAATATATCTGCCTCTAATAGTGGAATAATACTGTTTTATAGTATTACTTACCCGCCAG
The DNA here is from genome assembly GCF_023373465.1 of Oncorhynchus keta. Lineage (NCBI taxonomy): Eukaryota > Metazoa > Chordata > Actinopteri > Salmoniformes > Salmonidae > Oncorhynchus > Oncorhynchus keta. The sequence goes on from NC_068442.1 coordinate 7,320,475, forward strand.
TGTTGTGATTGGCTGTGATATTCGCCTATTGATTTCTCCAGCTGGAGCGGCACCTAGTTGTCAAACTGGGAAAACTGTTCTGATTTATTTCCTGGTTGCTAAAATTCTACACTGACATTTTCTGAAATTACAATGCAACATTTTTTTAAATAAATCCTACGTGTAGCACCTTTAACTGTAATGCAGTTGTGTTGGGGTTGACATGTGTTGGGGTTGACATCCATATTACAAACATTATACCCCGATTTTCACTTCAACATATTATGAAATACACATATGAACATTTGGCAATTTTTGCTAGGGGGCAATGAGGAGATTCGCCCCCCTCATGGCAATTCCATTGTTTGGTCATTGACCTCTATACTGCATCTTGTTTGAATTAATGTCTGAAATAATATGCTAAAGAATGTTCAATTTCAAAATATGGGGGGAAAGTATGCAAGTGTTGAGTAGAATCTCTGCAATATTTTTTTTCTCCCACTTGGTTTTATGGCCAGAAATGTGTTTAAAAAATACATTAATAATTGGATTTAATAAAATACTAGTTTCTGACTATGCAGAGGAGACAACGCCCAGGAAATATAGTGAGAACTCTGTGTGCTCTGCTCAGCAGCCCTGGGCATCTTGCCCCTGGCAAAACATTGAATGCAGTTCACCACCTGTTCACCTTTTTACGGTTCAAAGAACCTCTTTACAATGGAGAGACTTGGTGGGGGATGGATGGTTTAATTAATCCAGAAGCTGCACTTGCCCAGTGCCCTGGGGTCATGAACACCCTCTGTTCACCCACTGTGGGCAACTTCAACAACTGTCTGCAGCTTATGAATATTGTATTCATGTTAATTGGGGAACGCTGAGGTTTATGTATCTCTCAAATAATTTGATTGGCTGCGAGCCAGAGTCTAAACCACTGTACAGTCATACACCTCATTTGCTATTGCTTCACGTCATTACACAATCAGTAGCCTAACTTGAATAAAAAGTAGACTTCTCTACTTCACTACTTTTCACTTTACACAGCTCAGGGCAGATGCAGTACACACTTCTATTACAAATACTATCTACACTGCTCAAAAAATAAAGGGACACTAAAATAACACATCCTAGATCTGAATGAATGAAATATTCTTATTAAATACTTTTATCTTTACATAGTTGAATGTGCTGACAACAAAACCACAAAAATGATCAATGGAAATCAAATTTATCAACCCATGGAGGTCTGGATTTGGAGTCACACTCAAAATTAAAGGGGAAACCACACTACAGGCTGATCCAACTTTGATGTAATGTCCTTAAAACAAGTCAAAATGAGGCTCAGTAGTGTGTGTGGCCTCCACGTGCCTGTATGACCTCCCTACAATGCCTGGGAATGCTCCTGATGAGGTGGCGGATGGTCTCCAGAGGGATCTCCTCCCAGACCTGGACTAAAGCATCCGCCAACTCCTGGACAGTCTGTGGTGCAACGTTGGTGGATTTTTTAAATGTTTAATTTGACCTTTATTTAACCAGGCAAGTCAGTTAAGAACACATTCTTATTTTCAATGACGGCCTGGGAACAGTGGGGTAACTGCCTGTTCAGGGGCAGAACGACAGATTTGTACCTTGTCAGCTCGGGGGTTTGAACTCGCAACCTTCCGGTTACTAGTCCAACGCTCTAGCCACTAGGCTGGAGCGAGACATGATGTCCCAGATGTGCTCAATTGGATTCAGGTCTGGGGAACGGGCGGGCCAGTCCATAGCATCAATGCCTTCCTCTTGCAGGAACTGCTAACACACTCCAGCCACATGAGGTCTAGCATTGTCTTGCATTAGGAGGAACCCAGGGCCAACCGCACCAGCATATGGTCTAACAAGGGGTCTGAGGATCTCATCTCGGTACCTAATGGCAGTCAGGCTACCTCTGGCGAGCACATGGAGGGCTGTGCGGCCCCCCAAAGAAATGACTGCCACCCCAAACCATGACTGACCCACCGCCAAACCGGTCATGCTGGAGGATGTTGCAGGCAGCAGAACGTTCTCCACGGCAGGCAGCAGAACGTTCTCCACGGCGTCTCCAGACTATCACGCCTGTCACATGTGCTCAGTGTGAACCTGCTTTCATCTGTGAAGAGCCCAGGGCGCCAGTGGCGAATTTGCCAATCTTGGTGTTCTCTGGCAAATGAAAAACGTCCTGCACGGTGTTGGGCTGTAAGCACAACCCCCACCTGTGGACGTCGGGCCCTCATACCACCCTCATGGAGTCTGTTTCTGACCGTTTGAGCATACACATGCACATTTGTGGCCTGCTGGAGGTCATTTTGCAGGGCTCTGGCAGTGCTCCTCCTTGCACAAAGGCGGAGGCAGTGGTCCTGCCTCCATGCTCTGGACACTACGCTGACAGACACAGCAAACCTTCTTGCCACAGCTTGCATTGGTGTGCCATCCTGGATGAGCTGCACTACCTGAGACACTTGTGTGGGTTGTAGACTCAGTCTCATGCTACCACTAGAGTGAAGGCACCGCCAGCATTCAAAAGGGACCAAAACATCAGCCAGGAAGCATAGGAACTGAGAAGTGGTCTGTGGTCACCACCTGCAGAACCACTCCTTTATTGGGGGTGTCTTGCTAATTGCCTATAATTTCCACCTGGTGTCTATTCCATTTGTACAACAGGATGTGAAATGTATTGTCAATCAGTGTTGCTTCCTAAGTGGACAGTTTGATTTCACAGAAGTGTGATTGACTTGGAGTTACATTGTGTTGTTTAAATGTTCCCTTTATTTTTTTGAGCAGTGTATTTCCATGTGTTCCTGTAGGAGGGAAGAAGCATGTCCAGGATGTCTATGAGTCGTTCTCCAGTTTCTCCAATGAATGCCCAGGGCATCCCATCACCGGCCCAGCTGACTAAAGCCAACGCCCCGGTCCACATCGACGTGGGAGGACACATGTACACCAGCAGCCTGGGTACTCTCACCAAATACCCAGAGTCTAGGTAAGAGTATAAGGCCATGAAGCATAGCACCACCATCATGGCAATGTGAATAATTTCCTCATGGAAAATAATGTATTATTGATTCAATACTAACTTTTTCCCCCCTATGGAATAAAATGTCAGGTTCATGAATAGGTCTATTGACTGTGCATTATGACTGATACGTTATTCAATTACTTCTAGAAATCCACATAGCATCGTGTTGAAATGCAAGCAGCTTGGTATCCATGGTAATTGGTCTGAGAGTAAGCAAATACAGAGCGAGGGCAGAGAGAGAAAGGAAAAGAGTAGATTTTAATTGCTTTTTGGAAGACAAAGAGAGAGTGGAGAAGGCTGAGCTGTCTGGAGCTGTGAGGTGAGACTCCTGCTGGAAGAGGAGAGGACCACCTCAGGCATAGGGGAGAAGAAAGATGAGTACTGTGCAGTTGGCATCGATTTAGAGGGGGAGAGCGAGAGAGAGAGAGAGAGAGAGAGAGAGAGAGAGAGAGAGAGAGAGAGAGATGTATTCAACCCAGTATGTGATTTCGATGTCATAGTAGACCCAATTCATTTTCTGTACTAAAATAAACTTTGTAGCCCACTTCCTGCCTAAAATGTAGGCCTACATGACTTACATCACTCTCAAGGAATGATCAACTACACTAGAAACAATTTTTACGCTTCACTAAACATACTTCAAGTACTACTTGATTCATAGTATTAATCTAGAGCTCTTAACCATTGTCTTTCTCTCCAGAATCAGTCGTCTGTTTAACGGAACAGAGCCCATTGTACTGGACAGCTTGAAGCAGCACTACTTCATCGACAGGGATGGAGATATATTCAGATACATCCTCAGCTTCCTCAGGACCTGCAAACTACTGCTCCCAGAGGACTTCAAGGTACAGTTCACAATGCAGCGGGACAACACTTGTCCAAAATAGCTCACATCTCACCAAAAGAGTAAAATGGGCCTAATACATTACTTTATTATCACCCGAGCATAGTTAAACCAAACCAACTTTGTTACTTATGCATAAACTTGCCTGAGGTGTGAATACTTGTTTTATTTCTGAGCTAATGCCTAGGCTAACACAGTCTATTAACCAGGTATTACTTAATTTCCCAACTTTTTTTGTACACATACAAACACATACAAACTTATACCCATTTCAGACCTCAAATGTGGTATGTTACCTGTAAAAATACAAGGCAATATTTATATGACCCCCCCTTCAAACAGCTGCTATTTACCACTGTTGTGGAATGATCAGAATTAGTTGGGTAACATAGATAAGATGTGTTATTTTCATGATATGCTTATGAGTTATTTCTCATAAGAATGTATTTTGTTGTACTATAGCGGTGGCCATTGGCAGTTATCTGTTCTATGTCAGGACTAAGTTGCATGGGCCACAGAGAGGGGAGAGGTCAAGGGGTCATCATGTGTAAACATATATTTTCGGTGTGGCAGTGACTCCATACTTTTCCCATGGGGGGGGAAAGAGGGTGGCAATGTCTGGAATCATTCTATGCTCACTCTTTGTTGACCTACAGGGTCACTCTCCTCTCTGTGAGTTTGTCATCTGATTGGTTGTATTTAGAATTGGTTCTATCTAAATGACAATTTGATATATATCATAGGGTGGGGGTAATGTCTTGGTACCATTTTGTACCAAGGACGAGAGATAAGAGCTTTGTTTAGGAGACCAAACTGAACGATAATTTATAGCCCACTCTGTCTGACTAGGGGATATTCTCTCTGAAGTAAGGTTTTTTCTCTCTGTGTAAGTTCCTAAGACCTGTGTTTTGTCATGTTGTCTAGGAGGGGGTGGATCTTTGCTATAAAGGATCCCATTTGCCATTGTGTAAAGCACTCTCAACTTTTCATTAGAGATACTGAACTGTTGAAAGTCAAAATGCTATTGCAAAAGCTTAATTATTATTAAAGGTGAAGGTTAAGCATAACTCTGACTCGTGTGTGATTTGCTCTCTCATCAGTTGGTAATTAAGGAAATTTCCACGACACCACTTATTTGCAGCTATACCCCTTTTAATAATACAGTGTACATTCGGAAAGTATTCAGACCCCTTGACTTTTTCCACAATTTGATACGTTACAGCCTTATCCTAAAATGTATTTATTTTTTTTATTTTTAATCTTTTTAATCTACACACAATACCCCATAATGAAAAATACATTTTGACATTTTTGCAAATGTATATTAAAAAACAAACCTGACAGTTAAATAAGTATTCAGACCCTTTACTCAGTACTTTGGTGAAGCATCTTTGGCAGCGATTACAGCATTGAGTCTTCTTGAGTATGACGCTACAAGCTTGGCTCACCTGTGTATGAGGAAGTTATTCTATGCAGATCCTCTCAAGCTCTGTCAGGTTGGATGGGGAGCTTCGCTGCACAGCTATTTTCAAGTCTCTCCAGAGATGTTAGATCGACTTCAAGTCCAGGCTCTGGCTGGGCCACTGAAGGACATTCAGAGACTTGTCCCGAAGCCTCTCGTGTTGTCTTGGCTGTGTGCTTAGGGTCGTTGTCCTGTTGGAAGGTGAACCTTCACCCCAGTTTGAGGTCCTGAGCGCTCTGGAGCAGGTTTTCATCAATGATCCCTCTACTTTGCTCCATTCATCTTTCCCTCGATTCTGACGAGTCTCCCAGTACCTGCCCCTGAAAAACATTCCCACAGTTTGATGCTGTCACCACCATGCTTCACCGTAGGGATGGTGCCAGGTTTCCTCCAGACATGACGCTTGGCAGTTCAGTCTTAGTTTAATCAGACCAGAGAATCTTGTTTCTCATGGTCTGAGAGCCCTTTAGGTGCCTTTTGGTAAACTCCAGGTGGGATGTCATGTGCCTTTCACTGAGGAGTGGCTTCCGTCTGGCCACTCAACCATAAAGGCCTGATAGGTGGAGTGCTGCAGAGATGGTTGTGCTTCCGGAAGGTCAATTCCTTTGACCTCATGGCTTTGGTTTTTGCTCTGACATGCACTGTCAACTGTAGGACCTTATTTATATAGGTATGTGCCTTTCCAAATGATATCCAATCAATTGAATTTACCACAGGTCGACATCTCGAGGACGATCAATGGAAACAGGATGCACCTGAGCTCAATTTTGAGTCTCATAGCAAAAGTGTCTGAATACTTATGTAAATATTTTTCATAAATTAGCAAACATTTGTAAAAAAAAAAAATAAAAAAAAATAATATGTTTTACTTTGTCATGACTTTGTCATTATCACACAGACCCAATACCTGTATTTTGGTTACAGGGTCTGGGAAAATGCAGGAATCATGACTAGGTCTTTAGGTGGCTTTTCATTTTTTTTCCCCCATGTTCTTTCTCTACCCATTCCAGATATACAAAAAAAGCTGGTCTGAAAATGCAGGCTTGGTAAAAATTTGTGGGATTTTGTTCTGTGTATGAAATAATAGTGTCTCTCACAGTGATTTCAGGATGGTTATGCAGACATGACCGTAAAGTCATACAAATGATCCCGCAGTACCCAGAAACACATCGTTAGCTTAATTCTCACAGTGTGCCACTATAGGCACTCTGTGTGCGTAAACTGCAGGTATTCAAACACTTTAATCAGTTATCCATTATGCCTTGGGCTTCTACAGGGGCCAGTTCTGCATGGCTGGAAGTAGGGGCATTGTGTGTTCTGCTAAATTGATGTGTGAGGAGGGTGTGTGTGTGCATGTGTGAGTGTGTGTGTGTGTCCTTCTCTGTAGTTAGTGTGGCTGTGTTATTCTGTCCTTTGCACAGGATGACTAAAGTGCCCTGCAGATAGAGCCCTCATTTTTTATAAAACACATCTATCCCTCGCTTCAAGCCTATGAAGGGAGGGGGAGCTAAGGAGGCAGGCTTTGATACAGAGAGGAGCCTGCGGGGTTAGCAGCTCTGTGTACGCCTGTTGTCAGAAGCAGTATGGCGCAAAGGCAGATAGAGGCGGCTCCCTCTGTTTCACATGCAGTAATTCTCAGCAGAAGTTTCTGTGTTTGTGTGCATGTCTATGTGCCGCAGTGCTGTCATAATATAGGGCATGCAAGGGGACGATACAGGGGAGAGTGAGATGGAAAGACATGTCTTCCCTTTCAAAAGGAGATTGCAGTTAGAGTGCAGTATGTTGCACATACTGCTGCACCCCAAATAATATATATATAATATATATATATATTTTTTTTTACTGCAGTAATTTTGCAGTGTAACTGCAGTTCAACTGCTGTACACTGCGGTTATTCTGCTATCACTGAGTCCAAAATACCAGTCGACTGCAGTTACTGCACTTTTACAGCAGTTTTAAAACCGCAATCTTTGATAAACATTTGGTATTAATAAATCCATCACATTCATTCAACAGAAGTAAATACTTACAGTTGAAGTCAGAGGTTTACATGCACTTAGATTGTAGTCAACCACCACACATTTCTTGTTAACAAACTATAGTTTTGGCAAGTCGGTTAGGACATCTACGTTGTGCATGACACAAGTAATTTTTCTAACAATTGTTTACAGACAGATTATTTAACTTATAATTCACTGTATCACAATTCCAGTGGGTCAGAAGTTTACATAAACTAAGTTGACTGTGCCTTTAAACAGCTTGGAAAATTCCAGAAAATGATGTCATGGCTTCAGAAGCTTTTGATGGGCTAATTGACATCATTTGTAGACCTCCACAAGTCTGGTTCATTCTTGGGAGCAATTTCCAAATGCCTGAAGGTACCACGTTCATCTGTACAAACAATAGTATGCAAGGATAAACACCATGGGACCATGCAGCCGTCATACCGCTCAGGAAGGAGATTCGTTCTGTATCCTAGAGATGAATGTACTTTGGTGCGAAAAGTTCAAATCAATCCCAGAACAACAGCAAAGGACCTTGTGAAGATGCGGGAGAAAATGGGTACAAAAGGCCGCTCAGCAAGGAAGAAGCCACTGTTCCAAAACCGCCATCAAAAAGCCAGACTACGGTTTGCAACTGCACATGGGGACAAATATCATACTTTTTGGAGAAATGTCCTCTGGTCTGATGAAACAAAAATATAACTGTTTGGCCATAATGACCATTGTTATGTTTGGAGGAAAAAGGGGGATGCTTGCAAGCTGAAGAATACCATCCCAACTTTGAAGCACGGCGGTGGCAGCATCATGTTGTGGGGGTTCTATTCTGCAGGAGGGACTGGTGCACTTCACAAAATAGATGAGGGAGAAAAATGATGTGGATGTATTGAAGCAACATCTCAAGACATGGTCGTAAATGGGTCTTCCAAATGGACAATGACCCCAAGCATACTTCCAAAGTTGTGGCAAAATGGCTTAAGAACAACAAAGTCAAGGTATTGGAGTGGCCATTACAAAGCCCTGACCTCAATCAAATAGAAGATTTGTGGGCAGAACTGAAAAAGCGTGTGCGAGCAAGGAGGCCTACAAACCTGACTCAGTTGCACCAGCTCTGTCAGGAGGAAGGGGCCAAAATTCACCTAACTTATTGTGGGACGCTTGTGGAAGGCTACCCGAAATGTTTGACCCATGTTAAACAATTTAAAGGCAATGCTTTCAAATACTAATTGAGTGTATTCTGACCCATTGGGAATGTGATGAAATAAATAAAAGCTGAAATAATCACTCTCTACTATTATTCTGACATTTCACATTCTTAAAATAAAGTGGTGATCCTAAGATGGACATTTTACTAGGATTAAATGTCAGGAATTGTGAAAAGCTGAGTTTAAATGTACTTGGCTGAGGTGTACGTAAACTTCAACTGTGTGTGTGTGTGTTCAAAGGACAATTGGGCTAGGGGGTACAATATCACATTACACAAGGACCTTAAGGGACATAAACACACTTTAGAATTCTAACAGCCTTTTTTGTTGGTAAGTTTATTTGTATAAAAAAAAAAGCAAGTTAAGAAAATGTAATGTTTTGTTTGTAAATGTATTTGTTTAACTCGTGGGTAAAGAATCCAAGCAGTACATATCTCCATAATGGTCTACAATCAGAAATGTGTTCAATTATAAGTCTGCTGATGTCTTGCCAGAGATTCCTTACATGAATACAATGCCAAAAAAGATGCACCATTTCTGGGTGGTCATTACAAAATGTACAATTTGAATGCATGTTTTTATTTTTTATTTAAAACTTTATATCATTGTTGGCAGGATAATATTTATTAATAATTTGAATAGAAACTTCCTTAATTTTGTTAAGTATGTATGTGGCAACATTCAACCTTTCCACCAACATATATTGTCAATGAAACCAAAAAGGCATGACATAAGATACAACATCCTGTTGAAAAAATGATTTATTTCTAGAGCTCCAACTTCCCGATCTGAAGATCACTAATGTCATGAGTTCCCAGTTGTCTTGAAAGCAGCACAAGATGCTGTAGCAGCAATGCTTGAGCTGTCTGACAGATTTTCCGCTCACAGGCTCTGTATCTGTACACTGAACGTGTGTGATAAGATACTGTACATAACGAATATATTGTACACACACGCAATTCCACTAAATGATGCTAATTAACCTATGGACCGATAAACATGACCAGTCAACTGTATTTCCATGAATAGATATTTCTTATTCTCCTGGACAATTGGTGGCACCAATTTTATTTATCAGACAAAAGCCAGCTATTACCAGCTAATGGAAACCCTGGTGTGTTCATGTGTTTTGTGTATGTTTTCTTGTGGGTGTGTATCCTTGCTTATGTGTTTCTACTATGACAGGACTTCTCCCAGCTATACGAGGAGGCTCGCTATTACCAACTGACACCCATGGTCCGCGAGCTGGAGCGCTGGCAGACGGAGCAGGAGGGCCAGAAGAGACCGCCCTGCGAGTGCCTGGTGGTCCGAGTGACCCCTGACCTGGGGGAGAGGATTGCCCTCAGCGGAGGGAAGGTGCTCATCGAAGAGATCTTCCCCGAGACTGGAGACGTCATGTGTAACTCTGTGAATGCCGGCTGGAACCACGACCCCACGCATGTAATCCGATTCCCTCTCAACGGCTACTGCAGGCTCAACTCAGTTCAGGTACGGACGGTGATATAGTTGTAGTTCTATAGGTCAATTCTGTTCTGATGTGGATTCAGGTAAACGCCGCTGAGTGTATCAAACATTAGGATCAACTTCCTAATATTGAGTTGCACCCTCCCCTTTTGACTTAAGAACAGCCTCAATTCTCCGGGGCATGGACTCGACGAGGTGTCGAAAGCGTTCCACAGGGTCCAAGAATGGTCCACTGGCCCACGCTTCCCACAGTTGTGCCAAGTTGGCTGGATGTCCTTTGGGTGGAGGACCGTTCTTGATACACACGGGAAAGTGTTGAGCGTGAAAAACCCAGCAGCTTTGAAGTTCTGGACACAAAACCGGTGTGCCTGGCACCTACTACAGGACCCCGTTTCACTTAGTGCCTTCGGGAAAGTATTCAGCCCCCTTTGACCTTTCTCCACATCTTGTCACGTTACAGCCTTATTCTAAAATGGATTAAGGTCTCCAAGAACAGTGGCCATTCATTCTTAAATGGAAGAGAAAAACGACAACTATTTAATATATTTTAGAATAAGGCTGTAACGATAACAAAATGTGGGAAAAGTCCAGTGGTTTGAATACTTCCCGAAGGCACTGTACATCTTTTGTCTTGCCTATTCACCCTCGGAATGGCACACGTACACAATCCACGTCAATTGTCTCGAGGCTTACAAGTCCTTTTAACTGGTCTCCTCCAATTGATCTACACTGGTTTTTGAAGTGGATTTTACAAGGGACATCAATAAAGGATCATAGCTTTCCCCTATATTCACCTGGTCAGTCTTAATGTTTTGTGTACACCGCGGATCGGGTCAGCAATGCCGAAGACTAAAAGTCAACTCTGTAACATGGCCGATTGACTTACTTCAGTTACTTTGCAAACCCAGTTTAAAATGTTTAAGTTCTTAATAGGCTAAACTCAGTTCGGGTGCAGGGATGTAGTTATAGGTCAACTCTGTTCTTATATGGCTCCTGGTCAACTCTATTATACATACTTTTGGTCACCTGCTCGTCGAACATCTCATTCCAAAATCATGGGCATTAATAGGGACTTCGTCCCCCTTTTGCTGCTATAATAGCCTCCACTCTCCTGGGAAAGCTTTCCACTAGATGTTGGAACATTGCTGCGGAGACTTGCTTCCATTCAGCCACAAGAGCATTACTGTGGTCTGGCACAGATGTTGGGCGATAAGGCCTGGCTCGCAGTCGGCATTCCAAAAAAGTTTTCAATGGGGTTAAGGTCAGGTCTCTGTGCAGACCAGTCAAGTTCTTCCACACAGATCTCGACAAACCATTTCTGTATGGACCTCGCTATGTGCATGGGGGCATTGTCATTCTGAAGCAGGAAAGGGCCTTCCCCAAACTGTTGCCACAAAGTTGGAAGCACAGAGTCGTCTAGAATGTCATTGTATGCTTAATGCTGTAGCGTTAAGATTTACCGAGGACAGCCCGCACTCGGCGGTCCCGTTCTGAGCTTGTGTGACCTACCACTTCGCGGGTGAGCCGTTCCCACTTCACAATTACAGCACTTACAGTTGATGGGGGCAGCTCTAGCAGGGCAGAAATTTGACAATTACTTGTTGGAAAGGTGGAATCCTATGACGGTGCCATGTTGAAAGTCACTGAACTCTTCAGTAAGGCCGTACTACTGCCAATGTTTGTCTATGGAGATTGCAGGGCTGTGTGCTCGATTTTTATCCGTCAGCAACGGGTGTGGCTGAAATGGCAGCATCCACTCATTTGAAAGGGTGTCCACATACTTTTGTGTATACTGTATAGCGTACAAGGAAGAGGGTACTCGGCACTATAACTTATGTCTAAAAACCCTGTCGGACTCTCCTGTGCTCCCTGCAGGTTCTGGAGAGGTTGTTCCAGAAGGGTTTCAGCGTGACGGCGTCATGTGGCGGCGGAGTTGACTCCTCCCAGTTCAGCGAGTACGTCCTGTGTCGCGAGCTCCGCAGGGGTCAGCCCACCGACACCACCATCCACATCAAACAAGAGCCTCTGGACTAGGTTGGGAGGAACAGAGGGACCTGTGACAGATCAACACGTCCGGTGCTGATTTTCGAGTCCTATTTACACAACTTTAACAGTGGAAAAACACACAAGGACTCTTCCTGCTTGGGAATATAATTTGCCAGTGGCAATGTAGACTGGACTAGCAAGATGTGAGAGGGTTGTGATTCTATGGAGAGTCAACGACACGAAAGGGATCCTCTGAGATGAGTCTGTCTGAGGTGAGCTCGTTAGCTCTGTTTGTATGGAACTCTTACTGCTGCCATTTCCAACAGATATACAGTATCTATCAGGATCCAAGTGAAACGGTCCGTGACTTCTGGGCTGTTGACAACTAGGAGGAAATAGCTCTAGTAATATGGTGCTCAATTCCAGCTTAGGTTTAACTGGGGACTCCTGTTCAAGCCTCAGGATGGGTCTACTGGTATGACCGATGACCTCCACTTGAGAGCCATTATGGCTGCGTTTACACAGGCAGCCCAATTCTGATCTTTTGTCCAATGATTGGTAAACTGTATAAATGCAACCAAAAAGGGCCATGCCCTACCGCAGGAAGAACAGAACATGTCTGTGTTTGCCTCATTTCTTGACGACTTCCTACCCAAGATCTGACTGTAACGTGTAGGTATTTGTTCAATTAAATGTCAAATGGACAATATGGGGTTTCCAATTTGTGTATATATACAGTACCAGTTAAAAGTTTGGACACCTACTCATTCAAGGGTTTTTCTTTTTTGTACTTAAAAAAAACATTTTTTACATTGTAGAATAAGAGTGAAGACATCAACATTCTGAAATAACAAGTATGGAATCATGTAGTAACCAAAACAAGTGTTAAATCAAAATATTTTATTTGAGATTCTTCAAAGCCAGCCTTTGCCTTGATGACAGCTTTGCACACTCTTTGCATTCTCCCAACCAGCTTTGAGGTAGTCGGGGTGTATACAGATAAAGGCCCAAGTCCATATTATGGCAAGAACAGCTCAAATAAGCAAAGAGAAACTACAATCCTTCATTAGAAACACGCACAGTGGACATTAGACTGGTAGAAATCTGTATTTTGGTCAGATGGGTGCAAATGTGAGATTTTTGGTTCCAACCGTAGGTGAACGGATTATCTCTGCATGTGTAGTTCCCAAGTGAAGCATTGAGGTGGTGGTGCAGGGGTGCTTTGCTAGTGACACGGGTCTGTGATTTATTTATAATTCAAGGCACACTTAACCAGCATGGTTACCACAGCATTCTGCAGCTATATGCCCTCCCATCTGGTTTGCACTTAGTCCCACTATCATTTGTTTTTCAACAGGACAATGACCCAACACACCTTCAGGCTGTGTAAGGGCACTTTGACCAAGGAGAGTGATGGAGGGCTGCATCAGATGACCTGGCCTCCAATCACCCGACCTCAACCCAATTGCTTGGGATGATTTCGAGCGCAGAGTTAAGGAAAAGAAGACAACAAGTGGTCAGCATATGTGGGAACTCCTTGAAGCTGGTTGAGAGAATGCCAAGAGTGTGCAAAACTGTCAAAGGGTGACTACTTTTGAAGAATCTCAAATATTTGTAACACTTTTTTTGGTTACATGATTCCATTGTTTTGATGTCTTCACTATTCTACAATGTAGAAAAGTCAAAATAAAAACCTTTTGAATGAGTAGGTGTCAACTTTTGACTGGTACTAATGTAAAACTTTCCTGACAAATGTTCATGATGTGAAAACTGGGATTTTGTATGTGGTGCACATTTCACAGATTTAACTGCAATTTCAGTTAATATTTAAGGTATGTTTGCTTAGTCATTTTTGTTTGTGCAGCTATATTGATAACTGTTTTTGTTTTACTATTCTCTCGTGGACAGCCAAGTAGCTGGGAGATTTTGGTTCTGGGTTGCCAAACTCAACCTGGCACAAAGTGCCTTCAGAAAGTATTCAGACCCCTGGACTTTTCCCAAATTTTGTTACGTTACAGCCTTATTCTAATATGGATAAAATCATCCACCCCACCCCCCCTCAATCAACACACAATACCCCACAATGAAATAACAAAAACAGGTTGTCTCATAGCAAAGGGGCTGAATACTAATGTAAATAAGGTATGTTTTTATTTAATACATTTGCAGTAAAAAATTTTTTTACCTGTTTTCGCTTTGTCATTATGGGGTATTTTGTTAAGATTGAGAAGAAAAAAAAGTCTTATTCTAACGTAACAATGTGGAAAAAGTAATTGGGTCTGAATACTTTCCGGATGTACTGTACCGTCAAAGAAATCCGGCTGTGTACTTTGTCACTTTCTTTATTCATTTTTTTTGCAAAGGTACAAACAATAGTAAAATTGCATCGCCTGAAATGCGTCAGGTTTGAATACACAGATAGTAGGAAATATAAATAGTCACAAAAATGTGTCCTTCAACAGATGGTACTGTAGCTAGGTGCTAAGACCCAGACTCTTAACACCACAGCTGTATCTCATTGATCAATTAGAACTATGCACTATATAAACAAATGCCTGTTACAGTAAAAAAATACATTTAAAGCATTAAAAACCTTCAGTCATTCCAAAGTCAAACTGGGGGGGAAAAAAGCACTTTCGTCCCCCCAAAAAATGAGCAGTTGTATACAATTAGCATTAGAAAAATACTTGCTCGATCGCTACGACAGATCATTTTGATGTTGATCAGCGTTAACATAGCAAAGCACACTGTAGATCTTGTTTGCGCGGTGCTGCAAGAGACTGACTTTCCAGGTGGGGGAAAAAAAAAGAAAAATAAAATCCTGGATGGAATTTTAAGGTCTTGAGAAGAAAATGATAGGAATGGTGCTCAATATGACAATGTTTGTTGACGTTTTTATTTCATTAGCCTGAGTGAGTGTATAAGAGAGCCAGCTCCCTGTTCTGTGCTGAGCTTGAGTCTGAATAATAATATCTTAAAATGGCTACTGGTAATTTATCTAGATTCACGGTCTACAATAGGAGAGACGGGTCTTTGTATGAACCCTATATAAACTGAGTTGGCTCTTTACACACACACACAAAAATATAATCTTATGTTTCACTATTCTGCCATAACACCTATCAGACATGCTGCGCAGTAACATCGTAATACGAACCCTATAAACCACCATGTATACCAGCCGAACCTGGGTCAAATTAAGGTGCGCTTGATTTAGCTTGGCGTTTGCATTTAATGGGACTATTCCATTGGTTCTACTGTACCAGGCAAACTAAATCGAGCACAGCTCAATCATTTGAAAGTATTTGACCCAGGTCTGGAACTAGTAAGTACTCTATGTATTTGTTGTTTTAAAATGAGGCATCACAGTACTCTGTACATTTATCTGACAATAGATTTCTCTAACATTCACTATAGGGTGTGGTGAATTAAAACCTGTAGTTTCTAACGCCGTACTTACTTGTATGGTACATAAAATGCAAACATTATCTTTCAATTTGAAATGGTTCCTTTTCAATGTTTGGAAAAACGTAGATAACACAAGTGTTTGTAGGTTTTGATCTGGAGAGCACAGATCCTACCCAGGGTGACCAAACAATCCTCTTGAAAATCCAGTCAAAACTATCTGTGGTGTGATGTAACATCCTTCGTGAGTAGCCATTGGGCTAAAATAGCAAGGATCCTGACACAAATCTTACAACTGTAGGTTTTGTTTAAGAATTACGCAACGGTTTGGGACAGACTCAAAAGGCACCTTGTCAGGTACATAGCAGGAGTCATTGTAAAAAATGAGTGTGCGCCCGCCTGCCAGCATCGAAGCTCTCAGCATTGTAAAGCACACAGCTAGTGAATGAGACTAGACTTGATGTGAGAACAATGATGTGGCCAAGTGAAAGAGTAGAGCCAGCAGTGTACCTGTCCAAAGGGGCTATATGATCAGGGGGCAACGTTGGGGTGGCGTGGGGTTGCTTAGTATCAGATTAGGGGGATAAAGGATAGTGTGGTACGGGAACGTGTGCGTGTGTGTGTGTGTATGTATATATATATTGGGGTAAAGGGGAAACCTGTCACAAATTTGTATTGGGTCAAGTCCAGAACCCTGGGGGACTCCACTACTTCAGGAGAGCCTTATAGAGCAGTAAGGACCGGGATGTGACTCTCTCCTGCTCCAGGCAGAAGATAAAGTCCCTGAGATTGACTCGCGTGATCCGCTGACGGAGCTGTTGGCGGGAGGAGGCGGCTGTGGAAGAGCCGGCCCCTGAACCCAAAGCAACCTGAGGAGAAAAAGGGACGGCATTACAATAGTTAGACCTGCTAGTAAGTGATTTAGGGTCATTTCGATTGATTTAAAATATGTGTTGGTGATATCCAGCCTGTGTGCCAACATCGAGGCTCAAGCAATAGTAATGCAGGCTGGGGGAACAAGCGATGTGGTCTAACCAGAGAAATGTCAATTCACTGTCACCTATCCTGTCCCACTCACTAAGCTTTGACAGCCCAGGCTTGTGCGTACGTCACCACAGTTTCATACAAGGTGTGTGTACAGCTGGAGGGAAGCGGTCCCACCCTTACCTTGCACACTAAATGCCATGCTCTCTCCATTTTGGGACAACTCCAACAAACTCAAAAGAGCAGCAATTACCAATGTGATATCACACAGTGTGGGTTGGGTTGATGCTGCGTGGTGCACACTACTGAAATATCCTGAGGCTTGTTTAATGGGGTGACAAGATTGTACATGTCTTAGTGAACTCCGTGACATTGTGCCCAACTGAATAGCCCTGTAATGTATCCTGGAACGGATAGGCTACAAGCCAGTCAGCGGTTCCTTAACTGGGGCCTGGTGTTGACAATGGGTACATTTCATTATCGGGGCTCAAGGGGAAAAACATTTGGGAACTAGAAAATGTCTTTCATGAAATGGCCATTTTGTGAAACAATGGTGGTTCCTATTATGTAAAATGAGTTTAGTACCAAATTCTACTTCTATGTGCAGAGAGCCTGAGGGGGGAGCTGACACTGGAGGATTGGAATAAGGCTCCAGGTTCATACAGGAACACAATCAGAGCATTATACAGCTTAACAGCCTGCAGGTGTGGTAACCTCCTGCACACACGCGCCACACACACACACACACATGGGTGTGTACTCCATACTGGCACAATGAATGCCCAACATCACACACCCAGTGGAGACACTCCAATCAAGCGTGATGGGTTGCACGAGATCACCGTTCCGACTCAAATCAGTCAAAGATCCTCTTTTGATATAACTCTGACCGGTCTGACCACTCAGGAAACTTGTTCACATTAGGTACGATGGAAGTTGGCCGTGGATAAATAACTTTTCTCTATTGAGAAGAACGCATTACAAATGTTATTTCATTCTCTGACTTAAAGGCCAAATTCATTCCGATCAGATCCGCCTTATATAGCAGATACACAAATATTTCTGATTGAGCTCCTGAAAATCTCATTAAAAAAAATCTGACAGCTGACAAATGCAAATCTTTATGAATACAGGAATTGTCTTACATTTACATTTAAGTCATTTAGCAGACGCTCTTATCCAGAGTCTTCAAGGTGCATAGTTGAAAAGGGGCGATCGGATTGAATCCCGGCGTGAAATCTCGTCTCCAAGCTGCCAACAGGCCCCTTTAGCACCCATCTGCAGGAGTGGTCAGGGTGAGACAGACACATCCGCCTGCCACGAACACCTCAGAACGTTTGGGTATGTACCCTGTGCGTTTGGAAAGTATTCAGACCCCTTGACCACAATTTGTTACGTTACAGCCTTATTCTAAAATGGATTAAATCGTTTCCCCCCGCATCAATCTACACACAATGACAAAGCAAAAACAGATTTTTTTGATTTTTTTTGCACATTTATTAAAAATTAAAAACAAATCACATTTACAAGTATTTAGACCCTTTACTCAGTACTTTGTTGAAGCACTTGGCAGCGATTACAGCCTCAAGTCTTCTTGGGTATGACACTACAAGCTTGGCACACCTGTATTTAGGGAGTTTCTACCATTCATCTCTGCAGACCCTCTCAAGCTCTGTCAGGCTGGATGGGGAGCGTCGCTGCACAGGTATTTTCAGGTCTCTCCAGAGATGTTAGATCGGCTTCAAGTCCAGGCTCTGGCTGGGCCACTCTAGGACATTCATAGACTTGTCCCGAAGTGACTCCTGCGTTGTTTTGGCTGTGTGCTTTAGGTCGTTGTCCTTCTGGAAGGTTCTCTTATCTGCACAGAGGAACTCTGTCAGAGTGACCATCGGGTTCTTGGTCACCTCCCTGACAAAAGTCCTCCCCCGAATGCTCAGTTTGGCCGGACGGCCAGCTCTAGGAAGAGTCTTGGTAGTTCCAAAATTCTTCCATTTAAGAATTATGGAGGCCACGGTGTTATTGGGGAACTTCAATGCTGCAGACATTTTTCGGTATTCCCCAGATCTGTGCCTCAACACAATCGTATCTCGGAGCGCTATGGACTAATTCCTAATTAGTCCATAGCGATAATTCCTTCGACCTCATGGCTTGGTTTTTGCTCTGACATGCACGGTCAACTGTGGGACCTTATATAGACAGGTGTGTGCCTTTCCAAATCATGTCCAATCAATTGAATTTACCACAGGTGGACTCCAATTTAGCTGTAGAATCATCTCAAGTATGATCAATGGAAACAGGGTGCACTTCAATTGAGTCTCATAGCAAAAGGGTCTGAATACTTATGTATAAATCAGTTTATTTTACATTTTTAATACATTTGTTTTCACTTTTTAAAAAATGTGGGAAAAGTCAAGGGGTCTGAATTACACTGTATGAGGAAATGCTAACAGAGGAGCCAGGAAACCTTTGTGCATTACTACTCATTACCTACGGTAGAAAATAAATATCCCATAGGGGACTACCTTGTTTACTTGCTAATTACCCAACTACCGTATCGAACTAACATACAGGTGACTTTCAAAATAAAGTAAACACTTGTGTAAATGAGAGACAAAGTATATTGAAAGCAGGTGCTTCCACACCGGTGTGGTTCCTTTAGTTAATTAAGCAAGTAACATCCCATCATGCTTAGGGCCATGTATAGAAATCCCCAGTTGCCCCTTATTTTGGCTACCTTGGCTAAAAGAAATCTAGTCTTAAAAGGAGCATGGGATGTTTAAAAGGGTTTGTGTGTGTGTGTGTGTGTGTGTGTGTGTGTGAGTCACCAGATCTCAACCTAATTAAAACACTTATGGGAGATTCTGGAGCGGTGCCTCAGACAGCGTTTTCCATCACCATCAACAAAACACCAAATTATGGGAATTTCTTGTGGATGAATGGTGTTGCATCCCTCCAATAGAGTTCCAGACACTTGTATAATCTGTGCCAAGGCACACTGAAGCTGTTCTGGCAGCTCGTGGTGGCCCAACGCCCCTTTAAGACACTTTGTGTTGGCGTTTCCTTTATTTTTGGCAGTTACCTGTATATCTAACTGCCTGAAGTCCTATACAGTGGCTAGTGAGTTTACACTCCCCTTGCACATGTTGCGGCCTTAAAATGTAATCAAACATTAGTATTTTTTTCCCTACTCCACATTTTAATATCAGGAATATTTTCTATAATTTCTTTACTACATTTTAAGGCAGCCACTAGCAACTTTATATCCATTTTACAAACTAGCAAGCAAAGTAGCTGATGAGGGACTAGCTTGGTAGTTCCACAAAATGAGTGCCTTTTGCGTCCCTTTGATATTTTAAGTAGAAATTGTGCACCAATATTGAATTTTAAAAACCTGTTATATTAAGAGAAGTGTCCTTTAATATAGACCACATGAAGAATTCAATTTTTAAAAATGTAACATGAATAATTAACTGCTAAAGTGCCATTTTGACATGCCCCTCTGTGTTTTCGCCATCATTGTAAAGCCCTAGTTATTGTGTTGCTTTGACAGTCATTTATGAAGATGCTTATTTAATTACATCTGTCCCTCATTTTAAGGTCAACCCTGTTATGTGAACTGAACTTTCATTTTAATATGGTGAAACTTGCTCATTTAAATATTTTGTTTTCCCACAAGAAGAAATTGGACATGTATTCTTTTTGGCCATTAGTGTTTTGTGGTGGAAAACTGAGCGGGTTGAGCATTACAAGTCAACCTTGATATGCATAGACAGGCTAGACACAATTTCATTTTTTTGGGAAGCTTGCATTCAATTGCCACTCCCTGTTACACACAACAAGCTTCCATTCACCCTGTCACAAGGGGATTTATGTCTGAATAAAATGGCAGTCAACCCTGTTACAGTCAACCCTGTTACAGTCAACCCTGTTACAGTCAACCCTGTTACTTTATTTGCCACTTAATAGGCACTTACTATAGTCTTATTTCTTTTTTAATCTCTTGATGGGAAAACATGTTTTTTATAAAGTTGAACATGTGCTCTTTAGGACATTTTTTACAGAGTTACACTTCTCAAAAGGCACCCAGTATTGTTGGAACGACCCAGATAACTACCTGGCTAGCTCACCAACTGGCTAACCTACCAACTGACCAACAAGCTTGCTAGCCGTTCAGATGACTTCACCATGGCAAAGTTCATTATTACACCTTCCCCTCCCTAAAATGTTCACTCTAAAGCTTGCATTCCCTCCCTCTCCTAATCCCGGGCTCTCACCCCGGCACAGGGGCCTTTGTCTGGGATCGCTTTGGGGAGAACTCAGGGCTGGATGTGGGAGGGGGTGATGGGTGTGACCGAGGCACCCATACTGCAGCCGCCCCATGCTGTCGTCCCCCCCAGGCTCATTTCTGCAGAGCTGAAATCTATGGCTCCTCTCAGGGGGTGAGAGGAGAGGGGGCTTGGAGGGGGTAGAGTGGTGCAGACACCCACAACAAGCCTAGAGGCCCATGCTGACCCCCTTCACTCAACTCTGGTCACATTTACTCTGCTCTCTGCTGGATAGGGAGAATGCTGGGGGATGTGCATTGATGACACAGGTGTATGACTGTGAGCAAATAAATCCACACTTTCTTTTTTTGGCATTACTTCAAAGGCGAGTTCACATATCCCCCCCCCCCCATAATGTGATGAAGAGTCAGAGGGTGAAAGTCATTGGAAAATTAGGATATCAAACTTAGGATATAAGCACCTTCATACTGCCACATTTTAGGGACCCTTACCTCTGTGCCCGATGTGGAGCTCCCTGGCGAGTCCATCTTGCGTTTCTTGCGGGGACCGATGGCAGCCAGGGCAGTGAGGTTGGCTTCACGCTGCCGGATCTGGGCCTGCTCCGCCTGCTGCATCTAAGAGGGGAAAAGAGAGAGCCACAGACATTTACACCTCTCCTGTCTGATATACATCCTGAAAAGAATCTATCAGTGGTGGCATAATAGCTGGAATGGAGACAGTTGTCATCTACAACAGAGAGATGTGATACAGAGCGAAGAAGTACAGTAGCTTTATGAAACGGCACAGAGAAATGAATACGGGACAAACGCCTCTAATGGGCCTATTCATTGACTACAACCATTTCATATTGAGCTATTATCATCTGCCATGAAAACAAATCCTTCTGCAGCAGGCTAGTGCTACAAACTAAAACAGCCGCCTGCTCCAAAGGGGGAGCCTGGAATCGACAGAAGATATAATTCAAGGCAACGTTGACGTCCTCATTAATGTCAACGTTACTAATGCTAATTGAAAGGGAAGTGCTGCACACACACACACACACACACTGGTGATGTGGTACAGTGAGCTGAGACCTGACCCTGGAGGTTAAGATGGAACAGCGGCCAGAAGCAGGCGAGCGCGTGCGTGTGTGACGGGGGCATTGTATCTTCAGATATTATGAGGGCACAAGGCAGAGAGTGGTGCACTGTAAGCCAACATTGCCTCTGGTCAGGTCCCTGTCTGTCTGAGAAATTTAATTGGTAGAGGCAGAACCAGGTTACGCCTCTCTGCAGATTCTAGAAACTAGTCTTGATCACATATGCCAGAGGACTGGAGGGCCCAAGTAGTGCTGGTTTTATTTTCTACCTTGTAGTAGTAATGATTTATTTACAAGTCAGAAGTTTACATACACCTCAGCCAAATACATTTAAACTCAGTTTCACTATTCCTGACATTTAATCCTAGTAAAAAAGTATCTTAGGTCAGTTAGGCTCACCACTTTATTTTAAGAATGTGAAATTGAGAGAATTATTTATTTCAGCTTTATTTGTATTTCTTTCATCACATTCCCAGTAGGTCAGACGTTTACATACACTCAATTAGTATTTGGTAGCATTGCCTTTAAATTGTTTAACTTGGGTCAAAATTTTGGGTAGCCTTCCACAAGCTTCCCACAATGAGTTGAGCGAATTTTGGCCCATTCCTCCTGATAGAGCTGGTGTAACTAAGTCATGTTTGTAGGCCTCCTTGCTCGCACACGCTTTTTCAGTTCTGCCCACAAATGTTCTATTTGATTGAGGTCGGGGCTTTGTAATGGCCACTCCAATACCTTGACTTTGTTGTTCTTAAGCCATTTTGCCACAACTTTGGAAGTATGCTTGGGGTCATTGTCCATTTGGAAGACCCATTTGCGACCAAGCTTTAACTTCCTAACTGATGTCTTGAGATGTTTGTTCAATATTTTCACAGAATTTTCGTGCCTCATGATACCATCGATTTTGTGAAGTGCATCAGTCCCTCCTGCAGCAAAGCACCCCCACACCATGATGCTGCCAACCCTGTGCTTCACGGTTGGGATGCTGTTCTTCAGCTTGCAAGCGATCCCCTTTTTCCTCCAAACATAACAATGGTCATTATGGCCAAACACTTCTATTTTTGTTTATTCAGACCAGAGAACATTTCTCCAAAAAGTACAATCTTTGTCCCCATGTGCAGTTGCAAACCGTAGTCTGGCTTTTTTTTATGGCGGTTTTGGAGCAGTGGCTTCTTCCTTGTTTAGCGGCCTTTCAGGTCATGTCCATATAGGACTGTTTAACTGTGGATATAGATACTTTTCTACCTGTTTCCTCCAGCATCTTCACAAGGTCTTTTGCTGTTGCTGATTTGCACTTTTCACACCAAAGTACGTTAATCTCTAGGAGACAGAACGCGTATCCTTCCTGAGCGGTATGATGGCTGCGTGGTCCCATGGTGTTTATACATGCGTACTATTGTTTGTACAGATGAACATGGTACCTTCAGGAGTTTGGAAATTGCTCCCAAGGATGAACCAGACTTGTGGATGTCTACAATTCTTTTCCTGGGGTCCTGGCTGATTTCTTTTGATTTTCCCATTATGTCAAGCAAAAAGGCACTAAGTTTGAAGGTAGGCCTTGAAATACATCCACAGGTACACCTCCAATTGACTCAAATGTCAATTAGCCTATCAGAAGCTTCTAAAGCCATGATGACATTTTCTGTTATTTTCCAAGCTGTTTAAAGACACAGTCAACTTAGTATATGTAAACTTTTGACCCACTGGAATTGTGAAATAATCTCTGTCCACAATTGTCGGAAAAATGACTTGTGTCATGCACAGAGTAGATGTCCTAACCGACTTGCCAAAACTATAGTTAACAAGAAATGCGTGGAGTGGTTGAAAAATGAGTTTTAATGACTCCAACCTAAGTGTATGTAAACTTCCACCTTCAACTGTATGTCACAGATTGATTGGACAGAGGCCACCTGGTGTCTCAGGTCTGAGTCAGTCTCTGATTAGGAGAGAATGA
Source organism: Oncorhynchus keta (assembly GCF_023373465.1). Taxonomy (NCBI): domain Eukaryota; kingdom Metazoa; phylum Chordata; class Actinopteri; order Salmoniformes; family Salmonidae; genus Oncorhynchus; species Oncorhynchus keta. The sequence goes on from NC_068442.1 coordinate 7,344,150, forward strand.
AAACCAGTTTTCTATTCTTGACATAGGTGTTAAACTCTAGGTGTCACTTAGATAATTCATTTGATACAGCAGTAGCAATACAAGGATATAACATCTATAGAAGAGACAGAAATGCTTATGGGGAGGTGTTGCTGTATATATATTCAGAGCCATATCCCTGTAATGCTTAGAGAAGACATGTCAAGTGTTATTGAAGTGTTGTGGTTGCAGATTCACTTTGCACATCTAAAGCCTTTTCTTTTGGGGTGTTGCTATAGGCCACCAAGTGCTAACAGTCAGAATCTAAATAATGTGTTTGAAATGCTTGATAGCATACGTGATGTAAACAGAGAGGTCCATTTTCTTGGGGACTTGAACCGGTTTTCATCAAGCGGTCTGCTCAAAAGAAAGCTTCTCACTGTAACCAGTGCCTGTTATCTGGTTCAGGTTATTAATCAACCTACCAGAGTGTTTACAAACACTACAGGAACAAGATCATCCACATGTATTGATCACATTTTTACCAATACTGTAGAACTTTGTTCTAAAGCTGTATTCGTACCCATTGGAAAGCCAAAGTTTCAACAGCTGGGCCTAAAAAGGTGTACAATAAATTTTGCTGTGACTCCTAAAAAATATTTGTTGGTCTGATGTGATTAATAAGGAGCATCCAGATGCTGCACTTCATGAATTTATGAAATTGCTTCTTCCAATTCTTAATAAACAAGCACCTGTTAAACTTCTTATGGCTGCAGGGGCAGTATTGAGTAGCTTGGATGAAAGGTGCCCAGAGTAAACTGCCTGCTCCTCAGTCACAGTTGTTAATATATGCATATTATTATTAGTATTGGATAGAAGTTTCTAAAATTGTTTGAATGATGTCTGTGAGTATAACATAACTCACATGGCAGGCAAAAACCTGAGAAGAAATCCAAACAGGAAGTGGGAAATCTGAGGTTGGTCAATTTTCAACCCAGCCCCTATTGAATACATTGATATTGGTTATGTTGCACTTCCTAAGGCTTCCACTAGATGTCAACCGTCTTTAGAAACTTGAATGAGGCTTCTACTGTGAAGTGTAGCCGGATAGGAGCTGTTTGAGTCAGTGGTCTGGCAGAGAGCCAGGTCCTGGTCACGCGCATTTCACATGATAGCGACCTGCGTTCCATGGCTTTTCTACAGACATAGGAATTCTCCTGTTGGAACGTTATTGAAGATTTATGATAACATCCTAAAGATTGATTCTATACTTAGTTTGACAAGTTTCTTCAACCTGTAATATAACTTAATATAATAATTAATATAAATTATAATATAATATAAGTTTTCGTCCAACGTTCGGCTGGACCTGCACGAGCGTTTGGATTTGTGTACTAAACGCGCTAACAAAAGTAGCTACTTGGACATAAATAATGGATATTATCGAACAAAACAAACATTTATTGTGGAACTAGGATTCCTGGGAGTGCATTCTGATGAAGATCATCAAAGGTAAGGGAATATTTATAATGTTATTTCTGATTTCTGTTGACTCCAACATGGTGGGTATATATATATTTTTTTCTTCTGAGCGCCGTCTCAGATTGCATGGTTTGCTTTTTCCGTAAAGTCTTTTTGAAATCTGACACAGCGGTTGTATTAAGGAGAGGTATATCTATATTTCCATGTCTAACAATTGTATTTATCGACATTTATAATTATTTCTGTAAAATGAGCTCTCTGCAAAATCACTGGATGTTTTTGGAACTAGTGAACGTAACGCGCCAATGTATACTGAGATTTTTTTATTTAAATATGAACTTTATCAAACAAAACATTAAGTCCTATGAGTGTCATCTGATGAAGATCATCAAAGGTTAGTGATTAATTTTCTCTATTTGTGCTTTTTGTGACTCCTCTCTTTGGCTGGAAAAATGGCTGAATCTTTCTGTGAGTTGGTGGTGACCTAACAATCGTTTGTGGTGCTTTCGCTGTAAAGCCTATTTGAAATTGGACACTGGTGGGATTAACAACAAGATCACCTTTAAAACGGTATAAGATACATGTCTGTTTGAGGAATTTTAATTATGACATTTCTGTTGTTTTGAATTTGGCACCCTGCACTTTCACTGGCTGTTGTCATATTGATCCCGTTAATAGGATTGCAACCCTAAGAAGTTATTAAAAAACTGACTGTTAGAACTGTTAAGGCTCCATGGATTGATGCAGAATTGAACAACTGTATGGTTGAAAGAGATGGGGAAACATGTAAAGTGTTGTGTACCGCAGGGCAGCTCTCTAGGCCCTCTTTTCTATTTTTACCAAGAACCTCAACTGGCATTAAAAAAAAGCATGTGTGTCCATGTATGGTGATGATTCAACCATATACGCATCAGCAACCACAGCTAATTAAGTCACTGAAACCCTTAAAAAAGAGTTGCAGTCTGTTTTGGAATGGATGGCCAGTAATAAACTGGTCCTGAACATCTCTAAAATTAAGAACATAGTATTTGGTACAAATCATTCCCTAAGCTCTAGCCCTCAGATGAATCTGGTAATGAATGGTGTGGCTGTTGAACACGTTGAGGAGACTAAATTACTTTCTGTTACTTTAGATTGTAAACTGTCATGGTCAAAACATATAGATTCAATGGTTGTAAAGATGGGGAGAGGTCTGGCCGTAATAAAGAGATGCTCTGCTTTTTTGACACCACTACAAGAAGCAAGTTCTGCAGGCTCTAGTTTTGTCTACTCTTGATTATTGTCCAGTCGTGTGGTCCAGTATGGCAAGGAAAGACCTAGTTAAGCTGCAGCTGGCCCAGAACAGAGCGGAACGTTTTGCTCTTAATTGTAATCAGAGGGCTGATATAAATACTATACATGCCAGTCTCTTTTGGCAAAGAGTTTAGGAGAGACCGATGGCGTCACTTCTTTTTTATAAGAAACACTAATGTGTTGAAAATCCCAAATGGTTTGCATAGTCTACTTACACACAGCTCTGACACACACACTTATCCCACCAGACATGCCACCAGCAGTCTTTTCACAGTCCACAAATCCAGAACAAATTCAAGAAAGCGTACAGTATTATATAGACTCCTAACTGCATGGAACTTCCTTCCATCTCATATTGCTCAAATAAACAGATAAAGCAACACAACGCCTCTCCCCTATTTGACCTAGATAGTTTGTGTGTATGCATTGATATGTAGGCTGTGTGCCTTTAAAAATAATGTAGGTAGTTCTGTCTTTGAGCTGTTCTGGTCTAATGGTGTTCTGTATTATGTTTCATGTGGACCCCAGGAAGAGTAGCTGCTGCTTTTGCAACAGCTAATTGGGATCCTAATAAAATACCAAACATCAAACCAGGTGTGGCCAACCCTCCTCCTGGGAAGCAACTTGGCTTTACATGCCTTTGTCCAAGCCCATCACTAACAAAAATGATAAAGCTAAACAAAAGACTGATTAGGTGACTTCTACAGTACTACAGCAACATGTCCTGACTTGGGCTCCCCTTCCCTGATCTTTATGGATAATGCCCCAAGGCACAGAGCCCCCTCTGGGTCGAAGTGGCGAAACACTGTCCAAACAGAGTGTGCCCCAAGGCAGAGCTATAATATGGGGAGAGCTAGCCTCAAATAAGGGCATGGTTGGGGTGGGGAGGTCTATATGGAAAATGTTTGTATTTTGGTGGAACGTTCTTGGATGCCAGTCTGTAGCTGTCTGACAATGGACTATATATATACCATTTGTGTATTTTGGGATATTGTACATCGATAATGATACTGAGCGTCAACTGCTTTGACGTGTTTGTATGTGGATGGAAACAAAATGAAGCACTAACCTCTTTAGCTTTCGCCTTCAACCGAGCTTGCTCTGGGTCCTCCTGCCTGGCGCGACTCTATATTTGAGAGAAACACGGGTTAGAAGGAGAGACAGATGGAGAGAGAGAGAGAGAGACAGGGGAGGTGGATACCTTGTCATGAGAGGAATAGCTTCAAGTCCCTCGGTGTCCGCATTACTAAGGACCTATAAAATGGTCCAAATAGAACAAAGACAGTTGTGAAGAGGGCACGACAACCCCTCTTCACCCTGAAAAAAAAAACGGACGGCCCAGGACCTCACTGGGGCAGAGCTCCCGGCCATCCAAATCCTCTATACCAGGCGGTGTTAGAAGAAGGCAGAAAATTGTCAAAGACTCAAGCCACCCAAGTCAGAGACTGTTCTCTCTGGTACCGCACGGCAAACGGTACCGGAGCGCCAAGTCTGGGACCAAAAGGCTACTGAACAGCTTTTACCCCAAAGCCATAAGACTGCTGAAGAGTTAATCAAATTGCTACTCTGACTATTTGCATTGACCCCCCTTTTTAACTTGCACCGGCTCTTGCACCGGCTCTATGCACACTCACACATACTAGAATACACACGCATATTGACGCCAAACACAGAGTGCTGCTATTCTGTATATTATCTATTCTGATTGCCGAGTCACTTTTACCACTACCTAGATGTGCATATCTCAATTACCTCGTACCCCTGCACATTGACTCGGTCCCAGTATATATGTATATAGCTTGGTTATTGCTATATTGTGTTACTATACTACTATTGTGTTACCTATAGAAAATACGTGGGCAGAACTGAAAAAGTATGTGCGAGCAAGGAGGCCTACAAACCTGACTCAGTTACACCAGCTCTGTCATGAGGAATGGGCCAAACTTCACCCAACTTATTGTGGGAAGCTTGTGGAAGGCCACACGAAACGTTTGACCCAAGTTAAAACATTTAAAGGCAATGCTACCAAATACTAATTGAGTGTATGTAAACTTCTGACCCACTGGGAATGTGATGAAAGAAATAAAAGCTGAAATAAATCATTCTCTCTACTATTATTCTGACATTTCACATTCTTAAAATAAAGTGGTGATCCTAACTGACCGAAGACAGGGGATTTAAATGTCAGGAATTGTGAAAAACTGAGTTTAAATGTATTTGGCTAAGGTGTATGTGAACTTCCGACTTGCATTTCACACTATGTTGAGTTCGGAGTAGAAAATGCTTGTATGGATGTCAACCCCAATATATGTTCATGCCATAGTCGCCAATCAACAGTTAACAACGACTGACTACAAGCACCAATTTCTGTGTGCTAGCTATGCATACAGAAATGGCTTATAAGATCGGGAGTTAGCATTTAGCAGTCACTTCTTCTAAACTGGGAAATGTACAACTTCAGCAGGCAGGAAAATAATCGGGGGGCGCAAAATAATTATAATAAATTGTACTCTGCAAATTGAACACAACTAAGCCAAAAAGAGATCTGAAAATCTGAAAATCTGAAAATAATAATTGCATACCTTGATGATTAGACAGACGCGATCACATTTTTTTTTTTTTGTGGCAATACTTGGGAACAGATTTCCTAAATTAAAACACGTTTTTTGCTTTTTTACCAAAAGTCTATTGCTATTAGAACGGTTATTAATGAGACTGCGTTATTTTCCCCTGCGGGATCGTCTGAGACCATTTACCTGGATAGCTGATGAAACTGTGGGTTTGCACAACCGAATAGTTTCTGCACAAACCATCCCAGGGAAGCTCATCTGCGTGCTCGTCGTCCTCACCAGGGTCTTGACCTTACTGCAGATGGGCGTTGTAACCGACTTCAAATGGGTAAATTCCCACCGTCGATGGCCACTTGCACTTTGGAGAAGTGTGCTCGTAACAGACGAATCCAGGTTTCAATTTTACCGCTGGCAATTTGATTGCAGAGATACCGTGGCGAGATCCTGAGGCCCGTTGTCGTACCAATCATCCGCCGCCATCACACGTTTTCAGCGTGATAATGTACGACCCACATGTCATAAGGATCTGGACACAATTCCTGGAAGCTGAAAGTGTCCCAGTTCTTCCATGGCCTGCGTTACTCACCAGCAGAGTATGTGAGTGGAGTTGAGCGGTCGGAAATCCCGCTCACCGCTCATGGAGCGGTGCTTGTGCACCTCTCCGGAGCTCTGCGTCCTTTCCAAGTGCTCTGCTAAAAACCGCTACCTGCTCACATGAACAAAAAAAAAAAAAAAAAAAACGCAGCTCCAAATTCACTCCATTCATCAAAAAATCACAATTTCACCAACAACCATCTATTTCTGGACCTACCATTTGGTTTGAAGCGTTGAAACCAAACCATATGATTTGAATGAAAAGTATTTGAATAAAACATGAAAAGATGTAAGAAGTGCTCGTCATTTCAAATAGGCTACATGTCGTATTAAAACAGCATATAAAACACTCTAAATAGGGTCAAGAGCTAGACAGGGAGCCAATTATTTCAAGGTTATAACGTACAAAGAAATACATTGTGAAGCATTTGCGAGTGCAACACACTCGGAGACATTAAGTCGGAGACAGTAAGCGCTCAGCATTTTGATATCAAATCATTATTAGTCTATAAATTGCACATATAGGCTGTGATTTACTTAGAATTAAATACAAATGAAACAAAAAAAAGCCTTATTAGGCTCAGTCGACAGTGCCTTTGAATTAATTTCTAGAAAGACGAGTTTGGCCAGAGTCTGTGGCTTCAGGCTCATGTGATTGTTCCTAGAGAGCAGGTCAGCAGTGGAGAATATCCGCTCTGCTCTTGCAGAGCCACTGGGGACGCTAAACACCCCTTTTGGCCACTCTTGACAGGCATGCAGAGTTGTAAGCATAAAAGGGTTTTAAGCAAAACAACCCAATGAAAACAGAAAGCTCCTTGAAAGTTGCAAGATGCCAGGTCTATTGGGCCAAAATCAATTGTATAGATAATAGAAATTATAAAATAAAAACTTAAGTGATCAGATTTTTTGTTTATAAATACTTTGCTACAATGACAATTAGCTACACACCTCGTTCCTTTCTTTTAGCATACGCGTCTTTTCAGATTCCACAATATGATTCTTTAGTTATGATTTCCTTACATCATTGCACTCACTATACTACTCTTAGTCCTCATCTTTGTAAGTCACCTTGATTTGGCACCTGTGCATTTGATCAGTTTCTTTTCGAAAATATTTAGCAAACTCCATGAGAGTAGCCATGGCAGCACACAAGTAATCGACAGAGTAGCCTACACGTGAGTGCTGGGCCTGGCATGCCCTGAACTCGTGAAGTGAGCGCTACTGGAGCGGGCAAGAAGGCAGCTGATGCTCCAGCCTTCGGGAATCTCGCTCCGCGCTCCAGTCAAATTGGGCGCGCTCTGCTCCTCGCGCCACTCACCAGACGTCACCCATTGAGCATGTTTGGGATGCTCTGGGTCGACGTGTACGACAGCCTGTTCCAGTTCCCGAACAATATCCCGCAGCTTCACACAGCCACAAGAGGGGGACAACATTCCACAGGCCACAATCAACAGCCTGGTCAACTCTATGCGAACGGAGATGTGTCGCGCTGCATGATGCAAATGGTGGTTTGCTGATCCACACCCCTACATTGCTTTAAGGTATCTGTATTCCTAGTCATTACGAAATCCATAGATTAGGACCTAATTTGTTAATTTAAATTGGCTGATTTCCTTGTATGAACTGTAACTCAGTAAAATCTTTAAAATGGTTGCGTTTATATTTTTGTCCAGTGTATGTGTTGTCTAATGTCCATTACAAGCAGGGCAATGCATAGTAACTAGGCCGACTCCCACATGACAGTGTTAATATGGTTGGTGAGATCCCATCTACACAGCACCACAGAGCTAATTATCTCCTGGATGACATCTCTATCCCACATTAAGTTAATTAGTGTGTGTGTGTACACTCCCGTAGAGGTCTAATGATGTCTGTAGAGGGAGTTGTGGTTTCTGTTCAAACTCCACTAATTACCTCCGTTTTCATGTGCCACATCGTTCCCATGGGGTGGACACGCGTGCGCACACGCACCAACAAACACACTGCAACTATTAACAGGCCACTCCTCTCCTGGAGTTAAACAAATTATTGCCGGTGATGCGGTAATGTGGTAGTAGCACAGTCCCGGTGGGCATGTAGTCCGGTGGTGCGTGTCTCTACCTTGGCAGCCTTGATTAGGACCTCCCTCTCCTGCTCGTCCTTCCTCTGTTTCTCCATCCTGTCCAGCTGCTCAAAGAAGCGGAGCTGGGCCCTGACGTCTGTCGACGGCTCATACCACTCCTCATCCTGCATAGAGAGGGAAGGGACAGGAGAAAGGGAGAGTGAAAAAAATAAAATAAAAAAGGGACACGTAGGATGCTATTGTTCATGTACTGTTCATGATGTTGTTCATGATGTTGTTCATGTACAGTCGTGGCCAAATGTTGAGAATGACATATATACATTTTCAGTCTGTTGCCTCAGTTTGTATGATGGCAATTTGCATATACTCCAGTTTGTTATGAAGAGAAGTGGTCCTTCTGTAGCTCAGTTGGTAGAGCATGGCGCTTGTAACGCCAGGGTAGTGGGTTCGATTCCCGGGACCACCCATACGTAGAATGTATGCACACATGACTGTAAGTCGCTTTGGATAAAAGCGTCTGCTAAATGGCATATATTATTATTATATATATTATTATATATTATTAAGAGTGATCACATGAATTGCAATTAATTGCAATGTCCCTCTTTGCCATGCAAATGAACTGAATCCCAAAAAAACATTTCCACTGCATTTCAGCCCTGCCACAAAAGGACCAGCTGACATCTTGTCAGTGATTCTGTCGTTAACACAGGTGTGAGTGTTGACGAGGACAAGGCTGAGATCACTCTGTCAATGCTGATTGAGTTCGAATAACAGACTGGAAGCTTCAAAAGGAGGGTGGTGCTTGGAATCATTGTTCTTCCTCTGTCAACCATGGTTACCTGCAAGGAAACATGTGCCATCATCATTGCTCACAATTTTGCCTAAAAACACAGCCATGAATAAAGAATGGTACCAATACATCCTCCGAGAGCAACTTCTCCCAACCATCCAGGAACAGTTTGGTGACAAACAATGGCTTTTCTAGCATGATGGAGCACCTTGCCATAAGGCAAAAGTGATAACTAAGTGGCTCGGGGAACAAAACATCGATATTTTGGGTCCATGGCCAGGAAACTCCCCAGTCCTTAATCCTATTCAGAATTTGTGGTCAAGCCTCAAGAGGCAGGTGGAAGAACAACCCACAAATTCTGACAAACTCCAAGCATTGATTATGCAAGAATGGGCTGCCATCAGTCAGGTGTGGCCCAGAAGTTCATTGACAGCATGCCAGGTCGGATTGCAGAGGTCTTGAAAAAGAAGGGTCAACACTGCAAATATTGACTCTGCATCAACTTCATGTAAGTGTCAATAAAAGCCTTTGACACTTCTGAAATGCTTGAAATTATACCTCAGTATTCCATAGTTAACATCTGACAAAAATATCTAAAGACACTGAAGCAGCAAACTTTGTGGAAATTAATATTTGTGTCATTCAAAACTTTTGTCCACGACTTTACTGTTCTTGATGTAGTTTGTGTACTGTTCATGTAGTTTGTGTACCGTTCATGTAGTTTGTGTACTGTTCATGTAGTTTGTGTACTGTTCTGTTCATGTTGTTGTTTATGTATGTAGTTTGTTTACTGTTCATGCTGTTGTTTTGTGTACTTTGGTTTTTATTTGGTTTGTCCCCTCATGTTGATCATGTAGTTTGTGTACTGTTCATGTTGTTCATGTAGTTTATTTGGTTTTTATTTGGTTTGTCCCTGTTCATGTACTGATGTAGTTCATGTACTGTTCATGTACTGTTCATGTAGTTTGTGTACTGTTCATGTTGTTGTTTATGTACTGTTCATGTTGTTGTTTATGTACTGTTCATGATGTTGTTTATTTGGTTTGTCCCCTGTTCATGTACTGATCATGTAGTTTGTGTACTGTTCATGTACTGTTCATGTAGTTTGTGTACTGTTCATGATGTTGTTTATTTGGTTTGTCCCCTGTTCATGTACTGATCATGTAGTTCATGTACTGTTCATGTAGTTTCTGTACTGTTCATGTACTGTTCATGTACTGTTCATGTAGTTTGTGTACTGTTCATGTTGTTGTTTATGTACTGTTCATGTTGTTGTTTATGTACTGTTCATGATGTTGTTTATGTACTGTTCATGATGTTGTTTATTTGGTTTGTCCCCTGTTCATGTACTGATCATGTAGTTTGTGTACTGTTCATGTACTGTTCATGTAGTTTGTGTACTGTTCATGATGTTAGTCATGTGTTATTTTTGTGTTATTCATGTACTGTTGCGCTTGTACTGTTCACCCGCTTCTGTTCATGATAACCTCGACTCTTCCTGTTCTTACCTTGCCCCCGTCAGTGCGGTGCTGGGCGATAGTTGACACTTTCTCTAGCACGGATCTCAGCCTGGCCTGGGTGGCATGGGAGATGTAGTTCACTGCCTCAGCTGGGACCTCTGTCACCCCAAACCTCTTGGCTTTAGCAGAAGAAAGAGAGAGAAAGGCATTAGCAGCCAATCAGTGCCGTTATCTGTGGTAGGATGGCAAGGTGCGGTCAGTCATTTATTGACGATCGACAGACATCATGGCCCAGCTCCACTTCTTTCAGAAGCGTATTTCTGACACTAGTCATTTCCCTTCATATCCAATATATAAGTAAGTGAACAAGTGCACACTTCGGGGTTTTATAGCTGGTTCAGGAGAAAGGACAGGTTATTGCACATACCGGTCTCCATGATGCGTCTGTGCAGCAGGCCTGGTGGGAGGAAGGCCTCGTCCCTACAGGAGCGGATCTTGGTGCCCACCAGCTCAGAGTTGGTGGCCATGATGCGGGCGTTCTCCTCGTTCAGGTTCACCCCCGCCATGGACGCCACGTCGTTGATGTCATCATCATCCCTAAAGAGATGCAGTATACACAGATCAGTGGGCCATTCCAGAAAGCAAGTTCATTAAGTTGGCCAGCTAACGTTGTTAATCAGTCAGTTAGGTCTTGATTTTATTGTTCATTAAAGAAAGCTACACATGAATATACATTTGGTGGTTGCCTAGACAATTACACCATGTGGATTTCATGTCAATTTCTCAAAAGAACATGAAGTAATTTACACACAGATCAAGGACGAGTTGGTGTTTCTTAAGTGTGTTTCTCAACCCCACCGTTATGTCAAAACGTGTGAAATGCTGCCATCCTGTGGTGGATCTGTTTCTGTGCGTCATGGAAAACTATCACAGTAAAACTAAGCCAAACAGTGCCAGGAGCCTCAAACACTGTAGGTTTACATGGGGTCAGATACCCAAAGTAGCTAGGTTTCCATCCAATCGGTGAGAGATTTATGTGAATATTTAAAAATCTGCATAAAAACAATATGCACATTTTCCCACAAGAGATGTTTCCATCAAATTGACTTGTTGCAGAAAAAAGTGTGAGAGTGATGACATTTACACATAAAAATACCCTGTATGGTTTAATTCCCCATGTACCAAATACAAGTTAAGTGTTTCCATCACATTTTCAAATCCCACAAACAATGTTGCGTTATATAGCGAGTATGCCCACTCTGGTATTGCCAACAGGCCTAGTGGCTAGAGTGTTGGGCCAGAAATCTAAAGGTCGTTGGTTCGAATCCCCGAGCTGACATGGTAAAAATCGGTCATTCTGCCCGAGCAAGCAAGTTAGCCCACTGTTCCCCAAGGGCACCAAAGACATGGATGTCGATTAAGGCACCCCCCCCCCCCACACACTTCTCTGATTCAGAGGGGTTGGGTTAAATGCGGAAGAGACATTTCAGTTGAATGCGTTCAGTTGTCCCTTTCCAGATACAGTGCGAGTCACTAAACGTTTTTATGTACTTTACCTGCATAAAAAGGTTGGATGGAAACCTGGTTAGAGAGTATAGTTTCCCCCTGCCAGCCCGGATATTCTGTACCTGAACGTCCCGCCTCCAGGCTCATTCAGCTTCTTCTGATTGGCAGAGGCCTGGGCACCAATGCCCACAGGGGATCTGCCTGCAATAATAGTGAGTCCTCTTGCAACTGTGCCTGACAAAGAAACAAAACATATCATTACAAAGCTGTTCAATAGCATGGTGAGAAAATGGGCCTCGGTGCATTGCTCTTAACAAGGGGTTTTCAAATCCGGTCCTGGGGCCTCCCCTGCTGGTCCATTTCTGTTATAGCTCAACACTTAACACCCGAGACACTTAATAATCATCCAGGCCTTGAATAATTGAACGATGTGGGTAAAACAAGTGTCCACTGGGGATAACCTCTTCCCTTCAACAATAGCACAGGTCGAGAGCGCCGGGATCGCCTATTGAGGTTGTCCGTTGTCTGCATGGAGAGAGAGAGAGGGCGCTGTGCGGTGCCAGTACCTTGTGGCCGGATGGTCTGAGGGATGACCATCGGCATGCGAGTCTGGACCCCCTGAACCCCTGGTCTTCTCACACCCTGGAAGAGAGGAACCATTAGAACATGAACAGTATCCCTGCACATTGGACATTTGGTACTGGCACTGTCCCTGTATATAGCTTCCTCCCTTATTTATTGTGTTTTTTAAAATTATTTTTATTATCAGTTATACTACTTTGATATTGAATACTGCACTGTTGGGTAGAGCTAGCAAGTTAAAGCATTTCACTGTACTTGTGCATGTGACACAAAACTTGGAACAGAAAACGTAACTCACAATAGTTTGAGCCAAGTGGTGCATAACAGACAGAACACAACCAACTGAATAGAACAGACCACTGTTGTGTGTATTATAGAGAGACAACCTAGAACGGCCTCAAAAGGAATTCTGCCTGGCCTACTATGGAAAGAAGAACCCTTAAAAATGGCAGCGCATCTTTTCCAGTCTCCAGTGTCTTAAGTTCGGGAAGGTCGTACCAGAGAAGTGGTGGGTGTCCTGACAATGCCTGTGGCGGGGCTGACGGTGGTGGGGAGCCGGGCCCTGATAGCGCTGGTGGTAGTAGTGGAGGCAGCGGCCAGGGCAGAAGCGTTGGTGGAGGCCAGCAGAGTCTGCTGGTTGTTGAGCAGGGACAGCCGCAGGGCAGGAAGGCTTTTCTGAACGGAAGGAAACAAATACGGGTTACGTGGTAATGTCGTCAACAATTTACTATGTTAGGGTAACAATTTACTATGTTAGGGTAACAATTTACTATGTTAGGGTAACAATTTACTATGTTAGGGTAACAATTTACTATTTTAGGGTAACAACTTACTATGTTAGGGTAACAATTTACTATGTTAGGGTAACAATTTACGTGAATTTGCTCTTATACCTGGGTAGTGACACTAATTACACTAGTAAGATTGTAGTAACATGTTACATGGTACTTTAGTAATTGCATAGCAATGAGCTCAGAAAAAGGTCCGGCTGAGGGTTAAGGGTAACAAACAAACCTTGAGGAAGGGGATGAGGTACGGTTGGGGAGAGGACTTCAGCTCAGCCTGCAGACGTGTGGTGAACTCCTCAGGCTCGATTTTAGCATCCTGATCAAAGAAAGAAGAGATTAAGTGTGAAAATCAGACAACAAAAAAAGAAATAAAATAAAAGGAAATGTCATAATTCCCGCGCTCCATAATGCCAATGACAATTGAACCACATAACAAAATGTGAAAAGTCATCACTCCTTATAACTGTCACATATAAACCACTCGTAGATCATTTATAAGGCATGAGTTAACGACGTCATCTACTCATCATATCCTTAACCTAGTGTTCTATAGGAGTCTTGACTCACCAGAAGATCCTGCACCAGGGCCTTGACGTTCTTGGATGTGTCTGGAGATGGGGAGTTGTGGGACGCCAGCTTGATCAGGGTGGACAGGAAGTTCTTGCACTTCTTCACATTTTCTTGCATTTCCTGCGAGAGAGGAGAATGGGTCATTGAGTAGGATTAGACTTTCCATGAAAATTATTGATAAGTCTTGCACAAACTTTGCTTCTCATGTCACCACCACTTCTGGTATTAGAAAACATTATTAAATCAACTCAAAACATTATTTTAAAAGGGGCATTTAAAATAGCAAAACACTTTACAGTAAACAACACCCCCCCCCTCCCCCCAGTGGGAAACTGGCCAATAAAAAAAAATGTCAATCAACTTACCACATGGTAAACCACACACTGTTTGGGTCTAGCAAAGTGTCAGTAAAGTAACACAATTGACAAACCTGGGAGACTGGTGCAGTTACCATTGTAGGGGTTGTGGAGGCACTGGCTGCTGCTGCAGTGTTAAAGGTTATAGAGGGCCGTACAGCTCCAGGCTTGGCCAGGGCTTGACCCCCTGTGATCACTGTCTGGGCTTTCTGAGGGGTGGTCATCTTCACCGACACAGACGCACCTGCAGGAGCCACGGTTATCGCCTTCTGGAGAGAATGGCAACAGGCATAAATATGACTAGAACTTTATACAGTCGTGGAAACAACGGTTAACACGACGCACATAGTTCAGCTGAGAGAGTAAACGACCATTTACCACAACATAACACAGTGCCTACGGAAATTATTCAGACGCCTTCACTTTTTCCACATTTTGTTACGTTACAGCCTTATTCTAAACTTGATTAGATCTTTTTTTCAAAATCTAGACACAATACCCCATAATGACAAAGAACAGGTTTTTAGAAATGTTTACTAATTTATAAAAAATAAAATAACTGAAATATTACATTTACATAATTATTCAGACCCTTTACTCAGTACTTTGTTGAAGCACCTTTGGCAGCGACAACAGCCTCGGGTCTTCTTGGGTACGACGCTACACCTGTATTTGGGGAGATTCTTCTCTGCAGACTAGAGATCGAACGTAAGCATTCATTCAAACAGCACTTTTGTGCGTTTTGCCAGCAGCTGTTCGTTGTGCGTCAAGCATTGCGCTGTTTATGACTTCAAGCCTATCAACTCCCGAGATTAGGCTGGTGTAACCGATGTGAAATGGCTAGCTAGTTAGCGGGTTGCGTGCTAATAGCGTTTCAAACGTCACTCGCTCTGAGACTTGGAGTGGTTGTTCCACTTGCTCTGCATGGGTAACGCTGCTTCGGGGGTGGCTGTTGTCGTTGTGTTCCTGGTTCGAGCGAGGAGAGGGACGGAAGCTATACTGTTACACTGGCAATACCAAAGTGCCTATAAGAACATCCAATAGTCAAAAGGTTAATGAAATACAAATGGTATAGAGGGAAATAGTTCTATAATTCCTAATATAACTCCAACCTAAAACTTCTTACCTGGGAATATTGAAGACTCATGTTAAAAGGAACCACCAACTTTCACATGTTCTCATGTTCTGAGCAAGGAATTTAAACTTTAGCTTTTTTACATGGCACATATTGCACTTTAACTTTCTTCTCCAACACTGTTTTTGCATTATTTAAACCAAATTGAACATGTTTCCTTATTTATTTGAGGCTAAATTGATTTTATTGATGTATCATATTAAGTTAAAATAAGTGTTCATTCAGTATTGTTGCAATTGTCATTACTACAAACAACTTTTTATTTTATTTTATTTATTTTTTTATTATATATATATATATATATATATATATATTTTTTTAAATGTATTTATTTATTTATTTTTTAAATCGGCCGATTAATCGGTGTCAGCTTTTTTTTTTTTGGTCCTCCAATAATCGGAATCGGCGTTGAAAAATCATAATCGATCGACCTCTACTGCAGACCCTCTCAAGCGCTGTCAGGTTGAATCGGGAGTGTCACTGCACAGCTATTTTCAGGTCTCTTCAGAGATGTTCGATCAGGTTCAAGTCCGGGCTCTGGCTGGGCCACTCAAGGACAGTCAGAGACTTGTCCCGAAGCTACTCCTGCTTTGTCTTGGTTGTGTGCTTAGGGTCGTTGTCCTGTTGGAAGGTAAAACCTTCACCCAAGTCTGAGGTCCTGAGCAGGTTTTCATCAAGGATCACTCTGTACTTTGCTCCGTTCATCTTTGCTTCATTCATCTTTGCTTCAATCCTGACTAATTTCCCAGTCCCAACTGCTGAAAAACACCCCCCACAGCATGATGCTGCCACCACCATGCTTCCCTGTAGGGATGGTGCCAATGTTGGTTTCATCAGAGCATCATGTTTCTCATGGTCTGATAGTCTTTAGGTGCCTTTTGACAAACTCCCAAGCGGGCTGTCATGTGCCTTTTACTGAGGAGTGGCTTCTGTCTGGCCCCTCTACCATAAATGCCTGATTGGTGGAGTGATGCAGAGATGGTTGTCCTTCTGGAAGGTTATCCCATCTCCACAGAGGAACTATAGAGCTCTGTCAG
The DNA here is from genome assembly GCF_023373465.1 of Oncorhynchus keta. Taxonomy (NCBI): domain Eukaryota; kingdom Metazoa; phylum Chordata; class Actinopteri; order Salmoniformes; family Salmonidae; genus Oncorhynchus; species Oncorhynchus keta. The sequence continues at coordinate 7,360,336 of NC_068442.1, forward strand.
AGTGACCATCGGGTTCTTGGTCACCTCCCTGACCAAGGCCCTTCTCCCCCGATTGATCAGTGTGTCTGGGAGGCCAGCTCTTGGAAGAGTATTGGTGGTTCCAAACTTCTTCCATTTAAGAATGATGGAGGTCATTGTGTTCTTGGGGACCTTCAATGCTGCAGACATTTTTTGGTACCATTCCCCAGATCTCTGCCTCGGCACAATCCTGTCTCGGAGCTCTATACGGACAATTCATTCGACCTCATGGCTTGGTTTTTGCTCTGACATGCACTGTCACATGTGGAACCTTATATAGACAGGTGTGTGCCTTTTCAAATCATGTCCAATCAATTGAATTTAACACAGGTGGACTCCAATCAAGTTGAAGAAACAGCTCAAGGATGATCAATGGAAACAGGATGCACCTGACCTCAATTTTGAGTCTCACAGCAAAAAGTCTGAATATTTACGTAAATAAAGTATTTCTGTTTTTTATTTTAATAAATGTGCAAAAATGTCTAAAAACCTATTTTTGCTTTGTCATTATGGGGTATTGTGTGTAGATTGCTGAGAAAATTTTAGATTAAGTCTGTAACGTATCAAAACGTAGAAAGATTTCAGGAGGTCTGATTACTTTCCAAAGGCACTGTAAATCAAACAACTAAAACCACAACAAAAATAAAAACAGGGCTGGAATATGTGAAATGTACTTAATACAAATGAATTTAAAATCTACTGAGAGGCTCTAGTAGCTAACTATAATTAGGTGTGTGTTTTTTCTGACAGAGGGCTGCAATGGAGACAGTAAGTACACACCTGTATAGCAGAGCTGGTGGGAGAGGGGGACTGCAACATTCTGGCCTGGACAGGGGAGGCCAGACGAACAGCCTGGGTTGTACAAGGGGCCTGCAGAGGACAGGGGGAGCAAGGGGTCAGAGGTGCACTGGACATTAGTACAGACATTAGTACCGGTATACATGGTCAACTTATGACTTACTTGAAAGTGAAACCCACACCGGCACAACTTGAGAGGGAAATTAAAAGGGTGAAGAGGAAGAAAAAGCAGGACATCCCTACAACGTAAGGGCAGACCTTCGGTTATGCCCAGTGGCAGAGTACACCGTTCACGAATGGGACTCTACAGCCACAGCGGATAACCATGACCGGACCCGAACGAGAATCTATGTTCTCGTGAGACTGATGTTGACCATGACCATGAGCAGTCATATACTACATCAACCCCAATAATATTCCTGACACGGGCAGCATCGATCTTATGCAAAATCCACATGATCTACCAGTGCCATTCTTTTTTTTGTCAGGAGGAACTAGGTCTTCTACTTGGGCCACTAAAGAGGATTGGACACTACATGGCAGACAGACGTGGTTCAGATCGACAAACACGTTTGATATGACATAATACAGTTCAGTCCCCCTCTAGATAACTTCAGCCTGATTCCCCCATCCATACCTGGCTGGGAGTACTGACTCTGATGGTGGTCCCAGCGGTAGGTGTGGCAGGCCGGGGGCAGATGTTAGAGACAGCAGCCTGGCCTTGTTGGGTCTTAGCCTGAGCCTGGGCTAGAACCTGCTGAGGAACCATTACCAGCTGGCCTGTGTCTGTACGCACCAGCACCATACCTGGGGGAGAAACAGTCAGGTCACACATCTTTCTCTATTTGCCATTTTCAATGGTTTACTGTTTGGGTTTTTTGGGGCCTAGGCACTGAGTTAATAAATGCATTAATGAATAGCACAGACTAGGTTATTGACTATATGAATGTTTAATTGATTGACTAATGGGTCAACACATTGAAGGGTGCACATTTCTGTTCAGAATGGAGCTTGGGGAGCCAGAACCTAGGTTTTAAAGGTTTTAGAATCAGGATAACATCAGTAGGGTTCCTTACCGGGAGGTATGGTAAATCCAGGGGGTAACTGAATGGTGGTCTGCTGTGGTGGTCTGACGACCATCTGTGGTGCCACAGTCCTCGTGGGACTCGCTACCAGCCCAGGTCTCTGCTGCTGCACGGAGGTGGCCATCACAGGAGCACCGGGGGGCCTCACGATGGTCACAGTGGGCTGACCAACTCCGTTAACCGTTGGTTTCACCCCTGCTGCGAGAGTGGGACTCGCCACACTCTGTGCCTGGCTTATGGGTGAGTTCACAACAACAGGAGAGGGAGACCCTCCGAGAATGATTGATTGGCCAGCAGAGACTGGCTGGTTGGGTGCCACCATTGTAGTGTTAATAAGAGTGTTATTGCGGTTCATGACCTGAGAGGTGGTGGCCCCCGGAGAACCTGCACCCTGTGTGACCACTGCAGAAACCTTAGGGTCTATTACTCCATTCTGTGAGGCACTGGCCATGGGGTTGGGATGCCTTTGCAATGCAACAGTGGGAGTAACAAATGCCACAGCAGATTGAGATACAGGATAGTTTGGTAGAGAAGGAGGCTGTGAAGCCATAGACACAATGATATTTGAGTTGCCCGCACTGGCAGTACTTATAACAGTGTTGCCGCCTAACCCGATTTGGGGAGCAGCAGCTGGCGAGTTGACCAACTTCACAGCTCCGGAGCTACCGTTAAAACTCTGTAATCCAGGTGAAGGAGTCCTGATAGCCGTTGTTGTTGTGAGGTTTGAGTTCGGAGCCGTCACCGCCGATGTTTCAGCTGGAGCCAAAACAGTCCCTCTGTTGTAGCTAGTCGTCTGAGCAGGCAAAGTTACCGATCCTGGTGGTGCGGGAGAAATGATGCGAGATGCGGCTCCATGTGCTTGTAAATTGGTACCAGCGTTTATAATGCCCCCAGTAGTGATGGAAGAGGTAGAAGCGGTGATACTCTTATTCGAAATCGCCTGATTCGCGCAGGGTTCCGCGTTTAACACCGCTTTTGGGTGTCCTTGTTGTGGCGGCTCCAGAGACCCCACTTGATCACGCACTTTCCCTGAGAACTGGCTGACAGTGCCCGTAGATCCTTCTCGTTTGATATCGGAAAATGTGGCGGGCGTCTTTTGGCTGACAAGTTGCGATTCCAAAGAGCCAACTAAGTCACTTACTGCTTTTTCGTCTACCTCATTGAAGAGCATGTCCTCCAGTGGGTCGGAGGCTCCCGCCATCTTTGATGATAGACCGTTGTGCAAATCGTATTTTAGAATGTACGCATGCGCGTGGGCTTCGAATGTAGAAATATAATTTCAAGAAAGGACCACTGTTCTACTATAATGCAGATTTGCGCTGGTTGTACCTCAAAGTTTCTCATTCCACAAGATACCCTACAGTAGTGCTTCAAGACAAGTATAATAAAGAAGGAAACAAATAGGCTTACTAATGTATAAATCAAAGCTATATACTGCTTCTATTTAGTAAACCCATTAGCTATATGCTGCTACTATTTAATAAACCCATTCCAGACGTGTTAGAGTGTGGAAGTTTGTTTTGCATGCCCCGGTTCCCCGTTTGAGTGGAGATTTCGCTTAAGCACCAATCGAATGGTCTAAAATCCAAACTCCCCACATACGGGCACCGAGCCATGCAAATCGAACTCCACCATTGGTTCCAGACGATGTTGAAAACGCGCGAGATGTTGATTTCCCGTCAGCATCAAATTTAGAAAAACGATATTACCATTTTCCATGAAGCAGGATGCTGGCGTCACGATCGCGGATTCTCCTTTCAAAATAAGAGCCGCATGCAAAGATATGCAAAATTGTGGAATCTCGATACACGTACAACTGTTTTTCACAGCATTGCAACCACCTTGGAGATACATTGATGATTTTATGTACTTTTATTATAATGTATTATTTATACTATCATTAGGTTTGAAAGTTTAAACAAATACTGGTATTGTATGTTGAAAGCTGTTGTGTAGGCTATAATGAAAGAATACACTTTTAATAAAAATACATGTTATTGGATTTGCGCTATATAATATGTCATACATGAGTCTCTTGTGCTGGGCAACTGGTTTAATACAGAGTGCTGGTGACTCCCTACTCCACCTATTCCATTGCCCACAATGCAAATCCCTGTATATGAATTTCATATTGGCATAATATATAGTGAAAGAATGATTATTTGCGCAGAAGTAAAAGTCGGATTGGGAGTACTCAGTAGGGTCTGTAGAATCTATATATGGTGTTAGTTAACCTGGGACTGAATAATACAGCGTTCCCTTTCACGTGATCAAATCAATTAAAATCCGATTTTATTTGTCTCATGCTTCGTAAACAGGTGTAGACTAACAGTGAAAAACTCACGTGGGGCTCTTCCCAACAACGCAGAGAAAAAAAAAGAGAGAAATAATAACACGAGGAATAAATACACAATGAGTAACGATAACTTGGCAATATACAAGGGGTTACCAATACAGAGTTGACGTGCTTGGGTATGAGGTAGATATGTACATATAGGTAGGGATAAAGTGACTAGGCAACAGGATAGATAATAAGCATTAGCAGCAGCATATGTGATGAGACAAAAAGGGTCAATGCAGATAGTCCGGGTAGCAAGATATTGGTTAACTATTTAACTAACTATTAGCAGTCTTATGTCTTGGGGGTAGAATCCGTTCAGGGTTCTGTTGATTCCAGACTTGGTGCATCGGTACCGCTTGCTGTGCGGTACAACAGTCTATGCCTTTGCTGGCTGGAGTCTGACTAATTTTAGGGCCTTCCTCTGACACTGCCACATGTGATAACATGTGACAACATGTAAAAGAAACGTGATAAAGTAACTACACATGTGAAAACGTTTGAGTACTTAAGAAAACATGATCTCGTGGTAAATAAATAGGTATAACATTTCAAAATGTGATCCCATGAAACTACACGTATCAACATTTGAAAATGTTTCACGTGATAGTGCAAATTCAATTTCCACATGTGAAACTACACATTTAAAGTTGTTATTATTGTAAGGGAAGTAGTGGAATAGTATGGGGGTTTTTAAGGTAAGCGGTAATGCTGTTCAGATAAAAGAGTGTAAACATCTTTATTTAATGTTTACACTCCAATTGATCAATTGGAGCTTACTTTTCAGTAAATCCCACAGGATTTGAACTCAGGACCTCTGCATCTAGAATATGATGATCTCTCTGTTGCACCACCAAATCTGTTAAATCTTGAAAGTTCACTACACATTCATTACCTAAAATATGTCTCTGCGCTGAGTAAAACAGCATTGCTGTTTTAGTTATAAATTAATATGACTATTCTCTCATTGATTTAATTAAATTATTTCAGTAATTTGAGTGTGGGTTTTCAGTATAGCTGTCTAATGTTGATGGTGCATATTATTCTATTTTAATATTACTCCTGAATCACTCGTCTATGATACATTTATTTTCTTCCGTGTATTTTTAACAAAGCTGAGATCTACTTTGTAGTGCAAAGCATAGGAATAAGCCTATAGGTGAACTCATTCATTGACACAGACATGGTGGTGTAGTAGGAAGCGCAGAAAGCCATGCACTAATAGGTTGTGTGTTCAAATCCCAGGTGAGGACATGTTGAATGCTACTTACTATAGAAAAGTGAAATATGTAACTTAAAAACAGTGTTTGTTTGCAGGGCATCACATGTGAAAAATATCCACATGTGAAACATCATAATTTGAAGTATTCTGGACCACATGATTTCACATGTGAAAGGCTGTGACCACATGTGAAACTTAATGTCATTCATTACATGAAGTGTTCAAAAATCTAACAAAATGAACATTTAATTTAAAAAAAGAAAATAATATTCACAAATTAAATGAGTGAATATAAACCAGGCTTTTAGTATATTCACATTTTCAGAACGGCAATAAATGGAGACAATTATTTACAAATTATAGTCCTACAGTATATCTGTTGCTAATCTAACAAGTTTAGCAGTACACAGTAAAGGTATAGATAGGTCTTGTACTTTTACATATGAGTCATTTAGCAGACACTCTTATCCAGAGCGACTTACTGTAGAGGAACAATTAGGGTTAAGTGCCTTGCTCAACGGCATAAACAGATTTTTGACCGAGTCGGCTCGGGGATTCAAATCAGCGACCTTTCAGTTACGAGCAGTATTAATCACAAGGCTACCTGTCTGTATTAACTAGTTTTTAAAAAGAATAACAGAGACAACATTGTTTATACGTTATATTGTGATGATTATCTATCAAGGTCTGCAAAGGCATTTTCTGTACAGTTTAAAATGCATTACAAGAGACAATCAACCATAACAGTTGAAATAAATGTTCTGAGAAGCACTGCAGATCATTTCATAAAATGTGTCACTTAATTCATGCTCAAAAAAATATAATTGATCAGGCTATAATTGTCGGTTCCAGCCGCCTCATTTATAAATGTTGCGTATGCACACAAAAACAAATATGCTCCAAAACATGCATGCGCCAGATTTCACATAAAAGTTGGCAAACATAAAACTGAACTTGAGAATGTGCTTATACTCCCGCAAACTTGTTTAGACCATGCATATGCACAGGTTCTAGTGGCTGAAGTGTTGCAATGCGAGAGGGCAAAAGTAGTAGCCTTGTGCAGATGGTTAATATGGTGCCTTCGGAAAGTATTCAGACTCCTTGACTTATTCTACATTTTGTTAAAGCCTTGTTCTAAAATGTATTAAATCGTTCCCCCCCTCATCAATCTACACACTAACCCATAATGACAAAACAAAAACAGGTTTGTAGACATTTTTGCAAATGTAAAAAAAAAAAAAAATAAAAAAGGAAATATGATTTAAGTATTCATAATACGTATTAAGTATTCAGACCCTTTACTCAGTACTTTGTTGAAGCACCGTTGGCAATGATTACAGTCTAAAGTTTTCTTTGGTATGACGCTACAAGCTTGGGAGTTTCTCCCATTCTTCTCTGCAGATCCTCTCAAACTCTGTCAGGTTGGATGGGGAGCGTCGCTGCACAGCTATTTTCATGTCTCTCCAGATATGTTTGATAGGGTTCAAGTCCGGGCTCTGACATTCAGAGACTTGTCCCGAAGCCACTCTCGCATTGTTTTGGCTGTGTGCTTAAGGTTGTTGTCCTGTTGGAAGGTAAACCTTCACCCAAGTCTGAGGTCCTGATCGCTCTGGAGCAGGTTTTCATCAAGGATCTCTCTGTACTTTGCTCGTTCATCTTTCCCTCAACCCTGACAATTGGAGTCCAAGTCCTGCTAAAAAACATCCCCAAAGCATGATGCTGCCACCACCATACTTCACCGTAGGGATGGTGCCAGGTTTCCTCCAGACGTGACACTTGGCTTTCAGGCCAAAGAGTTCATTCTTGGTTTCAGACCAGAGAATCTTGTTGCTCATGGTCTGAGTGTCCTTTAGGTGCCTTTTGGCAAACTTGCTCAGTTTGGCCAGGCAGCCAGATCTAGGAAGAGTTTTGGTGGTTCTAAACTTCTTCCATTTAAGAATGATGGAGGCCATTGTGTTCTTGGGGATCTTCAATGCTGCAGACATTGTTTGGTACTCTTCCCTGGATCTGTGCCTCGACACAATCTTGTTTCGGAGCTCTTCGGACAATTCATTTGACCTCATGGCTTGGTTTTTGCTCTGACATACACTGTCAACTGTGGGACCTTCTATAGACAGGTGTGTGCCTTTCCAAATCATGTCCAATCAATTGAATTGACCACAGGTGGACTCCAGTCAAGTTGTAGAAACATCAAGGATAATCAATGGATACAGGATACACCTGAGCTCAATTCAGAGTCTCATAACAAAGGGTCTGAATATAGTGGCTTGTGAAATTATTCACCCCCCTTGGCATTTTTCCTATTTTGTTGCCATCAATTACAGCGTTCGGCTGCGGGGGAGACGGAAACCCCAACAGATTTACCACGTGAACCTATTGAAGAAGTGGCACGAGAGGACAGCCTTGGGCGTTTTATGGTCGGGACCCAGGACTCCAACAATGCAATGAGGATCTTGACCCGGCCCAGTAGATCGGGAAAAACATGGCGGTGTTATCGGAGAAGACGGGCCGCATGACCCTCATTGAACACCACATCTGCACCTGGCCCAGGGAAATGGTACGAAAGAGGCCATATCGGATTCCCAAAGCCCGAACGAAGGCCGCGAAGCAGGAAGTGGAGGCTATGTTGAGGATGGGGGTCATCAAAGAGTCCCACAGCACATGGTGCAGCCCCATCAGCTTATTCGACTCCTCCCCCATGCCGAGGGTGGACGAGCATTGGTACCGGGAATTGCCCGGTACCATCAGCACCCTCGACCTGACCAAAGGATATTGGCAGGTTCCGTTGGCAGTCTGCTCCAGGGAGAAGATGGCATTTTCGATACCGGATGGATTATATCAGTACCGGGTGCTCCCCTTCGGTCTCCACGGAGCCCCATCCACGTTCCAGCGCCTGATGGACAAAGTACTTCGACCGCACCAACAGTATGCAGCGGCCTATATCATCATCCACATTCAAGGTTGGGAAGAGCACCTGACGCACCTCCTGACTTGCCTCCTGACGCACCTGGACGCACTCAGGCAAGCTGGGTTGACAGCGAACCCCAAGAAATGCAAACAAGTGTTCGGGGAGGTGGAGTACCTTGGGTATTTGATCGGACAGGGGAACGTCAAGCCCCAGGAGAAGAAGGTCCACGCGGTACGTGACTGGCCTGTTCCACGCATAAAGACACAGGTCAAGTCCTTCCTGGGACTCGCAGGATACTACAGCTGCTTTATCCCAAACTTTGTGTCTATTGCCTCCCCCCTTAGCGATCTAACCAGGGCCCGCCTCCCGAAAACAGTGAAATGGACGGGCGAGACCGAAGCAGCGTTCAGGCGCCTGAAGGAAGCACTGTGCTCCCATATGATTCTCGTATTGCCTGATTTCTGGGTGCCGATGTTGGTCCAGACGGACGCATGCAACACGGAACTAGGGGCCGTCCTGTCCCAGGCACTCAATGGGGAAGAGCACCTCATCATGTAAATAAGCTGAAAGCTGATACCCAGAGAGAAAAAGTACTCTATTGTCAAGAAAGAGTGCCTAATGGTGAAGTGGACGCTAGACACTCTCAAGTATTACCTGTTGGGTACCCACTTCACCCTGGTCACAGACCATGCTCCCCTGGTCTGGATGGCCAGGGGAAGGGACACAAACGATTGGTTCATCAGGTTGTTCTTGTCCCTTCAACGCTTCTTTTTTTCTGTTGTGCACAGGTCAGGGGCGAAGCATGGGATGCCCTATCGAGAAGGGAGACATACGTCGCACTGACGACAGCCCCCTCCCTGACAGAGCTAAGGACTCGTCGAGGCCTGGTGCCAAATGGGGTCTACATCACGAGGCGATGGCTCCCTCTGCTGGACATGCCAGGTCTTGATGGGCTCTTCTGCCAGGACTTATTGGGGCTAATTGCTCACCAGCTGGACGAGTCCCATAAAGCACACAGGAGAGGGGACTGAGGGAAGACAGATTACTCCTGTATAGTCTTGCTCAGTCCCAGGGATAATGGAGGGAGCTCAGTTTGGTTCCCCCAGGATACAGAAAGACCCGGGAGCCCAGAAGACGGTATCCTGGAGGAGGCCTATATTTTATTTTTGTTTGTTATTTAAATAAACACCCTTGAAACCAAGCTAATCCAACGCTGTCCGCATCTGATCTGTGTAAACGTCTTGACCAAACCCCCTGTTCTGCCACACAACACTTATACAACAATTACCTGCTAGAACTACAGGCTATGTAGCTTGGCTAGCTGATGAAAAACTAAGATAACAAAAAACAATACAACATGTTATTTGATAGTAGTTTGATTAATTATTATCTTAGCTAGCAAATAGCTATTCGACCTTTCACGTCGATCCATTGCACGCCATCTCTTATTGGTCGAGTCTATCCAACCATCCCCGTGCTTCCCGCTTCCAGTTGTCTTTTTGACTAAGTTTCTCAATTTGAATTATTTGCACGAGTGCACTTTAGTCACGAGCGCACTGCTGGTTCCAAAGCGAACCCCTATTTTGAAAAGGGTTCTTCAAAGCAACCCTTTAGTCTACAAAGGTTAAAAAATGAACTGATGGCAGAGTATAGGTTCTTAATTATAAACTGGGTGATTCGAGCACTGAATGCTGATTGCTGAGCCCTGAATGCTGATTGTCTGTTTGTTTACAATTCGTATGACAAAACACTTATTTTTACTGCTCTTATTACGTTTGTAAACAGTTTATAATAGCAATAAGGCACCTCGGGGGTTTGCGATATATGGCCAATATACAAAGGGCTGTGTCCAGGCACAACACAAAAAACAGCCTTAGGCTGTGGTATATTGGCCATATACCACACCCCATCGGGTCTTATTGCTTAAATGAACCTCCTTTACCTTATAATATCCTGAAGTATCCTTCAGGAACCTTTTCGTTTTAGAATGTAACAAAATAGACAAGCTAAGTATTTAGTTCTATGCCATCGAATCCTAAACACAGTTTAAGGGTGAAACAGACGGTTCACCTTTTCCATTGACGTTTTTAGGCTAGGTCTGAATACTGTAATGTCAAATTTCTCATGTGGAATATATTTAATTTATAAACATAATACTTTTTGCACATTTTGTTATGTTACAGCTTTATTCTAAAATGGATTTAAACATGTTTAATCCTCAGCAATCTACACACAAAACCCAATAAGGACAAAGTGAAAACAGGTTTTTAGAAATAGCTTATTTACATATGTGTTCAGACCCTTTGCTATGAGACTCGAAATTGAGCTCCGGTGCATCATCTTTCCATTGATCATCCTTGAGATGATTCTACTACTTGATTGGAGTCCACCTGTGGTAAATTCAATTGACTGGACATGATTTGGAAAGGCACACACCTGTCTATATAAGGTCCCACAGTTGACAGTGCCATGTTAGACCAAAAACGAATTGTCCGTGGAGTGCCGAGACAAGATTTTGTCGAGGCACAGATCAGGCAAAGGGTACCAAAAAATGTCTCAAGCATTGAAGGTCTCGAATACCAAAGTGTTCTCCATCATTCTTAAATGGAAGAAGTTCGGAACCACCAAGACTCTTCCTAGTGCTGGCCGCCCGGTCAAACTGAGCAATTGGAGAGAAGGGACTGGTTCAGGGAGGTGACCAAGAACCCGATGGTCACTCTGACAGAGCTCCAGAGTTCCTCTGTGGAGATGGAAGAACCTTCAAGAAGGACAACCAACTCTGCAGCATTCCACTAATCAGGCCTTTATGGTAGAGTAGACATACGGAAGCCACTCCTCAGTAAAAGGCACATGACAGCCCGCTTGGAGTTTGCCAAAAACAAGATTCTCTGGTCTGAAGAAACCAAGATTGAACTCTTTGGCCTGAATACCAAGCGTCACGTCTGGAGGAAACCTGGTATCATCCCTACGGTGAAGCATGGTGGTGGCAGCATCATGCTGTGGGGATGTTTTTCTGCGGCAGGGACTGGGAGACTTGTCAGGATCGAGGCAAAGATAAACAGAGCAAAGTACAGAGTGATCCTTGATAAAAACCTACTCCAGATCGCTCAGACTGGGGCAAAGGTTCACCTTCTAACAGGACAACGACCCTAAGCACACAGCCAAGACAATGCAGGAGTAGTTTCAGGACAAGTCTCTGAATATCCTTGAGTGGCCCAGCCAGAGCCTGGACTTAAACACGATTGAACATCTCTCAAGATACCTGGAAATAGCAGCAACACTCCCCATCCAAACTGACAAAAGTTTGAGAGGATCTACAGAGAAGAATGGGAGAAACTCCCCAAATGCATGTGTGCCAAGCTTGTAGCATCATACCCAAGAAGACGCTTTGCTGTAATCGTTGCCAAAGGTGCCACAACAAATTACTGAGTAACTGTTATATTTCATAATTTTTTTTCTTTTTTATAAATGAGCAAACATTTCTTCAAACCTGATTTTTCTTTGGCATTAGGGGGTATTGTGTGTAGATTGATGAGGGGAAAACAACATTTATTCAATTTTAGAATAAGGCTGTAACGTAACAGAATTTGGAAAAAGTCAAGGGGTCTGAATACTTTCAAAATGCACTGTAATTCACGGTAGCAAGGCATATGAACTAGCAGGTAATAGAGCGAACAATAAAATTATCACAACACACAGGTTGTAATATAGATTTTTGTCCCCCTGGCTTGGCTTCCCCACTGATTTTACCCATGCAGCGCTGCTGCGTTTTGCTGATGATTGCATCCAAAACATTGGCTCATTGAGGACTGTGAGATGCCCAATCGGCAACCTCTCAACATCAAAAACCTGAGGGTGTATAGCACAGGAATGGCATGTGTTTGCCTTTTCAACATAGCTCTTCAATCCTCTCAGAAATCCTATAAGATTGGTTTTGGGAAACTATATCTGATGAGCCAATCTGTACTTTCTACAAAAAAAGTCCCACCCTTTTCTAAAAACAATAACAAAAAATTCTAAAGCCATCACATCATTTTCTGGAATTTGTTGAGTGGTTGAAAAACGAGTTATAAATGACTCCAACCTAAGTGTATGTAAACTTCCGACTTCAACTGTAGGTTTGACTCTGGACACATGAAAGGTGGGATGTATACGAAGGGTACGGGGCAACAGAAGACGAACAGCAGAGGGGATAATAATCTTGGAGATGGGAAATGGGCCAATAAACTAGGGGTAGAGTTTACGGGATTCCATCCGGAGGGGCAGAACCCGGGTGGATAGCCATACCTTCTCCCCGATACCAGAGATCTGCTTGTCGTAGATACCTGGAGGTGGTCTTGAGCATGGCCGACAGGGCTCTCCAGGAACCATGAGAGCGGCGGACAAACATCTAGGCAGAAGGTACGCCGACCTCTTCGTCCTGCTCAGGGAAGAGCAGGGAACACTCAAACAGAGATAGGCCTGTGGCAGAGCAGGGAAGGGTGTTGCGGGCATATTCGACCCACACCATCTGCTGGCTCCAGGCGGTGGGGTTGGCGGAGACCAGGCAGTGCAGAGTAGTCTCAAGATCCTGGTTGGTTCACTCCGACTGGCCTTTGGACTGGGGATGGAACCCAGAGGACAGGCTTGCGACCCAATGAGGGTGCAGAACACCTTCCAGAACTGGGACGAGAACTGAGGCCCCCGGTCGGAGACCATGTCCACGGCGTGCTGTACCATGAGCTGGGCCGTTTCCTTGGCCGAGTGTTGTTTCGGGAGAGGAATGAAGAGAGCGGCCTTGGAAAACCAGTCGACCACAGTCAGGACGGTAGTGTTGCCCTCAGACAGGGAGAGACCCGTGACTAAATCCAGGAATATGTGGGACCAGCGATGGTGAGGGACAGGCAGTGGTTTCAGAAGACCAGCCGGAGCTTGCCAATGAGTCTTATTCTAAGCACAGAATGTGCAGGCGGAGACAAACGTGGCGACATCCGGAACAATCGTAGGCCACGTTGTCATACAGCGAACAGCGTCAGGCACAAACATCAGATTATCAGGGCCCTCCCCCAGGGTTAAGCTGGGACCACTGTGCCTCCTGGACCTGTTTCCCTATACCCCATATTAGTGCCGTCACCAGGCACGAGGTGGGAAGGATGGTCTCGGGCTCCGGGGTGGTACCAGTGGGGCTATAGCGGCGGGACAGTGCATCCGGCTTGAAATTCTTGGATCCTGGCCGGTACGAGAGGGAGAAGTTGAACCGTGTGAACAGCAGGGCCGATCTGGCTTGCCTGAAGTTGAGGTGCTTGGCGGTGCGAAGATACTCCAGGTTCTTGTGGTTGGTCCCCACGATGAATGGATTGTCCACGCCTCCGGCCAGTGCCTCCATTCCTCCAATGCCATCTTCACCGCGAGAAGCTCAGGATTCCCCACATCGTAGTTATTTTCTGTCGTGTTGAGGCGGTGGGAGAAGAAGGCTCAGGGATGTAGCTTGAGGTCCAGGGCAGAACGCTAGGACAGGACCGACCCCACTCTGACATCCAAAGAATCGGCCTCTACTACAAACTGACAGGAAGAGTCTGGATGAACCAAGATGGGAGCTATGGTGAAGAGATGTTTGAGGTCCCGGTCAGCAGCTGGAGACCACGTGAACGGAACCTTGGACAAGGTGAATGGAACTCACACTTCTCTGCATTTACAAACAGCTGGTTCTCCAGGTTGGCGTTGGAGTTGGAGGCGTTGGAGAACCTGTCGGACGTGGAGCACATGTTCTTGGGTGGAACGGGAGAAGATGAGGATGTCATCTAGGTAGACAAAGATGAACAGGTTCAACATGTAGCTGAGAACATCCTTGACCAGAGCCTGGAACACAGCAGGGGTGTTGGTAAGGCCAAATGGCATAACAAGGTAATCGTAGTGACCGCTGGCTATGTTGAAGGCCGTCTTCCACTCGTCCCCTTCCAGTATCCGCACCAGGTGGTAGGTGTTCCGTAGATCCAGCTTGGAAAACACGGTGGCCCCCTGGAGCGGCTCGAAGGCCGAGGAGATGAGTGGTTGCGGGTAGCGGTTCTTCACCGATAGTCGATACACGGGCGCAGGGTCTTGTCCTTCTTCTCCACAAAGAAGAACCTTGCACCGGCAGGAGAAGAAGAAGGATGGATGAATCCTGCAGCAATGGAGTCCCTAATATAGGTCTCCGTCGTCTTGGTCTCTGGTCCCGACAGAGAGCACAGTCATCCCCAGGGCTATGTTGTGCTAGGGAGAAGGTCAATCCTGCAGTCATAAGGTCAGTGCGGTGGGAGCGAAGTGGCTCGGACCTTGCTGAACACCTCCCGGAAGTCATGGTACTCCGCGGGAATGGCGGAGAGGTCCGGGCACCTTCCGGGCCCCCAGGAAGACATCCCGGGGCAGGTTGTGCTGATTTCAGGCAATGGGCATGGCAGAGCGGGCTCCAGGAGAATTCCAATCTTACGGTAATCTGAGGGGACTTGATGAGCAGGAACTGGATAGCCTCGCTGTGGTTCCCTGACACACGTAGGTTGATGGAAGAGATGTTGTGGGTGACTTGGCCTATAGAGAGCCCGTCCAGCGCTCTAACGTCCAAGGTAATGGAGAGGGGCTAAGTGGGGATGTTCAGCTCGGACGCCAGTGTAGCGTCCAAAAAGCTGTTGTCGGCCCTAGTCAGTGAGAACCCAAAGAGAATGGCATGAAAAGGAGTGCAAGCAAGGGAAGCAGGAACGTTCTCCATATGGCCCACCAGAGTACTCACTCTTACCGGTGAGCCTGATTTTTTTAAGGACAAGAGGACACAAAATGACCAAGAATCCCGCAGTACAGACAACTCTTCGTGTCGATCCTGTATTTCCGTTCGCTGGCGACAACCCAGCTCTGCCTAGTGGCATAGGCTCAGGAAGCGGTGACTCGGCCGTCTTCGGCAGCCCTCGTGGCTGGTCGGGAAGCCAGGTTCTCTTGGCAATGTGACCGCCGGGAGCTTCCGGGATGACTCGGAGGCAAGGTGCTGATCCCTGGGCGTGCAAGCGCCTTGGTCCACTCATTTCAACAAGCGTGACACACTGTGTCCCAGTGTTGTTGATGTTCATGGTTTAACATTGACTAGTAGACTATATCATAGTGACATCTAGTTTACTATCAATATTAATTATTTATTGTGTAGGCTGCCATCATACTTGAAATAGAATCTTGGGAGGGAAAAAAACTGGCCATGTTACTAGCTACTGCCGGCGACACTGTGATAGGCAATAGCTGCCCACTGCACCATAGGTCAGCAGGCAGCTCGATGCGACACTCTCCATTCACATCGGATTTAGTGGCTCACGAGTATGACCCACGATATTGGTCATATCTAACATTAGCCAGCTATCTAGCTAGGTTAGCTAATAAAACATGCAGTAATTAAACGTTGGCTAGCATTAAAGATATTTATAACGAAGTTAAGGTACTGTACCTAGCTAGCAGCTAATGAAAATATTCTTCCACTTCCCAGCCACTTCAAGAAGATATTTACTAAAATAGTCTGAGCTTCATGTGTCTAACCCGACAGCATGAGGTTGGCATCTGAAACTGATCATTTGAACCTACAGTAAACAATATATTATTGTAAATAAATACAGTATGTTAGAGTCATTTGTACAGGAGGCTTTCAATTAAGTGTATTTTTCAGCATTTTACTCATAATGCAGGACAATCTACAGCAATAATGCTGTAAAACACTTGTATGTTATTTTATTATGAATTCTAATGGTTTAGTGTTGAAATTACACAAGTCTTACAGTGAACCACCACTGCACTGAATACAAGTTGTGGGTTGTCATCTCCAAAGTAATCGAGAGAGAGGATTGGGGCAGACAGACAGACAGTGTGATCCATGCGCATAGGCTATATCTTCGTCATCTGTATTTTGGTAATCTGTAGCTCTCAATGTCTTGTTTTGCAATGCTTGTAAATTCACAAACAGTATATTAAAGTATACAGTATATTAGGCTAGCAATGAATATGGCTATTCTTCATAGTGAATGTGCTTCTATGTGCTTCATAGTGCCACATAGTGCCAGTGAATTGAAGTTGAACATCGCCAAATGCATGTTTAATTAGGCCCAAATGTGCAATAAAAATAATTGTGCCCATATCTTATGTAATTAAACCCTTGCTGGCTGTTGATATCCTAGGTCAGGTCTCTCCAACCCTGTTCCTGGAGAGCTACTTTCCTGTTGGTTTTCGCTCCAACCTCAGTTGTAACTAATCTGATTTATCAACCAGCTAGTTTTTGAATCAGATGCATTAGATTATGATTGGTGTAAGGTTCTGCTTTTCTTTTCTTAGTCAACCTTGTGTTCCTTGTCTTTGTGCTCTTGAACGTAGCCCTGTTTCTTCATGTTCTGGAACGTAGCCCTGTCTTTCATTTTTGTTCATTGATTTAAACTGTGTTCGTTTCTCACCTGGTCTCATCAGCTCCCTATTTAGTTCAGTTCTTTCTGTTTATATGGTTGTGAGGTATTGTTTGTTTTTGACTGTCTACCTGTGTTTGACCATTGCCGGCCTGTAACCACGATTCCTGCCTTCTGCGAAGGCTTAATAAACATCTGCCGTGCTCTGCACGTGAATCTACACCTGTTTCTCCCTGAGTACTCATTACAATTGGAGTGAAAACCAACAGGTTGGTAGCTTTTGGCAAACAGGGTTAGAGAGTCCTGTCCTAGGCAATCAGCCCAGCAGGCAATAGATTGCAAAGCAGGGCATCCCCATTAACTTTTTGGAAATGGCAAGTTCACTTTTTCATCCATAAATGCATCTCAAGTTGTTGGCTGTGGTTAAAGCGTTTAAAGCGTGGAGACATTGGCTTGAGGGGGCTAAACACCCTTTTCTCATCTGGACTGCTCAGATTCCTGGAGTTTTCATGTTAGGTAGAGTTAGTTTACGTGCTCTACTTTTATGTTCTGTTTTTTGAGCGCGTTTGTTTCATGTAGTGCTCTCGTTTTTGGAACTACAATAAAAGTGCGCTTGTTCATTGTATCTCCTCTCCTGCACTTGACTTCGCCTCCAATACACCATCCTGACAGTTATTAGGAATGACCATGGATCGCTTAAATAATGATTATGATCAGACTTCATCAATGTAAATATTATGGGGACACCTATACATTTGACAGCCAAGCATGATGTTATGTGTGGTATGACGTGCTGTTCGTCGTACTGTACGTTGTTATGATTTACGATGGTGTGCTGCTTTACGGATGAATGGGTTGTCAGAATGAGTGGCACATGTCATTAAACAAGAGAGTGATGTGCAATGTGAAACTGTGCAGATGTGTGTTCTTTGACAGCTAAGCTAGATATAACATTGGCGACGAAGATGGCTGAATTCAGCTTATCACCACCAGCACCATTCCTCGCCGTGCCTGGCAAACTTCCAGTCCCGTGGAATAACTGGCTTGAATGTTTTCAAGCTACGGACTTTTTTTCAATCTCCGACAAGCGGAGGACAGCACTGCTCTGTCACTGCCACAGGACACTTCAGGACGAGATCATCAAGGATCAGCTGATAGAGGGGACATTATGTGAAAAGACAAGGAAGAAACTGCTTTGGAATCGGATCATTTACAACTTGATGGAGCTATTAAAATAGCACTCCAGGTTGAAGCGGCGTTGGAATGCTCTACTATGCAGCATACACTGGCCCCAGCCATTCAGTCATTCTCACACAGTGGCTTCAGCCCGAGCAGGCGCACTACACCAGGCACACAGACAAACAAACAGAAGTAGTTGTGGCAACTGTGGGGCTACTTCTCACAATTCAAGGGCTTTAAATTACCCAACCCATGGGGAAATATGCAAGAACGGTTCAAAATACAATCACTTTGCTAAAGTGTGTCATTCTGCCCCAGTTACTAGCTCCATCCAGAACAGGCCCTTATTTTCATCTCACTCTTCAACATGAACACACTGAAATTCAAACCGTCTCCACTAACCATGTGTCATTCAAGACATGCACCGTGCAGCTGGGCTAGGTGGGTTTTGCTACTGGATACTGGCGCTGCTGTGTCGTTGCTCAACCTTGCAACTTACTACAAGTTTTTCAGTCACCTGCCACTCCAACAGCCCTCCACTGCCCTGTGTGGGTATGGTAGACCTCCTGGGCCTCAACCTCTTAACAGGCTTGGGGTTCACACTGAGAGATGACAGTGGGTCAGCTATCCACCAAGTTACCGGCACATGGCAACATAACTGGCCAACTCTGCTTGATGGACTGGGCTGCCTCACAGCTTTTACTCACAGGCCCCTAGTGAATCAGGACGTGACCGCAATCATGCAGGCCCTGCGGCGCATTCCCTTTACACTGCGTGATGATTACATAAAAGATCTCCAGTCACAGTTGGAGGCAGGCATCATTGAGCCCAGTCAACACTGTCCCTTGGATTTCAAACCTGGTCATCACAACCCAAAAGTCAGGTGGAATCTGGACCTGTGTGGATCTCTGTGCTGTGAACAAGGCTGTTGTCCCGGATAAGTACCCCTTGCCTACAGCTGGGGAGCTGACCGCACAATTTCATGGCTTCACGATCTTCACGAAGCTCGACCTACGTCAGAGTAATCTGCAGCATTTGGTAAGAGTAATCTGCAGGTGCCCCTCCACCAGCAGAGACCTCACAGCCTTTGTCACATATGCTGGTGTGTTCAGATATACACGCATGCCTTTTGGATGACATCGTGGTCCACTCATGACATCGTGGTCCACACATCCACATCCATGACCATCGACTCCACAGAGTATCCAGTGCTCTACTGCGGAACAACCTGACCCTGAACAGTGGAAAGTGCACATTTGCAGCTCCAGCCGTTGAGTTTGTGGGTTTCTGCCTGTCGGCCAAAGGCATTGCCTCACTCATGTCGAACATTGAAGCTGTCCTCCACATCCCGGAACCAATCACAGGCTCTCAGTTGGCCTCATTCTTGGGCATGACAGCCTACTGCCTCCGGTTTCTACCCCACTACTCTCAGACCACAGCGCCCCTGTGCCAGCTCCTCAAGAAGGACAAGCCATGGGCCTGGACGGCAGTCTGCTCAGATGTGGTCTGCTCACTGAAGAGTCAGCTCACCACAGCCCCAGTTTTGGCTCACTTTGACCCCCATCTGCCTCACCATTGTCACCTGTGACGCATCAACTGGAGCACAAGTAGCTGTCTTCTCACAGCTACAGAATGGCATTGAGAGGCCTGTCACCTTCACCTCAAGGGCCCTGAGCCCCACTGAACAACAGTACTTTGTGCGTGAACGAGAATCACTGGCCTGTGTCTGGGCGTGCAAAAGGTGGCACCTCTACCTATATGGCCAGCTGTTCACGCTCCGAACCGACCACCAGTCCCTCACAACGCTACTGTCAGCATCAGGAACTGGCCACAAGTCACTTCGGCTGCACAGATGGGCCGACCGCCTCAGACAGTATGACTATCAGCTGAAGTTCACTCCGGGGAGGGATAGTGGTGGCAGACCTCCTCTCACGCTCCTTTGACGCTCCTACTCCAAATGCTCTACGCCCCCCTTCAGTCAGCCGTCTCACTGGAGGAGCTGAAGCAAGCATCAGAACAGAATCCCACATGGTCTACCTTGCGCACCTACATACGCACTAGATGGCCAGCACGTGCGCTGGAAGAGCTGGCGACTTTCGTCAGGGTGAAGCACAAACTTTCTTGCTGGGAAGAAGTCTGTTTCTCCCGTGTTATATCAATGGCGCATGAGGGTCACTTGGGCATAGTGAAGGTCAAGCAGCGATGTCGAGACCTTGTGTGGTGGCCAGGCATCCCCTGATCAGAGATTGTGCTGCATGCCTCCTCAATGGGAAAACAAGTCCGCCCCACCCCCCCCTGCAGCCTCTCGCGTGGCTGTCCCGCCCCTGGGAGCACATCCAGCTGGACATCTGTGGCGAGATCCATGGGCACGCTGTCCCTCACCATCAGGTCTTCCTTGTGGTGGCATATGATCTCCACTCTACGTGGCCAGAAGTGGTTTCTGTCGGAACTGTCGCAACACAGGCCATCATGGACATCCTAGACAGCCTATTCACAAGGTGGGGCCTACCCCTCACCCAACCCACAAGCTAACGGAGGGGTGGAACGCTTCAACCAAATGCTGAAGAACAGCATCAGAGCACAACTGGTCCAGGGGTGCACATTCCAAACGGCTTTGAACCAAATGCTAATACACTACAGAGCAAGCAAACACACAACACAGGTATCCCGACATCTCTCATGCTAGGTCGTGAGATGGAACTGCCACTAGACATACTCAGAACACAGAGAGTAGAAGAACCGCCAAGTGCACCAAAGAAAAGCAGGCAGTGACCAGGCACCAAAGAGCAATGAAACAACGTTTTGACAAGGTACACAGGGTGAAGAAGCCAATCATCCAAGTATCAGACTGGGTCCGAGTCCGATGACCTCAGTGGTGCAACAAAATGGCCTCATTCTGGTCAGACCCCTTGCAGGACAGTCGACAACTGGAGCCCTCCACCTTCATGCTGAGCAACAGATCACGCTGGCACGCCAGCCGCCTCAAAAAAAGTCCCAGCTCCTCAAGGCAACACAGATTCCTTCAAAACTGACTTATAGGCCAGAGACGCCTACCACCTGAGCCCCAGCCTCTGTGGGCTCCCCAAGGGTCAGAGCCACAAGCTGGGGCGGCCGAAGAATGGCCTATGAGGGCACGAACTCGCCGTACTCATCTGGGGGACTACTTAACCTCCTTTCATTCTTAGACTCTTAGACTTAAGTGTCTTAGTCAACCTCCAGGTTAATGGACTGAACTGGCCGTTATTTACCTCTTCCGTTTAAGGTTAATGTTTCTTTCTAACAGGTATCACTCTAGGTTCTTGCCCTATGGACATTTTTATATATGGTACCATTCCCTGGTTTTGGAAAGGGGGGGTTGAAATGTTATGTATGGTACGACGTGCTGTTCGTCGCACTGTACGTTGTTATGGTTTACGACAGTGTACTGCTTTACGGATGTAAGGGTTGTCAGAATGAGTGGCACATGTCATTAAACGAGAGAGTGAAGTGCAATGTGAAACTGTGCAGATGTGCATTCTTTGACAGCTAAGATATAACACATGAGTTATCAGTGTAGCCTATTATCATCTAGGCATGACGTTGAAATATCTTCATCCCTAACGGGGCAGTTTAGAAGAACTAATCCTGTGTGAATCGTCCTCTGGAGTAACGGACATCATTGGGTAACAATTACATAACCAACTCTAGTAATACCCGTCCAATAAGGATATAACAAGGCAATGGATAGGCTTATCGGCATAGACTGTGCTGCATCATCCCATGGGATCCATCAAGGCTGCGCACAGCAGCCATATCACTGACATATTCTACTTCCTACACATCACTTTCTATATTCTAACAAAATGGGCATGTTATAGGCTAAGTTGATGAGCAAATGAGCAGCATCGTGCTGATGTCAGTCCTCCAGAACTCAAATGTAGTCTTCCTAGGACTCTGCAATAATGAGGTGGTGTGTACCCATGTGCGCATCCGTTTCAGCATGTTTTGGGGGTCAAGCAAGAGTTGACTAGTAATAAAGGGAACCCCAGGTTTTTAAAAGTTGCAACCAGTTTTACTTTATTGAAGTGTTGTTTTTCCTTTGGTGAATTACTGAGTTTACTATGAGTTTCTGAATTCTAGTTATCTTGCATGATACCATACTGATAATAAAAAATAAAAAATAGTAATAATAGTAGTAATAATAATTGTAATAGTGTAATAATAGTGATACAAATTCTAATTTGGGTTGGTTTATGGAGTCTTCTACAAAGGATAGGAAAGGTTGCCAGATATTATGAAATATAATTGCAGATCCCCTAATGGAGTAGCGTATTTTCTCTATATTGAGATGTTGCATAACTTCCTTTATCCAATGGCTAAAAGTAAGTGGAAACCGATCCTTCCACTTAAACAGTATAATACGTCTAGCCACAAGAGTAGTAAATGCCAGCATGTTTAGAGGGGCCTCCTGTGGTGCCACTCCAAATAATGTAATAAAGACACAAGGTTTATACTGTAGGTATCCAGAAGCCTGTCAATTTCGGGCATATCCAAAACACAGGTAGCAGGAGACTGCTTGCATCGGTCACAAATGGAATCTATTTCTGGTCTAATCTTGGATAATTTTGCCTTTGACCAATTGCATCCGAATTACAGCATGCCGAATTACAGCATGCCTTAGACATATCGATGAAGAATGTACAACTCTGAAGCATACTCTGCCAAATTTTATCTGAAAGTTGTTCACCTAAATCCTCTTGCTATTGGTTCTTAAGAGATTTCAGGGAATCCAGATTGTGCGAGTTTAACATATAGATCAGGCTTATGCCCCCTTTTGATGTAAGGGTTCACTTTAATAATAGAATCTAGAAGGGAAGTAGGTGGGCGTGATGGGAAGTGACTAGTGTATGAAGATACCTACAATTGCGTAGTTTTGTATCTAAAGAAATGGGATCTAGGGACATTGAACTTTCTACCACCTGTTCAAAAGATGCAAAATCCATATCAACGCACAAGTCATTCAGTGAGGAGATCCCTATTTCAGACCAGATATGAAACAGTCTAATAACAATGAAGAGAATGTATGGTTCTTTAATAACAGGGCTGAAATTGAAAATTCACTGACCAACCGATCGCCAGAACAGTTTCCTGATATTTTGTGAATGTGAACGGTCTTTAGTGTATTTGGAAACAGGCTCAGGTAATGTACGTTTTAAGTATAGTAAGGCAGCTAGCTATAAGGAGGGGGTGCCACAGGATGAAATCTCCAAGGTCAACCAGTTCGGGCCTGAAACGTCAGAGATTTCTGTCATCCAATTTAGAATGATTCTTATAGTAGCTGCCCAGTAATAATATTGAAAGTTTGGAAGTGTTAGACCACACTGGGGGCGGGATCTCTGCAATACGCTCTTATGTATGAGGGTTTTTCTTCTTACAGACAAAAGCAGATATCAGTTTCTCTCTATGGAATTAAAAAATGATTTTGTCAGAAAGATAGGAATACTTTGAAATAAGTATAAAAACTTAGGTAATACATTCATTTTAACCGTGTTAATTCTTCTGCCAAAAGAAAGAGAAAGTAAATACTAATAAATGGACAAATGATAATAAAACAAATTTAAAAAACTAACAAATGGAGAAAAAAAAAACAATGATAACAAACATTCACAGTGAGGTTTACAAACTCAGAGACCTATGGTCTCTGTTCTATAATCACATCATACACAATTTTATTTTGATCTCTCATCACACAACAAAATGCCATTCCAGCTGAATCTGCTGTCTTGTTCCATTTCAGCTGGAACGCTTTTGTGTTTCTCCACTCTCTCCTTCTGGTTCCTGCGAGAGTGATAGCATAAGACTTGGAAAGCAACAAAAAGACACACAAAACATAACAGTATTAGCAATGTGATAAGCTATGCATAATTATATATGCATGAAAACCAAAGTCTGAGACCATGACAATTCCCACTCTGTCTTCATCTGACTCTATGCTTCCAGGACACTTTCCTGCTGGGTTCCACAAAAATGAAAGCTCTTAAAATCTTCCTCATGCTTTCGCCCAGTGTCACGTTTGTCATAAGGAGGAGACCAAGGCGCAGCGTGATAAGCGTACATTCTATTTAATTAAACGAATGCAACACTGAACAAAACTATACAAAATAACAAAACAAAGTGTTAAGCAATATGACTAGTGCGAACAGGCAACTAAACATAGAATAATAACACACAAAACCAAAATGGAAAATGGCAACCTGAATAGGATACCCAATCAGAGACAACGATAAACAGCTGCCTCTGATTGGGAACCAATTCAGGCCACCATAGACATACTAAAACCCAATAGATATACAAAAACCCTAGACTCAGGAGTAAAACACCTAGACAAACACCTATGCCTGCACACCGGGGACACCGTGCGCCTCCCGGCATAACACGGTGCCTGCCCTGTCCACCTCTCTCCACGGTAAGCACAGGGAGTTGGCTCAGGTCTCCTACCCGACTTAGCCACACTCCCCGTGTTCCCCCCCAAGACATTTTTGGGGCTGCCTCTCGGGCTTCCAACCGCGCTGCCGTGCTGCCTCCTCATACTGCCGCCTCTCGGCTTTCGCTGCCTCCAGCTCTGCGATACTCTCCCGGCTGTACCCAGGGTCCCTTGTCATCCAGGATCTCCTCCCATGTCCAGGAGTCTGGAGATCGCTGCTTCTGCCCATTACCATGCTGCTTGGTCCTTTGGTGGTGGGTGATTCTGTAACTGGTCTCCTCTTCCTCCTCTGAGGAGGAGTAGGAGAGATCGGACCAATGTGCAGCATGGTAAGTGTCCATTTTAGTTTATTAGCTGAACACTACAAAATAACAAAGTGAATGATACGAACGAAAACCGAAACACTCCTGAACTGTGAAACAAACATTACTGTGAAACAAACATTACAACAGGAAACAATCACCCACAACTCAAAAGTGAAACCAGGCTACCTAAGTATGGTTCTCAATCAGGGACAACGAATGACAGCTGCCTCTGATTGAGAACCATACCAGGCCCACCCAACTCACGCCCTGACCATACTAAAACAAAGACATAACAAAAGAACTAAGGTCAGAACGTGACAGCCAGATTACAATAACAACTGGCCCATTACATTTTTTTCCAAAAAGAGCAAATAAAAAAACACAAAAGTTTAAGAAAAAATAAAGAAAAAAACAAACAAACAATACTCAGAAGTCTGGTATGAAAAAGAAAACACACCGTGGTCACGTAATTGAACAAGGTAACTGCTAATCCCCATGCAAAGATATCCACACATGGTGTGCTTGTAGTGCTGAAATAGTGAAGATGTGCTTGTAGTGCTGAAATAGTGAAGATGTGCTTGTAGTGCTGAAATAGTGAAGATGTGCTTGTAGTGCTGAAATAGTGAAGATGTGCTTGTAGTGCTGAAATAGTGAAGATGTGCTTGTAGTGCTGAAATAGTGAAGATGTGCTTGTAGTGCTGAAATAGTGAAGATGTGCTTGTAGTGCTGAAATAGTGAAGATGTGCTTGTAGTGCTGAAATAGTGAAGATGCGCTTGTAGTGCTGAAATGGTGAAGGATTTAAAACAAGTTACAAATAAGAAATAAATAAGAAATACTTTTTTGCAACGCAAAACTAGGCTGTTTTAAAATAAAGTAAACATATTTTATAATAGCAGTACCACTAGTGTCTTTAAAGAAATGACATAGCCTAATAATAGAACTGTGCTTATTCTAACCTGGATACGGGTACCATCCAGAAATGAAATTAGCAGCTTCATGGAAATAAAATTAAACTAGAATTGACTCACCAGAACTAAGGCAGTAACGTTACATAATAACAACAACATCAACTGATGATACCGGCAACGTTCACTACCGTTACCTAAAAGTAACAACACCCACTGATGTCACTGGAAACGCTTTACAGTATCTTAAAAAGAGAGGCAAGTCTGCAGTGCTAGACACATTTATCCATGACCCTAATCGCCAAATAGGTGAACATTCAGTCATTTGCTTTGTCTGACCTCGGTAGAACGTTTAGCTTTTACGAAGGACATCACCTTATGGGTATCTTGGAACTCATTCTCATTCTCATTCTCGTATGTTATACGGAGCCAGGCAAGAAAAGCCAGCGGAAATCGACCGTGTCGTCTGCCACACTACGGGAATCTTGACGTAGTAGGAGTAGCTTCCGAGCAGCCTCTCTCCCAGACAACGGAGAATCAAAAACCTCCGCCATGAACTCCTCCAGACTGAAGCACACAGTGGATTGTTGCTCCCACACCGCTGTAGCCCAGGCTAGAGCCCCAACGGACATTAGCGTTATAAGGTACGCTATCTGGGAGAGAAATAACTGGGAGAGAAAGGTTCCTGAATCTCCAGCGTAGCGCTCCGAATGAGGTAAGCGGGGTTCTCGGAAAGGCCGGGGTGGGCTGGAGAGATGCGCTGCTGGTGAAACAGTACTAGGGCCCAAACGACAACTGCTCCTCTTCCACTTGAGAGCCCAGGTGAACATGAATTCACAGGTGACAAAGGTGATTCAGAAGATGAGGGTTACTACAACCCAGACTTTTTTGGGTGATCACTTGAAGGCAACATGGCCGATCTTAAAACGGTAGAATGTTGTTGTGGGGAAAGTGTCAACCTTAGCAAAGCTATTTTAGTGACGGGCATTCCCGAAGGCACTCCAAATGAATTCATTACATTACAACAGGTTAAAGCACTAGGAAGAGTGCATGTCAGGGGGAAATGATTCAAAGTTGACACACAGAGCCTGCATGCCCTATGTAGTGAGAGTGTGGACCATGATCAAATTTCCACCTAAAGGCAATGATACCTGTGCAGTTTCCACTTACCAGTCAGTCAGACAAGACACTTAAAGATGAACCTGATTTCGCAACTTTACTAAAAGACTCCCTGGCAAAAGAAGGGAAAACAGTGGATGATATCTCTGGTTTCATGAGGGGGGGGACATACTGTACAAACCACCCCCACAGAGGCCATTGCAAGAGCAATTGGGGATGTAATATCACAGGTAGTAAAACCCCCACAAGATGGAAGCTCTTACAAAAGGCTCCGAGTGTTTTCCGGGAAGTTTTCCTGTCCCCAGTCGAAGAGGACAGCAGTGGATGGACCAGAGCACAATAATAATCAATGGATGTGACTGCTCGGAACGTGAGAGGCGTAAGCGGATCGCAGAGAGTTAATGGGACCTGCCTTGAAGACCATACAAACGGTCCAGGATAGATATCCCACTGCGTCTCCTACGGATTACCTCCAAGCCCTTGAGAGTACATTTGGAAGCAGTGAGAGAGGGGAAGATCTGTATTTATGTTTCAGAACCTCAAATGTGTGATTTTCTTAGGCAAATAGATGACCTCTTACGGAAAGATGTAAGAAAAGGTTGCCTGGACCAGGCCAGAACTACTCTAGTCAGGCTAGATGGGTGATGGGCTCATGTGACTTTCCTAGACCTGTTTCTGGAGATTAAAGAGGAAGAGGAGCTAGAACTACAGAAACTGCAACTGAGAGTTCCAGTGTGCATAATGCAGAGGACCTGGGGGGGGGGGGGGGTACTCTGAATAGCCTCACTGGTATTAGACTTGAGAAGTGGCTATTATCAGATCGCAATGAGCCCAGAAGACCAGAAAAAAAACTGCCTTCATCTGCCCCCTGGGGTTCAACCAATTTGGGAGAATGACTCAGGGCATAACTAGAGCACCGGCCACATTCCAACAATTGATGGAACGCCCCATGGGTGACATGAATCTCCTTGAAGTACTGGTGTTGTCACGCCCTGACTGACCATAGAGAGCCCTCAGTGTTTTAGGTCAGTCCGTGACTAAGGGGGTTGTCTAGTTTTAAGTTTCTATATTGGTGTGAGTATGGATCCCAATTGGAGGCAGCTGATGATCGTTGCCTCTAATTGGGGATCATACTTAGTGTGGTCCTTTTCCTACCTGCGTTGTGGGATATTGTTTGTATTTAGTGCTATGTGCGCTACGAACTGCACGTTCGTTTATTATTTGTTGTTTGAAGTTTCACCTCAATAAATAATGTGGAACGCTGTGCCTTGGTCCGCTCATTTAAACAGATGTGACAGAATATCCCACCACTACAGAACCAAGCAGCGTTCCATGGAGGAAAAGGAGAGTTGGACAGGGGAGGAAATACTGGGTGGATGCGAGACCCTTCCTTGGAGGGAGTCGCGAAGGAGTATAGGAGGACAGCGACGACGCTGGGATCCGCGGCCACAGAAACCCCAAGATATTTCTTTGGGGGGGCACAAGGGGCGGTCGGTCGAGCCGAGGAGAGAGCCAGAAACCGTCGGGGAGTCGATGGAGCAGCGTGAGGAGGGAGATCGGAGAGAGATGTTGGTTAGGTGTATTCTGCGGCTCCACGCACCAGGCCTCCAGTGCGCCTCCTCAGCCCGGTACGTCCTGTGCCGCCTCCCCGCACTCGCCCTGAAGAGCGTGTCATCAGTCTGGTGAAACCTGTGCTGGCTCCACGGACCAGGCCTCAAGGGGGCCTTCCCAGCCCTGAAGAGTGTGTTACCAGCCCTGAGTCCTCTGTGCCGGTGCCCAGTCCAGGCACGGCGTCCAGCCCGGCTTCATGGCCAGATCTGCGGTCTGAGCGGGTGCTATGTCCCCTAGTTGCTCACCCTAACCCTCCCCATCTATGTTCAGGTTTTGCGGTCTAGGTTCAGGTTAATACGGATATTTACTTACTTTTGTAGCTCTTCACCAGAAGCAAGTAGTAAGTAGTGAGGCCTAACCGTCATCTCCAAGTTTAGCTGGAATTTAGCTTGAAATAATATCAGATATGTGATTGATGGATGATAGGCCTATGACATTGTGTTTAACATCACTACTACCACATCCTGTGCCTTCGGAAAGTATTCAGACCCCTTGTTTTTGGGGACCTTCAATGCTGCACATTTTTTTGATACCCTTCCCCAGATCTGTGCCTCGACACAATCCTGTCTCAGAGCTCTACAGACAATTCCTTCACCCTCATGGCTTGGTTTTTGCTCTGACATGCACTGTCAACTGTGGGACCTTATAAAGACAGGTGTGTGCGTTTCCAAATCATGTCCAGTCACTTGAATTTACCACAGGTGGCCTCCAATGATCAATGGAAACAGGATGCACCTGAGCTCAATTTAGAGTCTCATAGCAAAAGGTCTGAATACTTACGTAAATAAGGTATTTCTGTTTTTTATTTTGAATAAATGTGCAAAAATGTCTAAAAACCTGTTTTCGCTTTGTTTTTATGGGGTATTGTGTGCAGATTACTGAGGATTTTTATTTATTTAATCCATTTTAGAATAAGGCTGTAACATAACAACATTTTGAAAAAGTCACGGGATCTGAATACTTTCCGAAGGCACTGTATATATTTTCATATGCACAACATGAATGCAAGAGACAGGTTAGAATGTATGACTGAAATAAGGGACAAATCAACTTTTTTTGTCTAAATTTGTGGTGTTTGAATTAGTTGATAAAATGTGGGACATGATTGTTCAAATCAAATCAAATCACATGTTATTTGTCACATACACATGGTTAGCAGATGTTAATGCGAGTGTAGCGAAATGCTTGTGCTTCTAGTTCCGACAATGCAGTAATAACCAACAAGTAATCTAACTAACAATTCCAAAACTACTGCCTTATACACACAAGTGTAGGGGGATAAAGAATATGTACATAAAGATATATGAATGAGTGATGGTACAGAGCGGCATAGGCAAGATACAGTAGATGGTATCGAGTACAGTATATACATATGAGATGAGTATGTAAACAAAGTGGCATAGTTAAAGTGGCTAGTGATACATGTATTACATAAAGATGCATTAGATGATATAGAGTACAGTATATACGTATACATATGAGATGAATAATGTAGGGTATGTAAACATTATATTAGGTAGCATTGTTTAAAGTGGCTAGTGATATTTTACATAATTTCTCATCAAATCCCATTATTAAAGTCGCTGGAGTTGAGTCAGTGTGTTGGCAGCAGCCACTCAATGTTAGTGGTGGCTGTTTAACAGTCTGATGGCCTTGAGATAGAAGCTGTTTTTCAGTCTCTCGGTCCCAGCTTTGATGCACCTGTACTGACCTCGCCTTCTGGATGATAGCAGGGTGAACAGGCAGTGGCTCGGGTGGTTGTTGTCTTTGATGATCTTTATGGCCTTCCTGTAACATCGGATGGTGTAGGTGTCCTGGAGGGCAGGTAGTTTGCCCCCGGTGATGCGTTGTGCAGACCTCACTACCCTCTGAGAGAGCCTTACGGTTGTGGGCGGAGCAGTTGCCGTACCAGGCGGTGATACAGCCCGCCAGGATGCTCTTGGTTGTGCATCTGTAGAAGTGCTTTTGGTGACAAGCCAAATTTCTTCAGCCTCCTGAGGTTGAAGAGGCGCTGCTGCGCCTTCTTCACGATGCTGTCTGTGTGGGTGGACCAATTCAGTTTGTCTGTGATGTGTATGCCGAGGAACTTAAAACTTGCTACCCTCTCCACTACTGTTCCATTGATGTGGATAGGGGGGTGTTCCCTCCTGCTGTTTCCTGAAGTCCACAATCATCGCCTTAGTTTTGTTGACATTGAGTGTGAGGTTATTTTCCTGACACCACACTCTGAGGGCCCTCACCTCCTCCCTGTAGGCCATCTCGTCGTTGTTGGTAATCAAGCCTACCACTGTAGTGTCTTGTCCGTAAACTTGATGTTTGAGTTGGAGGCGTGCGTGGCCACGCAATCGTGGGTGAACACGGAGTACAGGAGAGGGCTCAGAATGCACCCTTGTGGGGCCCCAGTGTTGAGGATCAGCGGGGTGGAGATGTTGTTACCTACCCTCACCACCTGGGGGCGGCCCGTCAGGAAGTCCAGTACCCAGTTGCACAGGGCGGGGTCGAGACCCAGGTCTCGAGCTTGATGTTTGGTTGCGGAACGTGGGACAAAGGGACAAAATGTGGGACTATCCTGCACAATCCTGGACCTGTGGTCACCCTACCATGGGTGTGCCCATACTATCACCCAACTCAGTAATGACTGTCCACATAACCTTCTCCCAGCGATACACCCTGACGAAGTTGGTATGGGGACATAGCAAGTGTCTAAGGGGGAGAGTGTAGCCAAGGCCCTTTACTGCTACCAGTTAATGCCAAGGCAAATGGCACAAATGGGGAAGTTCGATTGTGCAGAGCAAGAGTTCAGTCTGTTTCTGGAGTTTCTTCTGAGTCTAGTCTGAAGATGAGTATTGAGTGATTAACTGAAATTCTGGTTATTTTTCAGTTTTTAAACAACTAATTTGTAGAGGTCGGTTCAATTATTTTAATTCCATTTTGTTCATTTTTTTCCCTGTGAGCTCAATGTGCACATTGCAGTTTCTCTAGAGATACATCAGATCCAGCTTGAACTGTGCGATGTAATAGGGAGTTGTAGTTTCCAACAGGCTAATATTCTACATAGTTTCGCGGACAAAACGTGGTAATTAACTACAATGACCATACAGTATATGCGCATCTGCTTGTCCGGTCTGTGTTTCTTTCATGCCTGCTACTGAAGAGAGAAGAATGCACAATCGTGAAGGGATATAGAGAGCAGCTGTTGCTTCATGAGGTATCTCTACCTGAAAATACTGATCTGCATGATCGATAGTTGGTATTCAGCGGAAATAAAAGTATGCCTCATTACTTTGAATAACAAAATTGTGATTTTTTTCAGACAGCATTAGGCAGCAGCTAGCTCGTCTATGAGGATACAAATATTAAAATCATCAAAGAAATAATAAAGTCATCAAATCAAAGAAAATGTCAAATACACAACAACTGAAATACTTTATAAGTAATAGGAATAAATTATAGTTAATAAGTGATAAGCAGTAATGGCAGTCACTATCATCATGGGTTGTTTATTAATTGTTTTATTCTGTGTTGTTACAGCATTCAATCCAAATAATTAAAACCGTGATCATTTTGTTTATATTTGAACCGAAACCGAACCGACCTAAAAAGGCACAAATTGCTCAGCACTATTGAAGGTTTGACGTGACCACCTCAAGCTTGCTAGCTACCCTAGCAAGTCCCCCCGTAAGTGGCAGAAACAGTTGTACTGTGTGTGAGCAGAAACAGTTGAGCAGAGACAGTTGTATCATGGTATGATGCCAGCATGATGCCAGCAGCATACCACCCTGCATCCCACTGCTGACTTGACACTGAAGTTAAGCAGGGTTGGTCCTGGATGGGAGACCAGATGCTGCTGGAAGTGGTGTTGGAGGGCTAGTAGGGGGCACTCTTTGCTCTGGGATAAAAATAAGATCCCAATGCCCTAGGGCAGTGATTGGGGACATTGTCCTGTGTAGGGTGCTGTCTTTCAGATGGGACGTTAAACAGGTGTTCTGACTCTCTGTAGTCACTAAAGATCCCATGGCACTTGTCGTAAGAGTAGGGGTGTTAACCCTGGTGTCCTGTCTAAATTCCCAATCTGACCCTCATTCTATCATGGCCACCTAATCAACCCCAGCTTGCAATTGGCTCATTCATCCCTTGTATCTATTCCCCAGGTTGTTGCTGTAAATGAGAAAGTGTTCTCAGTCATTTAAACTCCGTTTTTACAATTCCTGACATATAATCCTAGTAAATATCCCCTGTTTTAGGTCAGTTAGGATCACCACTTTATTTTAAGAATGTGAAATGTCAGAATAATAGTAGAGAGAATGATTTATTTCAACTTTTATTTATTTCATCACATTCCCAGTTGGTCAGAAGTTTACATACACTCAATTAGTATTTGGTAGCATTGCCTCTAAATTGTTTAATAACTTGGGTCAAACGTTTCGGGTAGCCTTCCACAAGCTTAAGTTGGGTGAATTTTGGCCCATTTCTCCTGACAAAGCTGGTGAAACTGTTCAGGTTTGTAGGTCTCCTTGCTCACACACACTTTTTCAGTTCTGCCCACAAATTCTCTATAGGATTGAGGTCAGGGCTTTGTGATGGCCACTCCAATACCTTGACTTTGATGTCCTTAAGCCATTTTGCCACAACTTTGGAAGTATGCTTGGGGTCATTGTCCATTTGGAACACCCATTTGCGACCAAGCTTTAACTTCCTGACTGATGTCTTGAGATATCCACATAATTTTCCTACCTCATAAATGCCATCTATTTTGTGAAGTGCACCAGACCCTCCTGCAGCAAAACACCCCCACAACATGATGCTTCCACCCCCATGCTTCACGGTTGGGATGGTGTTCTTCGGCTTGCAAGCCTCCCCCTTTTTCCTCCAAACATAACGATGGTCATTATGGCCAAACAGTTCTATTTTTGTTTCATCAGACCAGAGGACATTTCTCCCAAAAAGTACAATCTTTGTCCCCATGTGTAGTTGCAAACCGTAGTCTGGCTTTTTTATGGTGGTTTTGGAGCAGTGGCTTCTTCTTTGCTGAACTGCCTTTCAGGTTATGTCGATTTTTGTACCGGTTGTGTTCACATGTTGACAAGGTCCTTTACTGTTGTTTTGGGATTGATTTGCACTTTTCGTACCAAAGTATGTACATCTCTAGGAGACGGAATGCGTCTTCTTCCTGAGCGATATGACGGCTGTGTGGTCCCATGGTGTTTATATTTGCATACTATTGTTTGTACAGATGAACATGGTACCTTCCGGCATTTGGAAATTGTTCCCAAGGAAGAACCAGACTTGTGGAGGTCTATGATTTTTTTTCTGAGGTCTTGACTGATTTCTTTTGATTTTCCCATGATGTCAAGCAAAGAGGCACTGTTTGAAGGTAGGCCTTGAAATAGATCCACAGGTACTCCAATTGATTGAAATGATGTCAATTAGCCTATCAGAAGCTTCTATAGCCAAGCCATAATTTTCTGGAATTTTCCAAGATGTTTAAAGGCACAGTCAATTTAGTGTATGTAAACTTCTGACCCACTGGAATTGTGATACAGTGAATAATTATAAGTGAAATAATCTGTCTGTAAACAATTGTTGGAAAAATGACTTGTGTCATGCACAAAATAGATGTCCTGGAACGTAAGTCACAGAAAATTGAGGTTGTGGTGGCATTTGGGTGAGCGAGACTTGACATCAGAAGAGTCACAGGGTGTGTTAATTTGAAAACAATTCCTCTTTTTTAAAACCTTTATTTAACTAGGATTGTCAGTTAAACAAAATTTTATTTACAATGACGGCCTACTCCGGCCAAACCCAGACAACGCTGGGCAAATTGTTCACCTCCCTATGGGACTCCCAAACACAGCCAGATAGTGACACCTCTTGCACTGAGGTACATTAGCCTTCTACCACTGAGCCACTCAGGAGTGTTAAGTTGTCATTTCAGGTTGTTGGCATGAGGTAGGACTAAATAGATGTAAATAGTGGAGTAGGGTGGTGTTATTTAAAAATATATATATATAATAATTGTGAGTGCAGTGTTAGATGGTAGGGTATTTGTTTGTCTATTTTTTCAAGCAAAGTATAAGGGAGTTGTACTCCAGTCTAGTAGGTGGCGGTAATGCAACATATTGGATACCAACCGCAGTTAAACCTCATCGAAGAATAGCACGCAAACGCACAAAAAGGGCTAGCCACATACATGCTTCAAAGAAACGCTCAGTGAGGGATCTAGTTGGATTTTGAAGCCATCATGAGTGGAGGAACCCCTTATATCGGGAGCAAAATCAGCCTAATTTCTAAGGCCGAGATTCGTTACGAAGGGATTCTCTACACTATTGACATTGAGAATTCGACTGCCGCACTTGCAAAAGGTAAAGAACGTTAACTCATGCAAATGTCCGCACTGTTATGCGCCAACCAAATAACGTTTAACTACATAACGTTACAGAGATGCCTGTAAGCAAACGTAATTCCATCACACTGACTAATTGTTTTTATGCTGTTCTGAAAAAGGTGTCTACTTAGCTAACGTTAGCAAGCTAGCCAATTGACTAGTCAGCCAGCCAACTTGCTAACTAGCTAGTAGTGTTGGCTTGTTAAACCTAAGAAGTTACCTGGTGATGGAGCTAGTTAAACATGTTTATTTCAAGTACAAGCTGAGAGTATCATGTAAACCTGTCATTGAGTTAACAAACGGCGACGCAGCGCGACAACTGCATCACTAACATTCACAAGCAACTCAGCGTCAGTGATGCTGAATTTCGGGAATTTGCCAGCCGGCAAAAAAAAATGTTGCGCTCTACACTGCATGGGGGGGACTGGTGCCGGTAAATTAGTATCTAAACTGCAAACCAAACGAGTTTTGGTTATATACAACTAACTGCCAAAATAAAGTAAACACTTGAGTAAATGAGGGATACAAGGGTTATGGTCCAAACACTTAAGGACACCCTAGCCCCTCAAATGAAGTGGACACTTCTGATGACGTCTGACGAGTATACACTTGCAGGGAGAGGGAGGAAGGAGATAGACCAGATGCTTTTTAACTTTCTGTGGAGAAACCGTACCCATTACATTAGGAAAACTGTTGTAATGAACACTTATGAGAATGGTGGGACTTTACTACCTTAAATAATACTTTTAAGATCAATTGGATAAAGCAATACCTAAGAACTCACTTCTATGTGGAATTTTATTCCTCATGCCTTCTCTACTTTTGGTGGCCTTAACTTCATGTTGGTTTGCTATTATAATATTGACAGTTCCAGTGAAATGTTCTGCTTTTCATTGGCATGTTTTCTTGTCATGGTCCTTTAATTTATAAGCCTAAGGATTCTCCACAGAGATAATTGGGATCTATTGTATAAAAATACTTAGTTTTTAGAATATTGGTTCTGAAATACTCTATTGGTGAGCCAACTGGTAAATGTAGAGGTTATAAGGAATTCTTATCACTTTACAAGGTTCCTGTAACACGTAAAGCTTTTGCGTGTCAAGACCTGACTCAGAACCCACCTTCCATTGACCCTGACTCATCAGTAGGAAATATTTATTTCTCTTTTGGTCCATTCAACAGAGTGATACGAACCTTGTTGTATCTATACCTTATGTCATGCCTTATTGGAATGGATTTATTGATAATATCTGTTGGGAAAAGTTTGGCTGTTGCTGCACAAACCTACTTGTTAACAAAATTTAAGGAAGGTTCCTTTAAAATTATTCATAAATATTATCCTGCCAACAACTATATGAAGTTTAAGGAAAACAACTCAAATTGTTCCCTTTGTAATGACCACCCAGAAACAGTGTTGTGTCTTTTGGCATTGTATTCATGTAAGAGAACTGGCATCAGTATATTTAGAATTGAACACATTTATGAAGATCTTACACTATTGTGGCGAGATGTACTGCTTGGATTCTTCACCTACGATAGAAGTTGAAACATTTTTACGTAATTAAATTATTTTGTCCACATTTCTGTCCATATTCACAAATGTATAAACAAAACGCCACATTTTACCTTACAAAAAGAAATTGAACTCTTTTATTGTTTATGCCCTCATGTGCATTAGTAGCACAATTTAACTGATTTGCATTCATTTTTACTTACACTTGTATGTTGACTTCTCCATTGATGATTTTATGCAGCGGATGTACAATCGTCGCAAATTGAATTATGGGGAGTTTCATGGCCCCGACGTGAACATAATTGTACACTCAGAGCTGACTAAAAATGAGGGCTGGGGGGCTTACACTGCAAATTTGCCTTTCTTGGCTAATCAATTGGACTGCCCTCCAAGATGGCGACGGGGATTCCCCCAAGGGTAAGTGGACATGGGTATGTCTTAAGTGTTTGGACTGCAGGCAAAGTATAGAAAACAAGCTCTACCACACAGCTGTGATTGCTGAGTTAATTACGCACTTAACATCTCATCATGGAGTCAAGTCTAAAAATGGCCAGTTTCCCATTTATTTTGGCTACTATGACAAGAGGTCGGTGAATTTGAAAGAGGTGTTCCAATGGAGCATAGAGGGTTTAAAGTGTCTGTCTCAGTCACTTGTAAAGGTAGATCACCAGATCTCAACCCAATTGAACAATTCTAGCAGATTCTGCAGCGGTTCCACCAAATTCTGGAATGTTTTGTGGAAGAAGGGTTTTGCATCCCTCCAATTGTTCCAGACACTTGTAGAATATATTCAGGGATCTCCAACAGGTAAATCGCATGCTACCGGTAGCTCTGATTCAGAGGGGTTGGTGTTAAATGTGGAAGACACATTTCAGGTAACTACATTCAGTTGGACAACTGACTAGGTATCTCCCTTTCACAGCCGACCTACGACTAACTCACTAAACATTTCCAGAAGTATATGCACTTTTTCCACGTGTTCCTTCTCAAGCAGTCATAAACAAACCTCACAAGTATCTGACACTGCAAGCTCCCATCTACTATTTAATCAATGCAATATTGACATAATTCCGCCCCTGGTTAGCCACTATTGTCTTAAAATGCCAAACCTAACAATCTGCCAATTAATTTCCAGCAATATAGTGGCTGTCAGTGGTGTGTGCATTTGTCTAACACTCTGTAGCCAGTTGTGTTAACCTTCTTGTGGGTGGACAGAAATATTTTCCTCAACCTTAAATGTTACCTGCGAAGTAGGCTTACCTGGCAGAAGTGTATATAATTTTGTATTTATTAACTTTGCCATGAAATGAGCAGCAGCAGTACAGAACCATAGCTAGATGACACCCAAGGCCCATTACTCACTCGCAATTAAAGGGGCATTTTTTTATATTTTAAATGGTATTTAACTAGGCAAGTCAGTTAAGAACATTTGTATTTACAATGATGGCATTACACTCAAATATACATTTTCTTTCAGACAAAAAAAAAAGGTTCATGTGATTTTAACCACTGACATGGACTCTGATCACATTTAGTTTCTCTATGAACAATTGTCATTTTGAGTGAAAAACAAGTCTAAAACAACCTGAGCATGAGAACCAAATTTATATGGCTTATATCCTAATTACACAACTTTCATATACCTTAAGTGTGTATTTTGAAGTAGACTACATTTGATCTTTTATATTTGCCAAATTGTTATTGTTACAACAGTTGGTTAAAGTCGCAAGTAAGTATTCAGTCAACCAGATTAAATATCATTTGACAATGGTTTACATTACTTATTTTGGTACTCACATCTGTCCCCCTGTGTTTCTGACCAAGTCGGAAGGTTAATGAAACAATATCAAACAACTTTTTGTTCATTGAGTGCTAGTATAGAATTCTAGTGAAGATGGAACACTGAT
Source organism: Oncorhynchus keta (assembly GCF_023373465.1). Lineage (NCBI taxonomy): Eukaryota > Metazoa > Chordata > Actinopteri > Salmoniformes > Salmonidae > Oncorhynchus > Oncorhynchus keta. Next base: position 7,398,474 of record NC_068442.1, read on the forward strand.
TTGGACAGACAGTGTGTCACATCTAATGTTTAAGGGAATGTTGTTATTATGGATGTTTTCAAGTATGATTGTATGCGCACTTTCATCTAGGGCTTTGGTTTCCTTTCTCTTTATCAGTATTTGTTCTAAGCGTTACGCACGCTTCATAACATGAACAATGACTGACTAGTCAGCATCCCTGCATAACACGCTCATGATAAACTACCCTTCTTACTGCTTCCGAAGTGTATTTGTTAGCAAAGAAGCTAGCGGCCAATCTTTTTCTGTGATATACACTGCTCAAAAAAATTAAGGGAATACTAAAATAACACATCCTAGATCTGAATGAAATATTCTTAAACACTTTTCTTTACATAGTTGAATGTGCTGACAACAATCACACAAATTATCAATAAATCAAATTTATCAACCCATGGATGTCTGGATTTGGAGTCACACTTAAAATATAAAGTGGAAAACCACACTACAGGCTGATCCAACTTTGATGTAATGTCCTTAAAACGAGTCAAAATGAGGCCCAGTAGTGTGTGGCCTCCACGTGCCTGTATGACCTCCCTACCTGCTTTCATCTGTGAAGAGCACAGGGTGCCAGTGGTGAATTTGCCAAACTTCCTGCACAGTGTTGGGCTGTAAGCACAACCCCCACCTGTGGATGTCGGGCCCTCATACCACCCTCATGGAGTCTGTTTCTGACCGTTTGAGCAGACACATGCACATTTGTGGCCTGCTGGAGGGCATTTTGCAGGGCTCTGGCAATGCTGCTCCTTGCACAAAGGCGGAGGTAGCGGTCCTGCTGCTGGGTTGTTGCCCTTCTACGGCCTCCTCCACGTCTCCTGATGTACTGGCCTGTCTCCTGGTGGCGCCTCCATGCTCTGGACACTGCTGACAGACACAGCAAACCTTCTTGCCACAGCTCGCATTGATGTGCCATCCTGGATGAGCTGCACTACCTGAGCCACTTGTGTGGGTTGTAGACTCCGTCTCATGCTACCACTAGAGTGAAGGCACCGCCAGCATTCAAAAGTGACAAACATCAGCCAGGAAGCATAGGAACTGAAGTGGTCTGTGGATGCCACCTGCAGAACCACTCCTTTATTGGGGGTGTCTTGCTAATTGCCTATAATTTCCACCTGTTGTCTATTCCATTTGCACAACAGCATGTGAAATTTGTTGTCAATCAGTGTTGCTTCCTAAGTGGACAGTTTGATTTCACAGAAGTGATTGACTTGGAGTTACATTGTGTTGTTTAAGTGTTCCCTTTATTTTTTTGAGCAGTGTATTTCGAGTGTACTTATGTTCTCTAAAGCACTGCAATCATGCATTCTGTTAACTGGAGTATAACTGCATGTGATCAGAGGGCATAATACCTTACTTACATTCATGCCGAGTTTACCAACCGACTGACCAACTCAAATTGACAAGCCTTCTATACGGCAGACCAATCCAAACTCCTCTCTCGGCATGTTCAGCCCACTTATTATTTCAGCCAATCATGGCTAGTGGGAAGGTTACAAACTGAAGTTATAGGCTGTAGCCTTGTTATTATTGAATTATTAATGGCCATGTTTTAGATAATTTCTTCCAATTTCATTGTGGTCAGTCACAGCTCTATCGCAATTGCCGATCAGCTGTTAGAATTAATTGGATTGTCATTAGGCTACAGGTAAATAAAGTAACGCTGACAATAACACTAATACATCGGTAGTGCTTTTGTACAAACATTAATATTCCACAATTTACTTAATACAAAAACCTGTGGTTGAAATGTAATATTTTAGCTTTTTATAATAAACAAATGTCTTTACAGGGTTGAATTAGTTTCTAGTGCGCAACATGTGCTTTAAAAGTATCTAGAATTCAAATATGCCTTATCTCAATCAATGCCAATAATCTAGGAGCACCAGAAGAGATGTTGTGCTCTTAACTTTTTAAAGCTGGGAGCACCACTGCTAACAAATGTTTTAATTTCGAGCCCTACCTGTAACGCCCAGTAGTTGACACAAAATATTTGGTGAAGAAACACTATCTGGCATACAATCTGTAGCTAATGGTGGCCCAATGCCCTATTAAGACACTATGCTAGTGTTTACTTTATTTTGGAAGTTATCGGTATGTTGGTCAGTATATACTGACAATCACAAGTCTAGCTTTCTTGATTAATAGAGATGTGCCCCAGGGTTAATGTTAGCTGATGTGATTTCAATTTTTATGAATGATTTGGGAAATGGGATGCAACCAGCTGTTACATCTATATGCAGATACTAGTTATATATTCATGTGCTCCTTCTCTGGTTCAGGCTGTTGAAGAGCTCCAGACTGCTTTTCATTCACTGCAGGCCTCCCTTTATGGTCTTGAATGTACAAAAACTAAATGCATGACCTTTTACCAGAGCTAGAACTCTGCCAGAGAACGTTAGCTTTGTCAGATCTGGTGACTTAGGGATTCGAAAAAGTGTTATCCTACAAATACCTAGGTATTCAGTTGGATGACAAGTTAACTTTTTAAAAAGGACAATGTGGATAATCTTGTGACGAAGCTTATATATATATTTTTTTTTCTTCGTAAGAAGGCTTGCTTCCCGCTTATGGCTAGAAAGAAGCTTGTTCAGTCTACTTTTCTCTCTGTAATTTGATTATGGTGACTTGTCTTATATGCATGCAGCCTCTGTCTTAGACTGGACTCTGTTTATCATGCATTCTTGTGCTTTATTACAAATGCCAAGTCACTCACCCACCATTGTGCATAGTACCAAATGGTAGGTTGGACCTTACTTTATATGTGCAGAAAGATACATTTGTATGTGTTCATCTACAAAGCCCTTTTAGGTAAACTCCCTCTTTACCTCTTCTCCTTCACCACCAGCAGTTACCATACCTGGTCTACTAGGTGGTTGCTACTTAAAGTCTCCTAGCTAGCTAATTTGTCCTGGTATATAAACATTGGGTTGTTGTTTTACCTGAAATGCACAAGGTCCTCTACTCCGACAATTAATCCACAGATAAAATTAAAAAATGTCTCCTTCCTTCAGGCTTCTTTTTCTTTGGCCTTTATATGGCGGTTGGAAACCAACTTTACAGCATTACTACAACTGACCAGAGTGTGGACCTAAAGTTCATTTTCAATCACCCACGTGGGTATATGCTCTAAAAAAAACAATGAGGAGATGGGAGAGGCCAGACTTGCAGGGCGTTGCGTGTCACAAATCAAACCAATTTCTATTTTGGCGCATGGCCACGCAGATGCTCGCTGAGGCGTGCAAACAGTGTGGGTGCAATGATTAAATAACATGTATGTGTACATTTATTTTGCGAGGGGGTGACCAACTTTTTTTTTTTTCCCCCAGTCCAACAGTACTCCTGATTCAAAGTACATTTTGGCTACACATTGCATGTCATGTCACTGCTTATGCTAACTGAATGCTTTGTCTTTCCCCATTTAGTTCGGTCTTTTGGCACTGAGGATCGGCCCACTGATAGGCCCATCCCGCCCCGAGATGAGATCTTTGAGTACATAATCTTCAGAGGCAGTGACATCAAGGACCTGACTGTGTGTGAGCCGCCAAAGCCAACATGCTCTTTCCCGCAGGACCCTGCCATCGTCCAGGTACAGCTTCTCCCAACCACAAAGTACTTCAATATCCTAAGTACACCCTTGTAAAACAGACATGTGTAGTAAAAGTCAAGAATCAGCTAAGTGTCAATTTGCATTGTTCTATTATAGAAAGCATTATTCATGTTACAGGCTTTGGTTTCTCCATTTATGTTTTGAGGTTGGACTTTGGCTCGTTAGCACATGGGGTGCACCGATTGTCACCTCGTTAGTCAGTATGGTTACACCTGTGCTGGTTATCTCATTGGTGTGAAGGTGTTTCACCTGTGCCTTTTTGTTTGCCTCTTGTTGGGCAAATTTAGTGGGCCATCATCGTGGTTGTCTTTTTAGGTTCTAGTTGTTACTCGTCAACTTTCAGTGGACACCCCCATGAGTCTTTCAGAACCATCTTAAAACCCCACCTGTTTCAGTTATTGGTCGGTGACTCTGTTTGTACCCTCTTCTGTTTGAGCTACATTTTGGTTTTCTTGCTGGGGAACGTAACACATAGCGATGTACCGATACGATTTGCCTTGGTCCCCGGTTCAAATGTTTACGATATGAATGCATCGGTCTGTGGGAGCCCAAACCGATACAAATTAAACATGCATCAGTCAGAACCGGGTTCAGATTTTACAAAGTGCAGGTTCATTTTTTTAAAAAAATGTTTAGGCATGTGACTGAATGGCTCAAATCTGTCTTATGTAGCAAAATTTGAAATTAGTTTCTTTACATGGCTACAAAATGGTTTGTATATAATACACTGCATTTTTGAAAAGCGATGGGAAGGTAATTCTGCTTTGAAAGTTGATAAACTTGCAAACTTACTTTTGAGAAAAGGGACATTGACTGTTTTGGGACCTACTGGAGAGCTCCTTTGTATACACCCATACAGCCTTGTTCCCACCCTCTTAAGCCAGCTCCACCTATCTTTAAGTATTCACATGTGAGGTCATGTGCTAAACAGTGAGTAGTGTAGTGAAGATTAAGACTAAAAGTGGTAGTAGCCTACAATAGGGAAAAATTACAGCTAAACTAATATTTTATAAATATTACATGCTTACCCAGACAAGCTTGTCTAAATTGATGGGTCATGTGAAAGAAATGCTATAACCCCTATCCAACATTAATTTTATTATTTTTGACCAGGGGGCACACACCAACACTCAGACATAATTAACTAAACATTTGTGTTTAGTGAGTCTGCCAGATCAGATGCAGTAGGGATGACCAGGGATGTTCTCTACATAAGTGTGTCAATTGGACAATTTTCCTGTCAAAATGTGACGAATACTTTTGAGAGTCAGGGAAAATGTACAGTGGGGAGAAAAAGTATTTGATACACTACCGATTTTGCATGTTTTCCTACTTACAAAGCATGTAGAGGTCTCTAATTTTATCATAGGTACATTTCAACTGTGAGAGACGGAATCTAAAACAAAAATCCAGAAAATCATATTGTATAATTAAGTAATTAATTTGCATTTTATTGCATGACAAGTATTTGATCACCTACCAACCAGTAAGAATTGTTAGTTTTCTTTAAGAAGCCCTCCTGTTCTCCACTCATTACCTGTATTAACTGCACCTGTTTGAACTCTTTACCTGTATAAAAGACACCTGTCCACACACTCAATCAGACTCCAACCTCTCCACAATAACCAAGACCAGAGAGCTGTGTAAGGACATCGGGGATAAAATTGTAGACCTACACATGGCTGGGATGGGCTACAGGACAATAGGCAAGCAGCTTGGTGAGAAGGCAACAACTGTTGGCGCAATTATTCAAAAATGGAAGAAGTTCAAGATGACAGTCAATCACCCTTGGTCTGGGGCTCCATGCAAAATCTCACCTCGTGGGGCATCAATGATCATGAAGGTGAGGGATCAGCCAAAAACTACACGGCAGGACCTGGTCAATGACCTGACGAGCGCTAGGACCACAGTCTCAAAGAGAACCATTAGTAACACACTACGCCGTCATGGATTAAAATCCTGCAGCGCACGCAAGGTCCCCCTGCTCAAGCCAGCCCATGTCCAGGCCCGTCTGAAGTTTGCCAATGACCATCTGGATAATCCAGAGGAGGAATGGGAGAAGGTCATGTGGTCTGATGAGAAGAAAATATAGCTTTTTGGTCTAAACTCCACTTGCTGTGTTTGGAGGAAGGATGAGTATGACCCCAAGAACACCATCCCAACTGAAGCATGGAGGTGGAAACATCCTCCTTTGGGGATGCTTTTCTGCAAAGGGGACAGGGCGACTGCACCGTATTGAGGGGAGGATGGATGGGGCCATGTATCGTGAGATCTTGACCAACAACCTCCTTCCCTCAGTAAGAGCATTGAGAATGGGTCGTGGCTGGGTCTTCCAGCATGACAATGATCTGAAACACACAGCCAGGGCAACTAAGGAGTGGCTCCGTAAGAAGCATCTTAAGGTCCTAGAGTGGCCTAGCCAGTCTCCAGACCTGAACCCAATAGAGAATCTTTGGAAGGAGCTGAAAGTCCGTATTTCCCAGCGACAGCCCCGAAACCTGAAGGTCTGTATGGATGAGTGGGCCAAAATCCCTGCTGCAGTGTGTGCAAACCTGGTCAAGAACTACAGGAAACGTATGATCTCTGTAATTGCAAACAGGTTTCTCTACCAAATATTAAGTTCTGCTTTTCTGATGTATCAAAGACTTATGTCATGCAATAAAATGCAAATTAATTACTTAATCATACAATGTGATGTTCTAGGTCTTTGTTTTAGATTCCCGCTTCACAGTTGAAGTGTACCTAATGATAAAAATTAGACCTCTACATGCTTTGTAAGTAGGAAACGCTGACTATTCTGCAGTGGTTCTCCCCACTGTATGTAGTAAAAACAACTTTTCTTTCGGGAATGTAGTTAAGTAAGTTGCCAATATAAATGGTGAAGTAATGTACAGATACCCCCCCCAAAATACTGAAGTACTTTACACCACTGCCAAAATGCATTCACACCATTACATTAGCATACTTGATATACTGTTACACAACTTATGTATGCAATGCTATGTGATAAGGCCATGCAACCTGAGTTGAAACATGATTTGAGGTGCAAATGTACAGTACATAAACAGATGCATCCTCCATATATTTGTGGTTGACACTTGATACGGTCACATGATATTGTTGTATGTCACAAAATCATGTTACGACCACATTTTATATATCAATATTTTGCTAAGTGAATGGGTCTCTACAAAAGGTGTAAACGGCACAGCCAAATGGTTACTTGCATAGCAGCAATTTCAAAAATGGTGTCAATACAAATAATATACAGTACCAGTATGTACAATAACGATATCTGTAATAGATGATATGCATACAATGAGGGGTGAAGTGGCTGAGCAGCAGTGTTAGGAGAGAGTCATTTGAATAGAGGTACTGCAGATAGTGCTGATGGCTGGTCTGTCCGAACCACTCATGAACAAGGGAATCTGTATTTGGGGAGCCTGTTTCTGCCCTGCCCTTGACTTTGATTCTGTGCATGTGACGTCGATTGCCTCTTCGTCACAACTCCCTGATCTTCTCAAAGAGAAGTTTGTCTAGCTGTGTCCAGGTGGTCCTTAACAGGCAGACTATCTATGGGAGGAAGGATGTCAGCGTCGTGCTGAAACCTGGTCCCGACAGTCCAAACGCTCCTTGGCGACAACGCCAGGCTCCAGAGCATCGACGCTGTGAAACGGAACAATCACCACAAAAAAAATCCCATTACAACCCTGCACAACATCAATTGACCTCTCAAGTTTAGAGAAGAATAATAACCTCATACAATGCAATGACAATTGTTTTCCCCTGAAGTGCTGGTACTGCTTGATCTGTGGCAGTGGTCTGAAGGACGTAGTCAGGTGTTGCCCGCCATAGCTTTCCACCAGCACTGTACCATCCTCCAGTCCAACCAGCTGTGGGATGTTGGCCCCTGTCACAGTGCTGCCCTTCACAACACCAGCCATCTCCGACAGTGTTCACTTGGGTCTTTCTGAAGCGCTACTTAAGGCTGAAGCACCAGTCGGACTTGGTGTGGCCTGTGATCAGGAAGTGAAGGTCCAAGACTATGGTGGAGCTTGTGCATGGTCCGCCAGGCACAATACCAGCGCACAAACTTGTTCTTGTTTTGGCCACTGCAGTTATCACAATTCAGGTCCTGGCGCGTTTCCCCAATTCTGTAGTTAGTGACAATGCTACATGTCGTTTAACTGCTCTGCTGCCTCTGCTTGTTTGGGCCAGCTCTCTTAACATTCTCCTAGTATGACTGGTGGAGGAGAGGTCAGGTGTGTTCTACTGATCCTGAAAGACAAATTCCAGATACAATTATCTAGCTAACATTGAACCTATAACTAGCAATGTCAAATGGCATTCTGAGAACATTCCTAACATTACACACGCACTTAATACAAGTAAGTTAATATTAGCTAACAAGCCAGCCATCTAACGCTAGCTAGCTAACAGCCAACTAACTTGGTCTTTTGTTTAGATATGTCATGTTAGCTAGCTAAAAAATGAACTAATCCATAGTGTTACTAGTGATACAAACCCATTGTCATAGTTAGCTAAAGATGGAACCTATTTGGTTAACAAGCCAACCATCAAACTCCATCTGGCTAGCTAACAGCGAGCTTTAACTTGCAATGAAACTACTTTCTGACAAAATTAGAAACATATCTGAAACTGTAGCTAAATTCTTACGCGGTTCAATGGATGAAAGCTTCACAGCAGACTGCAACCCCTTTTTATTAAATAAGATTTCCTTGGTCATTTCCATTTAGTTTGCACAACTTGTTTGGCCTGTGTCAACTTCTTCCGTGACAACACTGTTGATCACCGTTTCTTCCCCCATCACTGTGGAGTCTTCTGACAATGTCTCCTTCAATGACGATGTTTTTACCTAAATCAGATTTCCTCATCGATCTGATCCATTTTCAGAGTCGACATGGCACGATCGTTCTCCAGAAAGTCCATCACAACTTTTTCCCACTGACCTTTGTCGATAGCGCCTGAAATTCAAGGCAGTAATGTTATTGAGAGCAGTAGCAACATATTTGCAGTTCTCCATGGCTAATTTAATATTTCAAACTGCAGTAGAAAGGATTATCTATGCATAACGAGCAGCTCATTTTATAGACACAAGATGCTACATCGAAGACCAATCTGAAACTCATCTCTCGGCATGTCCAGCCAATCATGGCTAGCGGGAAGGTTCTGGTTTGTCTTTGGCTAAATCAACTAGGCTCTAGTAATTCAACAATATTATTCGTATTTACAGATGCCATAAGTTTGTTATTAAGGCACAAGCATTTTGATAAATTATTTTTTTAAGTTCAGAAGGCTCTCCTGTGAGGTCATGACTTCAAATCAAATTTTATTAGCCACATGCACCGACTACAACAGTGAAATGCTTGCTTTCTAACCAACAATGCAGTTTAAAAAAAATATGGATAAGAATGTAAACAGTCCGGATGCTCTCAATGGTGCAGCTGTAGAAACTTTTGAGGACTTATGCCAAATCCTTTCAGTCTCCTGAGGGAGAATCGGTTTTGTTGTGCCCTCTTCACAACTGTCCAGACTTGCGGCATACACCTAGTTTCCTGAATCCGGTCACCATATGGTCTTATTCTGGAAATAACTAATCTGTTATGACTGAAATGATGCGTCCTCTCCTTCAGTTCAGTAGCCTATCCAACTTTATGCATATAACTGCATATGGCTGACAGAGCAATGGTGTGGGAGATGCAGATGCCCGCGCCAACGAGATGGGCCTAATAGGTTATTTGTACATTTGGCACCTTCAGCATTCAGATGCTTGTAAAATTGCTTTCGCAATGTCGAATCATAGGCATTAGTGACAACCAATGTCATTGTTACCAAATGCGTGTCTTACCAGAGTTGTGTAACCTACCAAAGTCAACGTAACTCGCATCCAACTGCTGATTTGGTTTTCAATCATTCTTTTTTTTTTTTTTTCATTTAGATTATTCAGGTTCACCATAAATGGCTTTGGAAGTTTTGCTTTAAACAGTCAGTGTATTTGGTCATTTTGTTTACATGAATAAGAATTTCAAAAAGGACCGCTATCATTTCTCATTCATTAGTCAGAGCGGAAGAAGCTCTAAACTTCTAAACTATTTGCTTTCGAGAGGTCAAATCCAAAGCTGCATTAAATTGTCTAAATGCCAAGATGGTTTAAAAAAAATATGGACATGGTACTAGCTCAACATTTTCAATCTGCAAAAATAATTAAGTTAATCAGGTGGTGAATAGATATAAAAAATGAGGGGGATGAACATGCTGTACATTTCCCACTCCTAATCTGATAGTGGGGTGTTCTGCCCAATGGCTCAGCCAGGTGCCTCCACACACACACACGGTCACTCAGTTTAGAGAAGTAATCTGACAGATGCAGCACAGAGGCCCAGCTCCTGAACTCTCATAGGCAGCAGATATTAATTTAAAATGGAAAATTATGCTAAAAATGTTAGTGCATTAATTTGTTTCACTAATCAAACTAAATTGTACCAATCTAAAAAGTATCAAAGCCCGTGCATCTAGATGCGTATCGACTCATTCATGAAACTGGAGATGCACATCCCTAATATAAGTGCACCTGTGCAGTGATTTTTGGCTTCAACTCCCTTTCTTGCTTTCTTCCTCTCCAGTCCTCTGTGTGCTCAGCCCCTCCACCTGCTCCTGCTGCCACTTCAGTTCCATTCCAGTCGGTGGGCTCCAGCGGCCTGTTCAACCGAGCTCCCGTGCCCCTGTACAGCCAGTGTAACACCAGCCCCCTGGTGTCCATGCAGTTTGGCACTGTTGGTGACTGTAAGAGCCACAGCAACACAAAGCCTGGATATGGTGAGGAAGGGACCGCTAGGTTAATCACTAGTGTGTTCAAGGTCTGATATTAGTCAGTCATACTTTACTATTGTCAACTGTGTTCTAAAGCTTATATTGTCAGTCACGTTATACCTTCAAATGCAAGCTAATGCTATGCATTAAGCGATCTACCTGTCAAATGCAGGTAGATATGTTTTAAGCTTTGTCAGGAAGTGACAGTCATGTATGCTTTCCAAGGGTCGCAGGCTGCCACATGGCTCTTGGATCAAGCTGGGCATTTCACAGGTGCAGAAGGTTTGACTGGGCTCCACTATGCCAAAAGTGTCACGTAGACCGTCTGCTCCCTTATGTTTTACACTCATTTGATATTCAAAAAGCAACATTTTAGCTAGTACACTCTTAAATATTCAGTGTGTTAGTACTCGCCATTTCCACTCCATTACGAAGATGCTGCTAGTACTCAGCCAAAGGTCACAGGTCAGGAAGCAAATCAGGAAATAATGAGGCCAGTCAGGTTACTTTTGTAACCCTGATTCTCTGATATTATGAGTGAGATCTCACGTGGGATTCAGCTGAATCTTGAGGAACCATTTACACACGTCTGTTAGACAGACTAGTCGAAGGGAGCTGAACCCCTCCGTTCATAATGAGGAGCTACTTGCTCACCCTGTGGTGATTCCCGAGCATGCCGAACTTCGTCACGCTCTTACAAGTAGGGGAATATCTCACTCATAATATCAGAGAACTGTGGTAATGAAAGTAACCTTGATTTCTCTCAATTATTTGTCCCCATATTGCACTTGGGATATGGTCAACTCCATTATTGCAAACATGCTCTCCAAAGCCAGGTAGTCTTAACATATCAACCCTCAGAGGCCCTGACACTGAGGACACTATGTACCAAAGAAGTTGCAGTGTTGTCTAGCCGGTAGAACCTGGGCATGTATGCAGGGATTCCCAACAAGCTGCATCGCAAATCTCCTGTAAGTAGATGCCCTTTGAACAGTGCCCAAGAGGTAGCCATACCTCTACTGGAGAGAACCCATTGGCTGTCCGGCGGCTGTTATCCCTTGTTATTATAGGCCAATAAAATGGCGTCCACAATCCAATGTGATAACTGTTGATGAGTGTGTCCTCCGCTTGTGCGAAGCTCTTGGTGTATCCAAGTAAATGCGCAATATGCGTACTGGACACAAATGGTGAAGTTCTTCTGTAGAAGTGGTGGGTGGAAAGCCACAAACTCCAAGGTGAGACAATTGAAACCAGGGAAAAGCCTGGGGCAAACTGTAGGCACGAATGGTGAACTGACAGCGCATGGGTCTCACATACTTTTTTGGGGGGGGGACTTAAGGGTGACCAGTGAAGCGATCTTGAAGGAGAGCTACTTAATTTTCAGGCTTTCCAGCAGCTCAAAAAGATTCTGTGAAATGGCCTCAAGTGCAATAGACGGATCCCAAGGCGGGGCTTGGAAACCTGGACGTAAACGACGCACCCCCTTGAAACAAGTTTTTGCCCATTTGTTATTTCCAAAGCCTATATGACAGGTCAAAATAGTGTCCTAGAAAGACTAACTGAGGAGAAAGCAATAAGGACCTGCAAAAAGCACTACTTTTTTTTGGTCACATTTTCTCAAATGCACCACTTGTTTGCATACAAGTGAGTGTGTAGAAGGGGCCCTGACACTCTGGATAGTCAATGACCGAGGCAGGCCTGTCACATTCAGATTTGACCTCTCATGGGCCAGGCCCAGAAGGCCATTGTGTTTGAGTGAGGGTGGAAATCTTTGTTTGCTTGGGTCAGAAGATCCCCTGCATAACGGGAGTTGCCAGGGCTCGTCGTACAGCACAAGAATGATCTCCGCTGACCAGAGCTTGCCTGGCCATCGAGTGGCTATCAAGATTATGAATGACTCTTACCTCACTGTCTAGCTGTCATTTCTGTGATTTATCAAGCTGGACACAATCAAGAAACTGATTGAAGGTCCATTTTTAATTTGTACAATTATTTGGTTTTAGTCTTTTTTTAAAAGAATATTGAGGTATTTTCCCTCACTTAAAAAATATACAGTGCATTTGGAAAGTATTCAGACCCCTTTTTTTCTAATTTTGTTACGTTACAGCATTCTTCTAAAAATGGATTAAATACATTTGAAAAAATCCTCATCAATTGACACACTACCCCACAATGACAAATCGAAAACAGGTTTTTAGAAATGAACACATTTTATTAAAAATAAACACATCTAATTTACATAAGTATTCATAACCTTTGCTATGTGAGTAAGTTGGTAACGTGTGCTAGTCAAAGTTTATCCGTTAAGGCTTGTGTTTTCTAGCTAGTGTTCACCTAGTGGGCTAATAGCATAGCGTGCTAACACAGGAGACAAAGCATCAACATGTTTTCGGTAAGTTACTCAACACCAAAGACTAGAGCTGAAATTTCTGCACTCGGTGGTGTAACCTCGCGGCACTTGCGTAACAGTTAAACATATTTTCGTGCTGAGAAGCTTAGAAGTACTCTAGTGAGAATTACCATAGGACAGGTGAGTCGCTCCTTAGATAATGGGAGGGGCTCACCTCATTCACCTTTCGACCAACTGACATTTGTAATTGGTTCTTTGAGATTCAGGTGAATCGCACGATACATCAAAAATAATAATTGAAAGCGAATCAGAGAGGACTCCTCACACTTGTGCAGTTCTTGCCCTCAATACTCTACACCTGCTGTTCCTCTCAATACAGGACGATCAGTGCCGCCCTCCTCCTTTGGGAGCGACACAAGCTCTGCTGCAACCCAGTCCCAGAGCAGTGCTATTGGCGCTGCTCTCCCCACTGATTCACACTCTCTGGGTACCGCTACTGTCCTTGTATCTAAAGGTAAAGGAAACACACGAGGAAGAGAAACACTGATTTGTTCTACTACGTACTCACCTTGGTAAAACAAACTCATTTGAAACTATCTGTAGATCTATCCCATTCACTCCCTACAACTCATCTGTAGAGCACACGGTCGTATTCTTTCAAGGGATTAACCTGAATATTTCCTTTCTTGTGGCACATGGACACACCTACTCATTCAAGGGATTTTCTTTTTTTACTATTTTCTACATTGTAAACATGACAACTATGAAATAACACAAATATTTCAGATTCTTCAAAGTAGCCACCCTTTGCGTTGATGACAGCTTTGCACACTTGGCATTCTCTCAACCAGCTTCATCGGGAATGCTTTTCCAACAGTCTTGAAGGAGTTCCCACATGCTGAGCACTTGTTGGGTGCTTTCCTGTCACTCTGCGATCCAACTCATCCCAAACCGTCTCAATTGGGTGGAGGTTGTGTAATTGTGGAGGCCAGGTCATCTGATGCAGCACTCCATCACTCTCCTTCCTTGTCAAATAGCCCTTACACAGCCTGGAGGTGTGTTGAGTCATTGGTCTGTTGGAAAAACAAATGATAGTCCCATTAAGCCCAAACCAGACGGGATGGCGTATCACTTTAGAATGCTGTGGTAGCCATGCTGGTGAAATGGAGGTGTTCTAAATAAATCAGTATCACCAGGAAAGCACCCCCATACCATCACCACCTCCATGCTTCACGGTGGGAAGCACACATCTGATCACCTATTCTGCATCTCACAAAGACACAGTGGTTGGAACCTAAAGTCTCACATTTAGACTCATCAGACCAAAGGACAGATTTCCACCTGTCTAATGTCCATAGCTTGTGTTTCCTTTTTATAGGTGTACTTTAGTGGTTTCTTTTGCAGAAATTCGACCATGAAGGCCTGATTCACGCAGTCTCCTCTGAACAGTTGATGTTGAGATTTGTCTGTTACTGAAGCATTTTTTGGGGGGGCTGTAATTGGAGGCTGGTAACTCTCTAATGAACTTATCCTCTGCAGCAGAGGTAACTCAATCTTTCATTCCTGTAGCGGTCCTCATGATGGCCAGTTTCATCATAGCGCTTTCTGGTTCTTGCGACTGCACTTGAAGAAACTTTCAGTTCTTGGATTTTTTTCACGTCTTAAAGTAATGGACTGTCATTTCTCTTTGCTTATTTGAGCTTTTCTTGCCATAATATAGACTTGGTCTTTTACCAAATAGGGCTGTCTTCTGTGTACCACCTCTACCTTGTCACAACACAACTGGCTCAAACGCATTAAGAAGGAAATTACACATATTAACTTTTTAACAAAGGACACCTGTTAATTGAAATGCATTCCTGGTGACTACCTCATGAAGCTGGTTGAGAGAATGACGAGAGCGTGCAAAGCTGTCATCAACGCAAAGGGTGGCTACTTTGAAGAATCTTTTGACTGGTACTGTATGTTAGGCCTATGTATCGTCTCGGGAGAGCATAATGTCACCCAATACTGCTTTGGAATACTAGAATGTGGTTCAAAATGGCATTTCCCCCCCATCACTGTCGTCTTATTATTATTTTTTTGCCTCTTCTCAATAAAATTACAGATTGCTTTTCACAACACAACCTTAAACGCGTTTAATCACTTAAGCTTTATATCCATGAAGTGTAACTCTTGACGAACCAGTGTTGAGTCTGATTCATGTATCTCTGCAGTGTTGAGTAGCCCAGTGTAACACTAACCCTCTGTTCACCCAGGCCATACCAGCCCCTCCCTGGACCCCCTGAGGAAGAGCCCCACAGTAGAACAGGCAGCCCCGTCGGCCCCCTACGCTCCGACTCCCAGCTTGGGCCGTAGGAGTACTGCTCCAGGCCAAACGACCCCCTCTGCTCCAGCTGCCGGCCATGCCCAGCAGCAGCACCATCACCAGGGTGAGACCGTCAGCGGGGCCCGCAGTAACCAGGCCTGGGGTGCGCCCTGCAACGCGCCCATTTCTCACCAACGCTATACCACTGTAGGGCTTACCTCTTCTGTCGGAGTTTCAACATTTTAACAACTTTTGCCTGTTTCTATAGGGAGTCTATAGTGTGGGGCTACACATCTTTATTAAAGTTGAGCTGAGCTCTCTAAACTAATGGACTGTACCATTCCAGGCCCAGAAAGCACTCATAGTGTCTGCGCAACAGCCGCAAGGTGAAGGCAGGGATTCCAGTCAACGGCCTGCAGGGTAACTGAGCACCTCTGCTCTAACCGTCCTCTGTGCTCAGCTCCATGCCGTTTCAGACTCTGCATGCCCTAGTGACTTTTACTTAAACTGTCAAGCCCACGTTCGTTTATACAACTCCACCATCCTGTGTGCTGTAGTAGGTTACATGGTAGTCCATTGCTTGCAGCTGTCTGCATTGCTGTGCAGATTGACAAGTTGAGATGGCGATCACTGCTCTGTTTCGTGTGTTACGGTAATTCTGTTACGCCATATTTTGGCGATTTTTAAAATGTTGTATGGATGGGTAATGCTATTCATGCTTTATATGCTCCTGGAATTTCTATTTGTATAAATCTGTTGGGGTATTTTAAGTATTCTGTTGTGATGGATGGCAAGCCATTGCTTTATTCTGTCAATTGGTAGATGAAAGCACAGCAAACTACCAATCTATGCTATAGTGGACATTTTCCTGCATTTGAGTAGAATATGAGTAATGGGCACTGCTTTTGGTATAACTTATTATAATTTTGTGGCATCATCGTATTGTTTGGTGTTTACTACAGGTTTCTGGTGGTAATATTGTCTATTCTTCCTGTTTCCCAGTTGGCGGCCCCCCACCTCAGAGGCGTGGTCATGGGGGAAGACAACGCGGCAGGAGCCGCTTCAACGTGCGCCTAGACGGACCCATGAAGGACTTCGACTTTGAGAGTGCCAACGCCCAGTTCGACAAGGAAGAAATTGACAGGGAGTTCCAGAGCAAGCTCAAACTAAAAGGTACTAGAACTGAACAGATCAGGCCCTCACAACATTTGATCCAACACCTTATGGGTGAAGGAGCTCAATTTAGCCTAGTGTTTGAGGACAGGTCATGCACGCAAGGCTGGTTTCTTCAGACAACATGGCCGGCATCTGAAGCATGTGTTCAGGGGACCGAGATTAACATGAGGCAAGCCTGAGCACAATGTAGCCAAGTTAAAAAAATTAAATAAAAATGTCTTTAATATACATTTTTTTATTTTTTTTACATTTTATTTAACTTGGCAAGTCAGTTAAGAACAAATTCTTATTTTCAATGACTGCCTAGGAACAGTGGGTTAACTGCCTGTTCAGGGGCAGAATGACAGATTTGTACCTTGTCAGCTCGGGGGTTTGAACTTGCAACCTTTTGGTTACTAGTCCAACACTCTAACCACTAGGCTACCCTGCCTCCCCAGTTGCAGGGTGTTCCACTAGCGCGGTCTGTCGGCTAAACAGACGATTACAGACTAATTTTCAGCCGGCTACTTTTTCCACTTCAATTAACTAGACTACTTGTCAATTTGCTAGTCAGAAGTCAGCCGAGCCCTCTCCCGCTAGAAGATGCCTATCATTCAATGTATTGATGGGACAGGAGCCTGTTAGTCACAAAGTGTGCAATGACAGGGAAACAATGCTGGTTTGACAGTCTTATGTTTGTTCCCCCTCCCCGTGTGTGTGCTGTCATTGCAGTCACTTTTTTTTGTACATTTTTTTTTACACATGGTGTTAGAGCACATGCTGCTCTCATTTCCTGTGAATTACCTTGGCCTATTTTCTGGCACATTTATTTTCTTTCACTTGTTTCATATATGCAGCCACAGAGCGGTGGCGCATAGGTTACTTACTGTGCTTTGACGAACAGCAAACTTGACTAGTTTATAAAAGGTGTCTGACTGAATAAAGTCTCTTACAGTGCTTTCAGAAAGTATTTGGACCCCTTCACTTTTTCCACGTTTCGTTTTACAGCCTGAATTTAAAGTGGATTTATGTTTTTTGACACATTTGGTCATTTATTCCAAGTAAAAGATCAGATACCAGATTTACTTACACAAGTACTCAGTCCCTTTGCTATTTGACTTGAAATTGAGCTCCGGTGCATCCTGTTTCCGTCAAGCATCCTTGATGTTTCTGCAACTTGATTGGAGTTCTTGTGGTAAATTCAGTTTATTGGAAATGATTTGGAAAGGCACACCTGTCTATGTGATGGTCCCACAATTGACAGTGCATGTCAGAGCAAAAACCAAGCCATGAGGTCAAAGGAATTGTCCGAAGAGCTCCGACAGGATTGTGTCGAGGCACCGATCTGGGGAAAGGTACCAAAATATCTGCAGTATTGAAGGTCTCCAAGAATAGTGGCCTTCCATCATTCTCAAATGGAAGAAGTTTGGAACCACCAAGACTTCCTAGAGCTGGCCGCCCAGCCAAATTGAGCAATCGGGGGAGAAAGGCCGGTGACCAAGAACCTGATGGTTGCTCTATAGTTTCTCTGTGGAGATTGGAGAAACTTCCAGAAGGACAACAATCTCTGCAGCACTACACCAATAAGGCCTATATGGTCGAGTGGCAAGACGGTAGCTGCTCCTCAGTAAATGGCACATGACAGCCCGCTTGGAGTTTGACAAAAGGCACCTAAAGACTCAAACCATGAGAAACAAGATTCTCTGGTCTGATGAAACCAAGATTGATCTCTTTGGCCTGACGTACCAGGTTTCCTCCAGCCGTGACGCTTGGCACCTTCCTTTGATGGCATCATGCTGTTGGGATGTTTTTCAGCCTAAGGGGACTGGGAGACTAGTCCGGATCGAGGGAAAGATGAATGGGGCAAAGTATGGAGCGATCCTTTATTGAAAACCTGCTCCAGAAGGTCAGACTGGCGCGATGGTTTACCTTCCAACTGGACAATGACCTGAAGCACACAGCCATGCCAGTGTTGTCTTGGCTTCGGTACATGTCTCTGAATGTCCTTGAGTGGCCCAGCTAGAGTCTGGACTTGAACCCTATCGAACATCTCTGAGACCTGAAAATATCTGTGCAGCAATGCTCCACATCCAACCTGACAGAGCTTGCGAAGAATGTGAGAAACTCTCCTAATATAGGTGTGCCAAGCTTGTAGTGTCATACCAAGACTCTCGTCTAATCGCTTCCAATGGAGCTTAAACAAAGTACTGAGTAAAGGGGCTGGAAACGTATGTAAATGTAATTTGTTATTTTTAATACATTTACAGATATTGCTAAACTGTTTTTGCTGTTTTGGGCATTATGGAGTGTATTGTGTGTAGATTGGGGTGGGGGACAATTGAATCCATTTTAGAAATTTGGAAAAAGTCATGGTCTGAATACTCTCTGAATATAATGCCTGTATTACACACACAACCTTTTAAAAGTTTGGTCACTTAGAAATGTCCTTGTTTTTGAAAGAAAATCCCTCATTTTTTTGGTCCATTTAAATGTATTTTATCAGAAATATGTTGTAAATGGCAGATTTCTGGAATATCTAAATGGGTGTACAGAGACCCATTATCAGCAACCATCAATCCTGTGTTCCAATGGCACATTGTTAGCTAATCCACGTTTATAATTTTAAAAGGCTAATTGATCATTAGAAAACCCTTTTGCAATTATGTTAGCACAGCTGAAAACTGTTCTGATTTAAAGAAGCAATACAACTGGCCTCCTTAAGACTAGTTGAGTATCTGGCGCATCAGCATTTGTGGGTCCGATGACCGGCTCAAAAGGCCAGAAACAAAGCACTTTCTTCTGAAACTCGTCAATCTATTCTTGTTCTAAGAAATGAAGGCAATTTCATGCGAGAAATTGCTTAGAAACTGAAGATCTTGTACAACGCCATGTACTTCTCCCTTCACAGAACAGAGCAAACTGTCTCTAACCAGAATAGAAAGAGGAGTGGGAAGCCCCGGTGCACAACTGAGCAAGAGGACAAGTACATTAGAGTATCTAGTTTGAGAAACCGACACCTCACAAGTTCTCAACTGGCAGCTTCATTCAATAGTACCTGCAAAACACCAGTCTCAACGTCAACAGTGAAGAGGCGACTCCGGGATGCTGGCCTTCTAGGCAGAGTGCCAAAGATAAAGCCATATCTCAGACTGGCCAATAAAAATAAAAGATCAAGATGGGCAAAAGAACACACTGTACAGAGGAACTCTGCCGAGAAGGCCAGCATCCCGGAGCTGGTGTTTTGCGGGTACTATTTAATGAAGCTGCCAGTTGAGGATTTGTGAGGCGTCTGTTTCTCAAACTAGACACGACGGTACTTGTCCTCTTGCTCAGTTGTACACCAGGGCCTCACTCCTACACTGGTTAGAGCCAGTTTGTGCTGTTCGGTGAAGGGAAGTAGTACACAGCATTGTACGAGATATTCAACTTGCTTTTCTTTCAAAAACGAGGACATTTCTAACTGACCTCGAACTTTTGAACGCCTGTATGTGAAAGTCTTGATCATATAAGTCTAGAGAATCCCTAATACTGAAAATGTATGAATTGTTAGTCATTTAAATTGTAGACTCACTACCACATCTTTCCAATCTGGGAGATTATTTCGCTGTGTATTTCTGATGGCCTCTGGTACATTCAAATGCCTAAATTCCACAAATGTAGTTTGTTCAGGGCAGCCTGGATGGATACTTTATCTATTTGGCTGAGAACTCTGTGTGGCTCTCGAGTGGTGCAGTGGTCTAGGACACTGCATCTCAGTGGAAGAGGTGTCACTGCAGTACATGGTTTGATTCCAGGCTGTATCGCATCCGGCCGTGATTGGGAGTCCCATAGGGCTGTGCACAATTGGCCCAGCGTCGTCCGAGTTTGGCCGGGATAGGCAGTCATTGTAAATAAGAATGTGTTTTTAACTGACTTGTCTAGTTAAATAAATAAATGTGCAGAACAGTAATTGGCCAACACATTGAATGTGTTTGATGTCCATTTCTTCTCAAGATGAGACAGAGAAGGCAGCAGTGAACGTGGAGGATAAGGTCAACTCCAGTGTGGAGACTCAGAACGGCAAGGGCAACGCTGATGAAGGGCTGGAGGCACTAACACTAAAAGTTTACTACGACAAGACCAAGTCTTTCTTCGACAAAGTCTCCTGTGATTACAACAGGTAGGCGACAACTGCCCATATCATCTCTCTCCCCAATGTTTTTATAGCGGTAACCTCTGTCCCTTCTATCTTGTAGATTTTAGTTTGAGAATTTGCAATGCAATATGTGATAAAGAGCTATTCTGTTATTTTCAGGAAAGCTGCAGAAAAACCTGGAGGAAGCTCTGGTTTCCCACTGTGAGTCTCTTTCCTCTCAGATCTGTTCTATCCCATGCTAATGTTTTGATACTACACAATGTGGCGTGATTGACATATGGAGTATACTGTATGTAAGACCGTAGTGGATTCAATCAGGTACTGTCGGCGTCCTCCAACCCCCGGTTGAGCGTCTAAATTGTGATTGGCAGGCAGCGGAGGCAGACCTGGGCTGAGGAGCGGCGTATCAACTCTGAGACGTTCGGCATCCCCCTGCGCGGGGGTCAGGCCCGTGGGGGCTACCGCGGGCGTGGTGGTATGGGCTTCCGCAGGGGTCGCTCCGCCAGCAGAGGGTCCTTCGGTCCCCCCCGCGGAGGCCACGGCTACAGGGGAGGATACAATCCAGCAAGCCAGGGAGGATTGGAGTTTTCAGAGAACTTTGAGGACAGGGTAATGTCGCTGTTTTTACTTATTGTAAAGATGGATGCCATTGTGGCCAAAGTTATCCTCAACGAATACATTTGCAAAATCCTAGAGTTAAGTTGTCCCATGTAATGCTTTTAATTATGGAGTTTACAAATGAAATTCACAATCTAGCAAATGCGAAAGAAGATCAAGCACTTTTACATAACTCTGTTAACCATACATGCACGTGCGTGACGGTATTAACCATAATGAAGTCATCAAAAAGCTGTCTAATTTTCCCCCTTCCTTCCTGAAGGATACCCGTGGCTGCACGGAGGACAGATCCAGAGGGGCGACGCCTCATCTTTAGAAATAGTTTGTTTTATACTTTTGACTAAAAGATTGTATATTTGTCAACATCACTGGGGTAGACTGCATGAATGCCACTTTTCCATATCTTTTAATAATGGAAATGATGCAATCCATCGATCTCTTCAAAACAATTTCCAGGTGGCTAAATTGTGTATAAAAATATGAGGGATGTCCTTTTCAGCAATGAGTTACTTCTTTTCTTGTAACAGGTATTTGATTATATTCTGTTAGGTGTAGAAGGCTGAATGACTGAGGATCGCTGACATAGCTTCATTTTTTGGGGGTAACCTGTAATGTACCAAATTAGCCAGTGGGGTCTGTCACAGCTTTCTGTGTATTTTTCAACCACACAAAAACTGTACCTGTACCTAGTCTGCTAGCTATCCATCTATCCCACTTCTCCAAGCTATCCATGTCCTCCAAATGGCAGCGTTTGTGATTTTAGCTAGATATCAACGTTTTGTAAATGATATTCTGGTTTTATTTACTTCCACGGCTTTACGAGTGATGGTGCTAGATGAACTTGGCTATACTCTTGTTTGGTGACATAGTTTAACTCTGGTTGCATAACTAGGTATAGGGAAAGATGGATCAAAGGTCAGAACTTCATTTTCTTAAAAAAAAAAAAAAATCTGTAGATTGCCCTGTACTCGAGGCTACTGGTATTGTGTAACTAGAGTTTCACAATGCTGCTGTTTGCTACGGTTATATCTCTAGCGTAATCTATGTAAACTGCTACAAGAGCTCGCTAAAGCAGGACATCTAAGTATGCTTCTTCCTGACATTTAGGTCACATTTCAGTTTCCAACATTTCTAAGGAGCCTTTCCAAATTGTTATTCCCTCTTACCTCTTTTTGTCAGTCAGTTTGTTAACCTCATCCTGAACTCCACATCCTCGTTCCTCTCAAAGAAACCAGAATGCCAGAAAGAATTTGACCCACCAACCGTACTTGAGATGTCCGACGGAGAGAAACAATACCCTGATTGAACTCTTGATTCGATGCCTCAGACTCTGTCCCATGGCACTACATGGCGGTTGGTGGCTTGCTAAGCTACACAAGTGATGTCAACGTAATTGCTCAGTTAAAAATTGGTTAAAATATTTGATTAATTGTAGAGCCCTTTGGTTTTAGTGTTTTATATAGGCAGCCCAATTCTGATAATGTTCACTAATTGGTATTTGGAGCAGCTCTGAAAAAGAACAATTGGCTTCCTGTATAAACGCAGCCTTAAAATTCTCTTGTCTAAGATGAAGGGTGGTACAGTAGAATGGGTGGTGGGATGGGGTGAACCCAGACTTTATTGCCATGATTCTTTACTTCTTGTCTTCTCAAAACATATTGGAGCAGAAGATCAGACGGGAGGAACCTCTTCTTCTGCGCCAATGTGTTTTGGGGAGACGAGGAATCAAGTCAACAGTTTAGGTTCACCCATAGGCTCAAGTGCCTAGTTCAAAGGAATGTCCTGTATCTCCATTTCTCATTGTTGCACAGAAGCCTGCATGAGGGTCTGGCTCAAGCCACTGTCATGACACAGCAAGGATACAATGCAATAACCTACTAAAATGTCTGTGCTGGGGGTAGTTTGTTTGAGCATCAAATGTAATTTATATACAGACTTTAAGCTTGTTTATTTGGGTACATTTTTCTAACAGTTTTGTCTCTAAACCCAGCATGACGTCCTCTTCTGTGGGCCTCAGTGGACTGGGTTTTTTATTCGAAGCAAACAATAAAAGTTTTCATATCTGTGCCTGTGTGTGATTAACAGGGGTGTATTCATTAGACACGGTTTACAGTTTAAGAACCAAACGGGAAGGGACCTCCCTGGATTTGTCCAATATAAACTTGTTTGCTTCTTCTGTTTGTGGTGAACCGTTTCATTTTGCAACAGAATCTGCATAATGATTACTTTTTAGCTGGGTCAGCCTCAGGTAGGTAGGTAGCGAGCTACTGCTGAATACTTACTTCCCTTCATTCAGCAGCTAATGTTGGCTAGACAGCTGGGTTATTACTACAATGTGGTGCCTTTTCTTTCCCCAGGAAATATCACTTAGTTTAAAATGTGTATACGAAAAGGCTTTTACAGGGACAGTGCACATGAATCGTAAAAGTGGCAGTTTCAGCCAGCCGGCAAATTTCAAACCGCAGTCCCTGGGCAGGTTATTAAAAACAATTCCAATAATACCTACAAGCAGTGAGCACATGCAGAGCGAGATATGACATGTAACGTTAGCACGCAGACAATAATACCACAAAACAAGAAACATAAAAGCAAGTGTTACCACACCTCACAAACTACAGAACATGGAAAGCAGCAATACACAGCTAGGGATTATGTTCACAACTCTGTCCTTGATCTGTCTTTTTTGTTGTTGTAAAGGTGTGATAGGTGGTACAGTTTGTCTGGTGGCAGTGTTCCAGACATGGGAAGCTCTCACAGAGAAAGTAGATTGTCTAAAGGTGTTTTTTCCTTAAGGGAACTATTAGTCACCTCTCATGGCAGACCTGTCATAAGAAACTTCTCAGATCTGCTGCCATGGATTTGGGTTTTCTGTTTGACAAAAGTACTAAGTGGAGGAGAATCTAGGCCATTTAGGATCTTGAATACAAGGTTGTGTGTGTGTGTGTGGTGTATTGCTTAGTTTTTTAAAAGTTGGCCAAAATTTGGCGCGAAACGAAAGTTGGTGAAAAAATGTCTTGGTTTGCAAGGTGTTGGCTTATACAGGGATGGTAAAAAAATAAGCTTGATTTCCGTAGTAACAACAGAGAAACTGGGCAGAAGGAGTGCTGGAAAATGTGAGTCGGTCATGGTCTCGTGACCCCGCCTGCGAACTTCCAAGTGTCTTGTTGATCATGTGCAATAACGATACACTGTTCATAATCAGCAGGATCAACTGACTGACCAGACTGGTCTCATAGACTAGACGTGACATGGTAAAGTAAATCCGGGACATTCAAATTAGTATAATGTGTTACTTTTGGTATGGTTACATAAAATTGAATGTTACTTAAGGTGAAAATGAACTTTAGGGTGGATGGTCAGGGTGGATGGGTGGGCATAAAATGCAAACAATTTCTCTTTTTCAGACTCAATGCCAGCACTCCAGCAGATGGCACCAGTAGTCCGCCTTGGATTGGAGGTTGGGCAACGATGACTTTTGGCAGTTAACAGATAGTGGAGATACAACTAAAAAATCTCTGACACCACTTAAATTGGTGTCTCTTTTCACGGCTATTCATAGACATGCTCTTATTTGTACATTTACTGGCTGCAGTAATGCTACAGGGATTATATAAGTAAGGGATTGAGTCGAGGCCTTTCAGCTGAAGGTCTCCCTTCCTGTTGACCTATGTTCCTTATTGGTAGGCAGGTGTTGTTGGGAGGGGATGGGTGAGTCATTCAGTTCTCATTACCAGACCAGAAAGATAGATCATACAACAGTATACTGCTGCTGCATCCAGTACAAGGCATATGGGCAGACATGACAAACACCTTCAGAAACGTATGTACTGATTAGAAAGGCAATACTCCTGCCAACTGAGTACTGAAGTTGCCAAATGCTTCTGCTGTAGGCTGAGAGAGGAACTGGTGTCTGCTTAGATCAGTTGACGCAAATCACTGCTCCATAGATCTGCTGTGTAATGGGAGGGGAAGTGAACCCTGAATCAGGAAAAACAAACTTCAGCTCAGATATTTGTGGCACAGATCCCATTTTCCTTTAAGAACTGTCTTTTGGATTCATGACAACTATCTGTTGTGTTCTACTGCTGGCTTCACCATTCTACTAGCCTGCCCCTCCATCAGCATTCTACTAGCCTGCCCCTCCATCAGCATTCTACTAGCCTGCCCCTCCATTCTATGAGCCTGCCCCTCCTTCACCATTCTACGAGCCTGCCCCTCCATCACCATTCTACTAGCCTGCCCCTCCTTCACCATTCTACTAGCCTGCCCCTCCATCACCTGCCCCTCCTTCACCATTCTACTAGCCTGCCCCTCCTTCACCATTCTACGAGCCTGCCCCTCCATCACCATTCTACTAGCCTGCCCCATCTTCACCATTCTACTAGCCTGCCCCATCTTCACCATTCTACTAGCCTGCCCCATCTTCACCATTCTACTAGCCTGCCCCTCCATCACCATTCTACTAGCCTGCCCCTCCTTCACCATTCTACTAGCCTGCCCCTCCTTCACCATTCTACGAGCCTGCCCCTCCATCACCATTCTACGAGCCTGCCCCTCCATCACCATTCTACTAGCCTGCCCCTCCTTCACCATTCTTCTAGCCTGCCCCATCTTCACCATTCTACTAGCCTGCCCCATCTTCACCATTCTACTAGCCTGCCCCTCCATCACCATTCTACTAGCCTGCCCCTCCATCACCATTCTACTAGCCTGCCCCTCCATCACCATTCTACTAGCCTGCCCCTCCATCACCATTCTACTAGCCTGCCCCTCCATCACCATTCTACTAGCCTGCCCCTCCATCACCATTCTACTAGCCTGCCCCTCCATCACCATTCTACTAGCCTGCCCCTCCATTCACCATTCTATGAGCCTGCCCCTCCTTCACCATTCTACTAGCCTGCCCCTCCTTCACCATTCTTCTAGCCTGCCCCTCCTTCACCATTCTTCTAGCCTGCCCCATCTTCACCATTCTTCTAGCCTGCCCCATCTTCACCATTCTACGAGCCTGCCCCTCCTTCACCATTCTACGAGCCTGCCCCTCCTTCACCATTCTACTGGCCTGCCCCTGTTACAAGGAATAATAAAGGCCTGGTTCACAATCTAATGTGTTTATATTTTTTTTACATTCAGATTTATCAAGGGGTTGCTGCAGCACCCCGACTTCCCACGGCTATGGCTGTAGTGTGAGAAGTACACACTAGAGTAAACCAAGCTAGCCTACAGTGTTTACCTTTTACCCCATGACATCATGCATCCGAAGAGATGGAAAACTATTCATGTTGACCGGAGACTCAAATCAAATGTTATTGGTCACATACACATAGTTAGCAGATGTTAATGCGAGTGTAGCGAAATGCTTGTGCTTCTAATTCCGACCATGCAGTAATATCTAACAAGTAATCTAACCTAACAATTTCACAACAACTACCTTATACACACACAAGTGTAGAGGAATGAATAAGAATATGTGCATAAAAATATATGAATGAGTGATGGCCGAACATATGAGATGAGTAATGTAGGTTTGTAAACATATAAAGTAGCATTGTTTAAAGTGACTAGTGATACATTTATTACATCAATTTTTCCATTATTAAAGTGGCTAGAGTGAGTCAGTATGTTGGCAGCAGCCACTCAATGTTAGTGATGGCTGTTTAACAGTCTGATGGCCTTGAGATAGAAGCTGTTTTTCAGTCTCTCGGTCCCTGCTTTGATGCACCTGTACCGACCTCTCCTTCTGGATGATACCGGGGTGAACAGGCAGTGGCTCGGGTGGTTGTTGTCCTTGATGATCTTTATGGCCTTCCTGTAACATCGGGTGGTGTAGGTGTCCTGGAGGGCAGGTAGTTTGCCCCCGGTGATGTGTTGTGCAGACCTCACTACACTCTGGAGAGCCTTACGGTTGTGGGCGGAGCAGTTGCCGTACCAGGCGGTGATGCAGCCCGCCAGGATGCTCTCGATTGTGCATCTGTAGAAGTTTGTGTTTTTGGTGACAAGCTGAATTTCTTCAGCCTCCTGAGGTTGAAGAGACGCTGCAACGTATTACGTGTGTGTTTGGTTTTAATATCCTGATAGGGACCATAAATTAGGGTTCGTTTTAGGGTTAGCTTTAGGGAAAATAGGATTTTGAATGTGAATCAATTGTTTGGTCCCTACAAGGATAGTAAAACAAGTGTGTGTGTGTGTGCGTGCGCACGCTTGTTGGTGCCTTGCCAATATTGTAACAGTTGATTAGTATCATGACCTTTCATCTCCAGTCTCTCTTACTGCAGTTGACAGACCATGGAGATACAACTAACAATATCCATGACTGTTAGGGCTGTTCTTAGTAGAGGTCAACCGATTTTATGATTTTTCAACGCCGATACCGATTATTTGAGGTCCAAAAAGCCGTATTAATCGGCCGATTTTTTTTAAATTTTTTTTTATTTTTTATATATAATATGTATATGTATATGTATATGTATATATGTATATGTAATAATGACAATACTGAATGAACAATGAACACTTTTATTTTAACTTAATATAATACAACAATAAAATCTATTTGGTCTCAAATAAATAATGAAATGTTCAATTTGGTTTTAAATAATTCAAAAGCACAGTGTTGGTGAAGAAATTAAATGTTCGCAATGAGCCAGGTGGCCCAAACAACTGCCTATACCCTGACTGTTGCATAGAACGCAACAGAAGTGACACAATTTCCCTAGTTAAAAGAAATTCATGTTAGTAGGCAATATTAACTAAATATGCAGGTTAAAAAAATATATACTTGTGTATTGATTTTTAAGAAAGGCATTGATGTTTGGTTAGGTACACATTGGTGCATTTTCGCGAATGCTCTTGTTAAATCATCACCCGTTTGGCGAAGTAGGCTGTGATTCGATAATAAATTAACAGGCACCGCATAGATTATATGCAACACAGGACAAGCTAGAAAAACTATTAACGTCATCAACTATTAACTTACCTTGGCTCCTTGCTGCACTCTCGTAACAGGTGGTCAGCCTGCCTCGCAGTCTCCTCGTGGTTTGCAATGTAATCGGCCATAATCTGTGTCCAAAAATGCTGATTACCAATTGGTATGAAAACTTGAAATCGGCCCTCATTAATCGGCCATGACAATTAATCGGTCGCGCTCTAGTTCATAGACTACGTACTCCATGTACATTTACTTACTGCAGTAGTATTATCCAGATTATGTAAATAACAGATTGAGTCTAGGCCTTTCTGCTGAAGGTCTCCCTTCCTGTTGAATAATTCTCCATATTGGGAGGCAGGTGTTGTTGGGAGGGGATGGATGTGCCATTCAAGACCCATTACCAGACTCCTGACATTTTGACTGTGTCTGATTCTAAGAATATCTTTCTGTTATTAACAGATGCATATACAGTCTTGTCTCTAGCCTCCTCCCTTCATCCTGTCACACTGAGCTCAGATCGACAACCTTCCATTCTCCTGAATAACTCAGCTCAAACAGACTCTTGTTCTTTCTTCCTTGCCTCTAATATCTTGAGGACAGGTTAGGTAAACAGGATCTGACCAAATTACAGCCGTTGTGTGAGTATGAAATTAGTTCTGGGTTAACCAAGATTACCTTGCCCCACACATCACAGCCGGTGTCTGAGTATGAAGGAAGTGGAATTCTGTCTCTGAGCTGAGTTCATGTTTTACAATGAACTGACTGAGGAAAAGGTTTTAACTCATCATCATGACATGCATCCTACGAGTGGGAGAAAACATCTAAACTGATAGTCTGCAATTACACCTAGTTGACACAGCAGTAAGTCACAGTGCAGGAGCTTGGCTGAGCCAGAACAGCTCACAGTGCAGGATTCTTGGCTGAGCCAGAACAGCTCACAGTGCAGGACCCTATCTCCTGCAGCGCATTGTACAACCCCCAGGGCAGGACACTAGTCAATCGCAGGGCTTTACCCACACATCTTTAGCGACGCATCAGGGCCCATTTTTACAGTCTTTGGTTTGACTCGGCCAGGGATTGAATTCACAACCTTCCAATCTCAGGGCATACACCACACAAGGCCACTGAGCAGTGTTGGTTAGCTACTACTGATAAATCAAATCAAATAATTTTATTTGTCACATGTGCCGACTACAACAGGTGTAGAGTAGACCTAACTGTGAAATGCTTACTTGCAAGCCCTTAACCAACAATGCAGTTTTAAGAAAATACCTTTAAAAAATGTAAGAGATAAGAATAACAAATCATTAAAGAGCAGCAGTAAATCACCATAGAAGGGCTATCTATATACAGGGGGTACCGGAACAGTCGATGTGCGGGGGCACCGGAGTCGAGGTAATTGAGGTAATATGTACATGCAGGTAGAATTATTAAAGTGACTATGCATAGATAATAGAAGAGAGTAGCAGCAGTGGGGGTGGGGGCAATGCAAATATTCTGGGTAGCCATTTGATTAGGTGTTAGGAGTCTTATGGCTTGGGGGTAGAAAGTGTTTAGAATTCTCTTGGACCTAGATTTGGCGCTCCGGTACCGCTTGCCATGCGGTAGCAGAGGAGAACAGTCCATGACTAGGGTGGCTGGAGTCTTTTAGGGCCTTCCTCTGACACCTCCTCTGGGCAAGACGGATGACGGGGATGAGGGCCTGTTCAGGTGTTTGGAGTATATTCTTCCCGTCTGACTCATTACAGAAAAACTCTTTGTCCAATTTGAGGTGAGTAATCGCTGTTCAGAAGCTCTTTTTGGTCGTGCTACTGTGCAGGGTTGTGTTGTTGCGGCCTGGTCTCAGAGCAAAACGTATTAGGTTGGTTGTTTTGCTTTGTGGTGTTTGTGTACTACTATCATTGTGGGAGTGTCCTTTCTGGGTCAGAAAGATGAATCCAGACACCTGTGAAGGAATGGACCTTACCGTATATCATGCATCCAGTGTTCAGAAGAACTGGAACATTATTATTATTATTTTTTACCGTTATTTAACCAGGTAAGTTGACTGAGAACACTTTCTCATTTACAGCAACGATCTGGGGAATAGTTACAGGGGAGAGGAGGGGGGTGAATGAGCCAATTGTAAACTGGGGATGATTAGGTGACCGTGATGGTATGAGAGACTAGATTGGGAATTTAGCCAGGACACCAGGGTTAACCACCCCTACTCTTACGATAAGTGCCATGGGATCTTTAGCGGCCTCATAGAGTCAGGACACCCGTTTTATAACGTCCCATCCGAAAGACGCGGCATGTGGTGTTGACACACGACATTTGTTCTCCCGAGAGCTGGGAAGTTGTATTGTGTTGCACTGCTGTGGTTGCCCTCTCTGTGTTTGAGAGTTGTGTTTCACTAGACTTGCATGGGTGATGCTGCTGTGTTGCGCAGTGCTGTTTGTGTAGCCTGTTTTGCTGTTGTGTTTTATCAACACCTGTTGTCTACCCCACTGTCAGTAGCCAATTGCCCACATAGATAGCCTCATATGGCTCTGACATGAACTATTATGCTAGTGACAATGAAACAGGGAATTAGGCAGATTGATTTACAGTGCCACTTAATGGACCAGCCTCCAGCATGAAACACTCACACCACAAGTCACGTTCAGTTCACTTTCTCAGACTCCGATGCACCCAATGTTGAACTACTCCGGTTGTTGAATCTACTGTGTCATACGGATGGTGTCAATGATATTGATTCTGTAAGTAACCGTACTTATATCAAGTAGGCTAAAGTAAGTGTTATCTAGGCCAACAGTAAGTGTTATCTAGGCCAACAGTAAGTGTTATATAGGCCAACAGTAAGTGTTATATAGGCCAACAGTAAGTGTTATATAGGCCAACAGTAAGTGTTATCTAGGCCAACAGTAAGTGTTATATAGGCCAACAGTAAGTGTTATATAGGCCAACAGTAAGTGTTATATAGGCCAACAGTAAGTGTTATCTAGGCCAACAGTAAGTGTTATCTAGGCCAACAGTAAGTGTTATATAGGCTAACAGTAAGTGTGCTTTTAAAAAAGTGTTTTGCGTTATTCCATGTGTAGTGCACCGCCCCAATGTCCTATGCCTTATGTTCCACGGTCTTGCAATGTTGAGGTTTGGGAGGATTATGAAAAAGAAGAGTAGCCTTAATCCATCATGCGATCATGTTTTATGTTATGCGAGCATGTTTTAAGCCTAGTTGAAATGTTATGTTTTTTTATAGTTTTATTTTTATGTCTAAATTTTATATTTAATACGGACTGATGGAATATGGCCA
Organism: Oncorhynchus keta; assembly: GCF_023373465.1. Lineage (NCBI taxonomy): Eukaryota > Metazoa > Chordata > Actinopteri > Salmoniformes > Salmonidae > Oncorhynchus > Oncorhynchus keta. The sequence continues at coordinate 7,429,722 of NC_068442.1, forward strand.
ATTCGTCCTGATGTCGCAGTTTGGAGGATTTGGATCATTCACTTATTGTATTTTGTCAATGTTTGTCTGTCTTAATCTGTCTAAATCCCCTCAAAGTAGAGAGAGAGAGATGTATGTGTGTGTGTGTGCAGTGTTTCTCATCATTAGCGTGATGTATCAGTGTCATTGCAAAATAAATCCGTCTCAGCCAGACGTATCACCCAAGTCAATGTCATGCTTTTAGTAGTAGGATAAAATTGACCATAGACACTGATTTTAAAGTTTTTCATTAATGAAGTACTGCAGGATAAGCTGATCCTAGATCTGTGCCTATGGGCTACTCTGACCCAAATCATATTTTAGTGATTTCTTTAGGTCGGCTAATGCTTATAGTGATGGGATGTAGGACTTATAGTGAGGGATGTAGGACTGGCGTCTTTCACATCTTTTATATTGGTTTATTTTCTGTGTAGACAGATTCCAAACTGCTACTATGCTGCTATCCCTAGGAGCTTATTGACTTCCCTTTGTGGATCTGAAAGGAGAACTGAAAGAAACGTCCTCTCACTGTTAATTGTGTTTATTTTCAGCAAACTGAACATGTATAAATATTTGTATGAGCATAAGATTCGACAACTGAGACAAAAAACTGAACAAGTTCCACAGACATGTGACTAACAGAAATTAAATAATGTGTCCCTGAACAAAGGGGGATCAAAAGTAACAGTCAGTATCTGGTGTGGCCACCAGCTGTATTAAGTACTGCAGTGCTTCTCCTCATGGACTGCACCAGATTTGCCAGTTCTTGCTGTGAGATGTTTCCCCACTCTTCCACCAAGGCACCTGCAAGTTCCCGGACATTTCTGGGGGGAATGGCCCTAGCCCTCACCCTCCGATCCAACAGGTCCCAGATGTGCTCAATGGGATTGAGATGCGGGCTCTTCGCTGGCCATGGCAGAACACTGACATTCCTGTCTTGCAGGAAATCACACACAGAACGAGCAGTATGGCTGGTGGCATTGTCATGCTGGAAGGTCATGTCAGGATGAGCCTGCAGGAATAGTACCACATGAGGGAGGAGGATGTCTTCCATATAACGCACAGCATTGAGATTGCCTGCATTGAAAACAAGCTCAGTCCGATGATGCTGTGAAACACCGCCCCAGACCATGACAGACCCTCCACCTCCAAATCGATCCCGCTCCAGAGCACAGGCCTCTGTGTAACGCTCATTCCTTCGACAATACAGGTGAATCCAACCATCACCCCTGGTGATGGTCAGAGAAGAGCACCTTTTGCCAGTCCTGTCTGGTCCAGCGACGGTGGGTTTGTGCCCATCGGTGACATTGTTGCCGGTGATGTCTGGTGAGGACCTGCCTTATATCAGGCCGACAAGCCCTCAGTCCAGCCTCTCTCAGCCTATTGAGGACAGTCTGAGCATTGATGGAGGGTTTGTGCGTTCCTGGTGTAGCTCGGGCAGTTGTTGTTGCCATCCTGTACCTGTCCTGCAGGTGTGATGTTCGGATGTACCAATCCTGTGCAGGTTTTGTTACACGTGGTCTGCCACTGTGAACAATCAGCTGTCCGTCCTGGTGCGTGGGGCTGCCACAGGAGGCCTGGTGCGTCGTGGAGGCGCACTGGAGGTCTCGAGCACTGAGCCTGCACAACCTGTCCTGGCTGGATACTCCCAGTAGCCCGGAAAGTGCGGTGGGGTGGAACAGACCGAACTGGGCTGTGCTGGCGAACCGGGAACACCGTGCGTAGGGCTGGTGCCATATAACCCGGCCCGAGGAGACGCACTGGAGACCAGATGTGCTGAGCTGGTTTCATTGCTCCTGGCTCCATGCCCACTCTAGCCCGGCCGATACGAGGAGCTGCGATGTAGCACACCGGGCTATGCCTGCGCACTGGGGACACCGTGCACCTCACGGCATAACATGGTGCCTGCCCGGTCCACCACTCGCCATGGTAAGCACGGGGAGTTGGCTCAGGTCTCCTACCTGACTTAGCCACCCCCCCAATACATTTTTGGGGCAGCCTCTTGTCCCTGTTGCGCTGCCGAGCTAACTCCTCATAACGCCGCCGCTCAGCTTTAGCTGCCTCCAGCTCCTCCCTGGGGCGGTGATATTCCCCAGCCTGTGCCCAGGGTCCCTTACCGTCCAAAATCTCCTCCCATGTCCAGAACCCTCTGCTCCTGGTTACCATGCTGCTTGGTCTGGTTGTGGTGGGTAGTTCTGTAACGGCTGTCGTGTGTTGAAGAAGGTGAAGAGGACCAAGGTGCCAATTTGTAAGTCGCTCTGGATAAGAGCGTCTGCTAAATGACTTAAATGTAATGTAAATGTGCAGCGTGGTACGTGTTCATGGTAAATTTAATAAAGAAACTGAACACTCGAACAAAAAAAACAACCCCGTGGAACAAACTAAACAGTTATGGCTGGTGCAGACACACAAAGACAGAAAACAACTACCCACACCCATAGTGGGAAAACAGGCTGCCTAAGTATGGTTCTCAATCAGAGACAACGATAACCAGCTGCCTCTGATTGGGAACCATACCAGGCCTAAACATAGAAACACAACACCTAGACATACAACATAGAATACCCACCCTGACCAGACTAAAAAATAGAAACATACAAAGAAATCTACGGTCAGGGCGTGACACTTGTGGTTTAGCCTACCTGCCAGTATGAGGCCAGAGAGAGTAGACTCTTGATGACTAACTGTGACAATTGCCAGTATTAATGCTACTTCCTTATTGAGGAAGTTAACTGTACCATACGGGCTGCAGATGCTTCAGATGAGTCACAAGGCCAGACTGTTTTGCAACAAACTGAGGCTTAAGACACTATAGGCCTGTTAGTAGCATGTTGTTATCTTTCAAGTCTACCATTGCCTTATTCTATCTCCTATTTGTCTGTGTTGATTCATTAGTGATTCATTGGTGCCAACACATTGGGCTTAAGTTGTGGATACCGTCAAGTTGGAAATCAGGTGGAAACATTCCAAAGCAATTCTAACATACGCTTGCCGATTTGAAGATGTCATTCTCGCATTCTAAATGGGTGTGACAGACAGTAACTGTTATTGAGACACCTGAGATGCACGTCTCATTGAAAGGAACTTCGTCCCATGATTTCTGAATAAGCTACCTTCTTATTTGTCATCACTCATCAACATTAGAATTAGAATTCCTAAAACCAGGTCTGAAGCATGGATTACACTTGAGGCCCATGCGATCTCCACAGAGTTGGGTATGGCTGCCTTTTCCTGTTATGCTCCTTGCCTATGGAATAGCCTGCAGACTTAAACTTAAACTTGAGC